>NC_089826.1:71253919-71560586 GCF_035046505.1 Tiliqua scincoides
CCTCACAGGGTCGTTGTGAGGACAAAAAGGAGGGGAAGGATAATGTACACCATCCTGAACTCCTTGGAGGAAGGGCAGTATAAAAAGGTGAAAAAATGAACAAACAAAAAAAAGAAATCATACCCAATTATCCAAAACACATAAAAGCCAGTTTCCACAGTCACATTAAGAAACAGAATACAAAGTATGGATTATTTATTTAACTATCTCATGTTCTCCATTTAGGGATGAAGGGTTAAAGGAGTTTTGAAATGATAAAACTGAGTCAATACAAATAATAAAAAACAGCTGCAATTAAAACAAACCAAGTGCATAAGCAACAAAACCTGAGATGTGATAAAAACCTCAGAAATACCTAGTGAGGAAACACTGGGTCTTAGAGATGTATTGCTATTAGATATTTACCGGCTCAGTTTTCCATGGCCAAGTTCGACTGAATCAAGGTAAATGGGTTACAACTTGGGACACATTTGAGAAAGGACAAAGGTGAAGTCTCACTTGAGGCACTGAATTCATTCCGCTCCCAACCCCAATACCATTCAAGCAAGGTAGCTGGAGACAATGCCATAGAAAGGGCAAACTTGCACACTATCCTACTACTGGGTAAACTGGCTGCAGCCAATAGGGTCTGGGATGAATGTGCAAGAAGTCCCTTTTAAAATACATAAAGAACATTGCTCTTTAACTACCTAAGACATAACTGAATACAGAATTTCTGAACTCCTCCTACACTGCACTAACTACATAATCACATCAGTTCCCAATTTCCCCAACGTAGACAGATTTTTAACATTACCTGAATCGACTCCAACAGGGCCAAATATTTCACTTAATTGAATGGCTAGTTCAGGAGGTAAGATCAGCTCCAGACAATCTATGTTCACAGATTTTGATGTAGGTTTGGAGTTTAACAACTTAGTTCTATCATCGTCTTGATTAGACATTTTTCCATTTACATTTTCTGCTGCAATTGAAAATGCTGGCTTACAATTGCTGGTTTCAAATTTGCTTTCCTTGCTCACAGAGTAATCCAGAAGTACTGGATCAGCTAATAGCTCCTGAGCACCTGTATCTTCTATTTCTGACCACTCTTGAAGCTTCTCTGAAGGACTGTTGGATAGATCCTCATCAAAAGTAGGTTTCAAAGTGGTTGGACCTTCATTAGAATAACTGGAGACTGTTACAGGAATATGTGAATCAATTTCACTATGCAAGGTCATGTTCTGAACAGGGGTAATTTCTTTTGTCTGTTTTTTCATAGTATTTAAGAGAAGTTCCTCACTATCCAGTTCTTCTACATGGGTTTTTTGAACATTATGGCTGAAATTTTCATTTTCAACTGAAGGAACAGGAGAAGCAGTAACTAACAAGTTAGTTATCTCAGACAAGGAACAGTCTAAACTTTTATCACCTCCACCATCAACAGAGAAATTCATTATTTCTGAGCCCTGAATAACTGCAGAAGTTCCAGGTACTTGGGTAGTTTCCTCCGAGTCTGCAAGTTTCTCTTTGAAGTTAGCATTTGTCTTGAAATCAAGAGTCTTCCCAAGTGAATGGGCCCCTGCATCCTGCAAACATCCATCATCATCATCTTTGCAGATCTTTTCAGCAGAATCCAACAAGATTCCTGTAGCCCAGTCAATGTCCCTGTTACATCTTTCATACAAATCCTTGAGTGCATCAAATGAAAATGATCCGAAGAGTTTGCACAAAATATTCAGATTCTCCAATTCATCAACACAAACAAGTTCACTTTCCTCCACATACGTACTTTTATCATAGGTGACTTTAAAGGGTACTCTTTTTGGACAAGCAGATGTATCATCTACACCTTTTGGTATGAATCCATCTAATCTGCCATGTAACACTTTCGTACCCTCAGAAACAATTATTTTTCTTTCAAGTCTCCACAGGAGAGCGAAATCTTGGGGCTCAGTCTGTGAACACTTGCTTGCCTCTGCTGAGCTGCATGCCTCATGTTTCTCTTCCAGAAAATTAAACAGAGACAAATGATCCTGTGGTTTGCTGAGCACCAAGTTATTGGTAAATGTCAGAGCTAATTTATGATGCTTGCGTGTTCTCTTATTCTGCATAGGCTTTTTCTCACAAAGAATTTCAGAAGCTGAGATTTCAGCTCCCTGAAAACTTTCCTCCTTTGATGAGACACATGGTGTTCTAGTGCTTAGAGATGTTTCAGGAAGAACTGCCACTGTGCTCAGCACATTCTTGTTATCACACTGATTATTTCCAGTTGCTTCGGATTCACTAATGCTTCTCTTAGGCATTCTTTTTGCTTTGTGTTGTCTTTGCTCTAAAGAGTCTTGAATAGGCCAGTCTCCTAGCATTAGCAATCCTGATGTATCTTCATCCTTATCAACACTGGCTGTACAGACAGAGGACTGGTTATTCTCTTCCTGCTTATTTTTATAAAGTGGCAACTCTTTATGACTATCAGTCAGGTCCAATTTTTCATTTTCATCTAAAATCTTTAATGAATCAAGAGGGGGCATTTTTATGCATCTGTCATCTTTGTCATCATTCTTTATAGTCAGTTTTTCTAACCTTCTAGCTCTTTTCACCCTCTGCCCCATAGTTTGTTCTATTGGCCAGTCTCCCACAAAATTTAATCTCTCTGATTTCTCAAAATCGGAATCTACCACGTTCTTGTGATCTCTTTCTGTTAATTCTGCTTCTTTTAGTACTTTGTCACATTGGTTTACATCAACCTGAACTTCCAAGTCCTGGTTATAGTATTCCTGAACATTTTCACTGATGTGTTTACAAGAATGTGCGCTTTCCTCAGACTCCATTAGACCAGTTTTAATTAGTTGGGTCACAAGAACAGGATTCACTGTGCCTTTCTTTGGTGATGTATACATATCCAAATCACCTACAGGGACACTACACTCAGAATTATATTCTAATAATTTATATCCAACCTCGGTCTTTTCATTCTGAAGACTCTGATCTTCCTGTGCAACTATGTCTAACAGAGACTTATCAATACTTAATTCTATATGTTTCAAAGGTTCAGTTGATACGAAAGGTTCTTCACTGTCCCCATAATAAGAAGATTCATGTTCCTCCCTAAAGGACAAGAAGTGGAATAAAGTTATCTTTTTTTTTCAAAATATGCACATTATCTCTGCTAAAATATTGTTACACACTGCTAAATTGTATAGGCCATAATTTCTTTGGAGCAGAGACCCGGTTCTATAAATCAAGGTTCTTTTGTAAGACATCTTGAAATGTGAATCAACTTATTCCTCATATGATATGAGGATCAAAGTTTTAAAAATGGACTGGCTGAAAACACTGAAAAATTTCCCCTGGATGGAGTGGGACTATTTTTGTAGTTGCAGCAAGAACTGCAAACAAGAACAGTAAAATGAAGGGGACAGGAAAAATGGGATTAATAGAGCATAACAAGATCCATGCTGGTCCTGAAGTACATACAGATCTACTTGGCATGAAAGCTACACCATTCAATCAAATGGAGGAAACTAATCTATGAATGCAAAGAAATGTATGAATCTCTTCTTTCCATTGAAATGAACAGGGATGTTTAAGCATGTGAAGCAATTCAGTACCAGAGGTCTTGTAGCTGTGCTGTTACTGACCACCTGACATCCACAACAGTTTATTTGCTCTTTGGCACTGTTCCATAATCTTAAACTTTCTTCTTAACCATGATTATTTCTCAAGAAAAAATATTTTTTCGGGTACCAAGATTCTCTAAACAACAGTATATAACATGGGGTTGCATCCTAACATTTTTGGGATGTATGGGATGTTCCCAGAAGAAGTGTTCTACCCAAACAAGGAGGCTTTGCATGACTGAAATGCTCATTCTAGAGAAGGAAGGAGCTTCTGATGTGCTATGCTCTGCAAAAAGTTTAGCATACAAATCTTCATGCTAGCTGGAACTTGTTCCAAAGCTGGTATAGCTGTAAAAAAAGCACTGATTCAGAAAATACGCTCATTTTTCCAAAATTATTCCACTGTATTAATTTTAAAAAACCCAATACTATCAGTGATTTTCAAAGTTTCTAATTTCAGGGAACCCTTTACACAATGAGTTTTCTGCCAAGAATCCTAGCACGCTGCAGATTATTTGGAAGGATATTGTGAACGGCTTATTTGGTTCACGCTGGCCACACCTCACCCACTACCCTTTTTACCCTACTTGAATCCAGGTTCATAAACTGCAAATCTGGAGAAGATTTGTGATGAAGAATCTTAGCTGAGCTTCCCTGAAAACCACTTTCACATTTAAAATTTTATGTCTGAAAAAATAACATTAGTTTTACCCCTGTCCCTTTTCCTCATGAAGAACTTCATCACAGGATGCACTTTTCAATTCATCTGGGATTGAAGAATTCAAAACTGAATGAACCGTCAGGCAACGTTCATAGCGTTCCAACATTCTTTTGATTTTTTCTTTAGATACGCCATGAATATTTCGCCTAAACATTAAAAAGAACAAAGTAACTGAGAGTCTAAGACCACAATCCAAGCATACAATAAGATGGAACATTTTTTCTTAATACATTTGAGACACATGCTAAACATTTAGATACCCCAAGTTGTTCTAGGCAACGTTGCAAACCTAGAGCAGGTGCTGAATACTTTCCCTACTGTTAGCTCTATATAGAAAAACAAATAAAGATCTGTGTAATTTGAAAGCATACAGTCCAATATCGCTGTTTAGTACTATTCTCAAGTACTTTTTTTATTACTCAAAGTTTCAAAGTGAGTAACAGAGATTAGAAGACAGAACTTTTACTTTCAATTTCTATGTGACTATTTAGTGACAACTTCCCTATGGTGGGAGGGGAGAATCCACTGAACTATTCTTATCCAAACCATACTACTTTATACCACTTCTGTTACAGCTTTGGAAACAATTATTGGCTGGAAGATATTTTCAGCCAACAGCACATTTAGTTCTCAGTAGACCAAGGAGCAATGGACCAGAGAGCATGAAACTAAAATCAATCTAAAAAGGGAACAGGAAAAACCAAAGTACTATTCTGACATCAGAAATTAGTTACATTTTTTCTCACCACCTTATACATGGAAGATAAGCTGTAGCACCTGGATAGTTCATAACATTTTACTTTACCAACAATGAGAACTAAAGAGCTTTGATAGAGTTAAGGAGCTGCCCCAGGTTTCAGATACCAAAAGCCTGGGAGCACCTCACTGTAACCACTGCTCAAGAGTAATAATATCTGCTCTTCCAGAGGCACAGCCATGTTAGTTTGCAACAGCAAATGAGTAATCCCTAAAGACTAAAACATTTAGTGTAGCATCCAATTTCATGAACTACAGCCCTCTTCATGCATCTCAACAAGTGGACTATAGTCTGCGAAAACCTATGGTGAAATAAACTGATTACTCTTTAGGTGCCACAAGAGCTTGCCATCACTCCTATTGGGTTCCTTTCCAGCAGAAATAACGTCATAATACAAATTTCATATGTGCTATAATGCAAGATATTTTTACCTTTCAAGTTCCTTTGGTTTAAATTTCCACCAAGTATCCGGTTCACGAAATATGACTTTATATTTGTGTTGCTGCGACTGAACAGAAGTGTAAAAAAACACATAACAGGCATCACCATCTCTTTTTAACCAAGAAAAAAATAGGCTATGTATTCATTGAGTTAATTATCATTTCGACTTGTATGCCAGTCGACACATACAAGATCTACCCTAAACAGCACAACTTAAGTACCCTTATCATAAACACATGTGCAAATATAAGCTTTCTACTATCATCAAAATTCACAGAATACACATGTAATCCTGTCAAGCACTTTCAGGAGCTAATCACAGTCTCTCCAAACGCAAGACACTAGGACTCTGGTTCAGAAGATATTTACCTGCATGACTGTACCTCAGGAAGATCAAGAGTGGACTTTGGAAGCATGCATGCTTCCTTTCCCACTCCCTCCTCACATGGAAGGAGTGTCGAAGGTCCAGACCATTCCAGTTCTTTCCCGTGTATCATCTGAATAAACCCCTGGAAAGCAGGGCCTCTGAGAGGAATTTTATCAGGGACTACAAAGTTTCTTCCCAAAGGGGGAGGGGGGCAATGGGAGCAGACAGAAGAGGGGGAGGGTGCTGACAGAATAGTCTTTGGAGCCCAGGTCTATCAGGCTTCTTGATGCGGACCCCAGGTCTACCCAACTATGCTGCTTTGGCAGCTAGATAAAGTAATATGAAACCCAAACACACTCCTAAGTCTCTTTAAAATATTTGAAATATAGAAAATCCATTGCAGAAAATTAGCATCATCATAGTTAGGCTTGCACTAGAATGTACAGTGTGCTGTGTGCACCAAAATGAACTTCTGTTGCAGCTGTAATCCCACAACTGTATCCCTGAACCTAAACACTCCTTCGTGGTTATGGGATCCACAAGCCAAAAAGCTACTGTAGCAGGCCAGTTTGCTTCCAGATTTGACATTGTGTTAGGGAGAATCATAGATGCATTCCTGGGCTCGGTGTGTATGACTTGCTGCAGCAGTTCCACTTCATGCCTGTGGTTGTGCCCCCAGCATCCTGTGCGGGCAGTGAGTTTGGGTGAGACAGGAAAACATAAGATCCCAAGAACGTTCCAGACCCCCTCCTTTGGTTCTGGGCCCCTTTCTGACCCTGGGCGAGGATACAAATTACCCCCTTTACATCCCTCTCCTAGACCCTGCTAGAAAGTACAAAGTACTACAATGCCATCTATAAATATGCAGAGAAAGACTTAACAGGTTTTCATTTCAACATTACTAAATTATGGAATACTAACCAAAGAAACATAAGGTTTCATTTCCCACGCCTGTATGTTTGTGTTGTCTATTATTATAGGGGTGATCCTTTTTTCAAATGCTTCTTTGGCTGAAAAAATATACCAACAGACAAAAACAGTTTTAATGTCATTATAATGATTGAAAGAGGCAGAACTGTTTATTTTACAAGATGCCTTGAGCACCCTATATTTTAGAGAGAAAGGCAGGATATAAATCCTTTAAATACATTTGAGAAAGTGATCGAAACAAAGATAGGACAGATGGAGAAAGCAACTAAGCATCTGTAGGAGAGTACTTTCCTTATCATATTGTAAAATTGTAATTTGTCCCCTCCTCACATTCTTACAAATAAGGACCAGTGTGTCTCTGAGCATATCAGAGGGAAGCTAAGCTCCATGTAGCCTGGCACTGCCATATGAAGCCATGGAAACCAGCCATGAGAGCTGCAGAATCCTTGCAAAAAACTCACTGCCCTATACAATGTATAGGATTATACCCTAATAGGGAGCTGCAGTCAATGGTCCAGAAGGTCAAGGGAGATACCAGTTGAAAAAGTTTGGAAAACATTGATATAAAAACAAAAATAATCTGTACATACAAAATGTATCAATCAATTATGATGAGCCTATAGTAATATTTGTATATGTGAATTTTATTTTTCATTATTTTATTTTTCATTAGCTTTCCTGATGTATCTTTCACTAGTGTGTTTTTGTACGTTTGCAGTGTATACTGTATCCTGGATGTTTGAACTCTGAACAGAGTTTGCTTTAAAAATGTGTCATTGTGAGCAAAAGAAAGAAAATCAATTTTTTCTCTCACAGTCTTGCAATAGGAATCTTGAGGTGGTTCTGCAATTGTTTCCCATTAACAATGAAACTAAGGACCAGATAACTTGAGTTATTCAAGTATACAGAACAAAATATTCTAACATTCAGTAGTTTTTTAATAAGTACCTGCAGATAAAAATCAGGTCTAACTCTAGTACAAAAACAAAGAAGCCTTCTATGTCAGTGGTTTTAAACCTTTTTAGTGCAACAATCCCAATAAATAAGCAAATAAATAAATAAAGTATGAGACTGAAGACCTGTTGCCAATCATGTTAACCTCCTGGGACTTGCCACCCACCCTTGTCACAGCCCAACACCCACTTCCCCCTACCTCTTGTGCCTTCACAACAACCCTGTAAGGTAACAACCCTAGGAATGTGGGGCAAAAAGAAGCTGTGCAGAATTATATTAAGAACTCAGTTTTGATAAGGCAGTATCATTATTGGATTGGATCCAAGCCCTCTCTTGTACAGGGTTTGAAATGTTGCCTCAAACTCCCAAATGAGGCTTCATGACTCCACTAGAGTCACGACCCACAGGTTACACAGTTCTAGGTTATTCAATCCTAATACTTATGAGCAATTTTTATTCTACTTTTAGTTAAATCTTACCACGTTTCCAGTTCCACTCATGTGCTTCTCCCAAGCAATCAGCATCAAACTGGTACTGCCCATTTTTTTGGTAAAAATAATCATCTGTACTAAGAATGATTCCACTAGGGTTATCTTCTAGCAAAGTCCTGTAAAAAATAATGAAAATGTATCAGTGTTTTCCTCCCAACTTCCAGTAATTTCTCTTTAAAACATATACAATGTATCTGAGCAACAAAGTGCATAATAGACTATTTCAAATATTTATAGTCTTAATATTTTTCAAGTATTTATTAGCAAATTGTTTAAGAGGACAACTTCACTAATTTGGATCCCAAGTAGTTATGAAGATGAAAGCACTTTCTGAAATGGGAGATCATATTGTATAAGATGCTCTAAAACAAGATGTGAGCACCTTTCTGTTGTACTCAATGTTTCTTATCTTTTAAAATTAGCTAAATTTCAGTGGAAACACTTTAAACATTTTTTCTGTTTTTCTCATGCCAGTAATGTAAAAAAGTAAGGACTTCCCTTGTCATCAACAATCAAGTACTAGAACAGTTGCATTTTTTGGTAGGAAGCACACAAGTTAGCTGCCCAATGAAGATATAATGCTGAATCCCTACAAACCATGGTTTCCAATGAACTAAGGCTGGAAATACATGCTAACTCCCACTGCACCCTACAGAGCAATTCTGCACCCCACTATGAAGGACATTGCAAACAACATTTTGAGTCTGAAACCCCATTTTGAGGCACTCAGGGAATTCATCACAGGGAAATCTGTGAGCATGAGAATTACTAATTGCAAATATTTTCAGGAGAGATGCCTGTGTTATCTAGGTTGACCAGGACTTAAAGGCCAAGCAGCTAAGCTGACTAATTAAAAATTGCTTCCAGATGTTACCTGATGAGGAGGGGGGAAGCAACTATTGGGACAGACTGCATTATCCTTTTGATAGTTTGAGGAAACTATGGGTTCTGATTGGCCAGAATGTTTGAAAAGGCACATTCCTAGGTAAAAACATCCTTTTGGGGAGAGTCTAAATTGCCCTTCTTCGAAATGACCTGGCATGGCAAGGGGATATGCTTTTGGGGAGAGTCTAAATTGCCCTTCTTCGAAATTACCTGGCATGGCAAGGGGATATGCTAATGGAGGATGTTTTGCCACTCTGCACAGTCTCAAAAACTCTGGTTCCAGGTAGGATGAAATCTTGAAAGCTAGGAGTTTAGCCTTTGTTATTTTCTGTCTGCCTCTGTGTAATTCCCAACAGTATTCCAGTGATCTTTAAGTGCTTCTATCAATCTCTTAGTCATAAATAAAACTTTGAACTTTGCAGCAGCATGTGGTTTCAGTGGGAAAGCCTGGATTCAATACCTAATGCTAAATTCAATACCAACCAAGAAGTTATTCTATTTGTCTCCTGCCAGTGACCAGTTGGGGAAGAAATTCTTGGGCTTCCCAACCTATGGTAACCCAGCCTGGCTATGATAGGTATTGGCTGGGGGTAGCAGGCTCAAGCTGTTGTGGTGCTTTGCATTACATGTGCACCAATACAAAATAACAGTTTCCTTGAAAACTAGATATTGAAACTATGGTCTAAAGTAGATTTGCAAATCTGAATTACAAGAGAATCTGGTTTACATTAACAACAGCACACAGCAATAGTTGTTTTGTGGAAGGAGGGCAGAGAATCACTCTGGAAAAGAGAGAAGGGAATGCGAATTTTAAAAGACAGTTCTCAATTTATAAACTAGGAACTGCTCAGAGGCACTATTAACTTTTGTGGACAAGAGAGAAAAAGAAATATGGACTAGGAAAGATTATTTTGTATAAATGATAAAAATTGTGCATGCCCTATTCCTCCTCAATGCAATTTTTAGATACAGTATAATCTTGCTTAATATTTCCTCTATGTATATACCTAAGACTGCAATTCTAAACCCATTTACTAGAAAGTGAATCAAAACTTAATGGAGCTTACTTCTGAGTAAATATGCAAAGGATTATGCTTTAAGTCCAGAAAGGCTTAGGAGTAGACAGCAGCAAGGAAAGATTCACTAAAAGCTATGATTCTCAATTTTAGCCGATGAAGTTTTAGTACTGTACTTTAAAAATAATTTTAAAAATAAAAAAACAAACTTGAAAAAGATTCATCCCTGCTAAAACAAATGTTTTACTTGATAGGAAGAGCATATGGATAGTTCTCAGGTTGGTGAGCCACTTAAAATACAAGACAGGTTTGACAGTTTTTCTTGTTCATAAACCTTTCACTAAAAATGGTCATGATTGTCCCTTTTAAATATATCACATGAATAGCCTACCTTGCCAGATATGACTTGCCTGATCCTGGAACACCTCTAAGAAGAACAAGAACATGGCCTAAGAGAGGAGTCTTTCTTCTCATCATGCGACAAACAGGAAGCTGGTGTACTTGAGAGAGGTTCAATTTTTGGTTTCCATCTTTCTTTCCCCATGTTTTCTGTAAGGAAGAGTTGCTGTCCCGGGGCTGTGTGATTGCTTGAGGGGAACATACGTTTGCAAAACTCTTATAGTTTGAAGCAGGACTCCACTTTGCAGGGTTGACTGCTACTGGAGTTACAAAGCTATGATTTGTACTTTGTGGATAAAAGGAAGGAGCCATTAGATTCCAGGTAGGCTCCTGAGAATGCTTCTGAAGCATTGAAAAATATTGACCAGTCTCAGCAGGCATGGGATTCACATTTTCAAATGGTGCCAAATTAAATCTGGAACCTGGGCACAAATCAGGAACAGAAATACTTTTAGAATTGTTACACGCAGTCATTATATTTTCCTGTTTTTCAGTAACTAGTGAGTTACAACTAAAATTGTCAACTCCACTTGTTTCAGATTTAGCAAGTCCCTGGCAAAGTTGAACAGGCACACCATCTATCGCTGAGAAGTCTGAAACATTCTGTATTTGATCTGGATTAGTACAAGACATTTCCATGTTTGCTGGTATGACTTCTGGACTTGCACCACTGTCAAGTACCACTTCTGGCAAAATACAGTTCTCTGGGTTTTGTGCAAACGTATCCACATCGTCTAATGAGTTTGTCTGAATGATTGATTTCCTGAAAACCAGTTCAGAGGTTTTCTGATTATCTGGATTTAGTGCAGGGGAGAATGTTTCCAATCTTTCATTGTTTGCTTTCAGATGTTGCGAAGGAAGTACAGCACTACAACCTAAACTGGATTTTGTGTACTCTGATAACTCCTTAAAGCAACCAGAACTACTATGGCTCAAAGTCACAGACAAATTACCTGAGATATGGTCATTTTTTGAATCCCTCAGTTCACTATTTAGATTATGTTTCTCAGAAGAGTTCTGTAGCAAATAAATTAGTTTTTCAGATGACAAAGATGTTGCCAATTCTTCATTAGATTTCACAAACTTTAGGGCAGCAGAACTTTGGCCCTCTATTTCATTAGCAACAGAAGTTGGCTGATTTTCACCAACCAGCGATGCAGATATGGAATCAAAACCTGAGATTCCTGAGGAAAAAGTTACACCCTTAGCAGCTGTGGACAATTCTAGAAGATAATCCATAGTGTCTTCCACTGTTGAACAAAGGAGAGAACACAGTCAATTGAAGCAGTACTAAATTACATAAGAATTTCAGGAACACTGTAGAAACAAACACGAAATATAATCTTTTTCAGAAAATTACTGGTTCCAGTACATTTTCCCAGCTTCGAATTCAGTATTTTTCTATCCACTCTCCAACAATAACAAAAACCCATGAAGACAGTCTTGTTAAAGGATGCACTTCATAGTCACCCAAAGGTGAAAGGGGCCCTGAGCTGATCAGAGCAACTCTGAGGAGATGCACTGTTTACCATAGGATCTATTTAATATATAATAGATCCTATGGTAAACAGTGCATCTCCTCAGAGTTGCTCTGATCAGCTCAGGGCCCCTTTCACCTTTGGGTGACTATGAAGTGCATCCTTTAACAAGACTGTCTTCATGGGTTTTACAAAATTACAAAATGTTTGTTCAAAACATTATAGCCACAACCCAAGGTGTGATTATGTGAGTTCAAACTCATGTCAATTTCAATGGAATTCATGCATGCATAACTGTATGAGGGAAACAAGAAAACCATTATAGAGTAAAGCCAACAGACATTCTCAAATTATTTTGAAACATACTTTTCTCTAGCCTTCTAAGGTAAAAAAAGCTAGAGAATCAAGGTACAACTACAACAGTTCAAAAGAAGTAGAAGACAATGATGGTTAAGAGATGCTGTTCAGATCATGTAAGAACCCGCCTCCAGAAAGTGAAGGATAAGACAGAATCTTATGACCGAATGTGTCTTATCTCCAGAATGTGAAGAATAAGACAGAATCTTATAAGACATCTGTTGCAAAAACAAACACTGCATAAATGAGCACTGTGTAATTATATATAAAGACACAAGGGAATTCAAGTAAAAAAAATTTAACTGAACCATGTATTTTATTAAAATGTGTTTATGGCAAAATGTCAGTGAGAGTACAGGTCACTTATATATAAAAATACTATTTGATTCCTTTGACAGAGATGATGCAAAGCCAATGGAAAGCCAATAAAGAAATACAGGACCATGTTTTTGAAGTATCTGTTGCAGGATGAACTGCAAAAACTTGCATAAATGAATGTTTTTAATGACAGTGTTTTTAAACACCAACCCAAAATGAACTTAAACAAGACCAAAGTATGAAAATTGCAACAGACTTTTGAGGAGGAAGATGCTTGCAGCCCAGAGGACCTACTTCCTGGAACTGTGTGGCAGATTTGCTAAAACACCCTCTAAAAGACACTGATATGGCAAGGAAGCTCTTCAAAATAGCACAGCAAAGTCAGTTTTCTCTATTAGACCAGAAGGTTAATAGACACAAAGCTCCAGTTTAACTTCCAGATCTTTGGGGTTTGTATAGGCTAGGACATGTATCCATTCCACTCTGGTTGCAAGCCTTAATTTAAAAAATAAAATAAAATAAAATACTATCACTATTTTTTTTACCTCACAGACCTGCTACAAGTTTGAGAAAGCTGAATGAAAAAGACCAAAAAAAAATCTAGTTCTTCAAACTAGAAGACATATCTGTTCAAATACATTAAAAAATCCACGGTATGTTATACATTTAAAGGAAAAATTTAGCCATGAAATGCAAATGCTGACAAAATCAGGAACGTTGATTTACCTCTGAAATCACATTCAGAAAGCACCATGTAAACAACAGTAGGATCCAAGTCAGAAAACATTTCTGAAAGGCTGCTGAAGAGCTCTTCTTTACTGACTCCATGTGATGGCTGTGACATTGCAAGATCTACTGGAGAGGGTAGCACACCTGCAGCAGCGGCTGCAATTGACTCCGAGTTTATGGTCTTTCTTGAGGGGCTCACACCAAGATTTTTCTTTTTCTTTGGCATTTTCTTTTTCAAAGTTCACCTCCCTTGTGTTTTAATTGGCCCATATAATGCTGGTTACGTCATAAACAAGAGACAGTCATTTTTATAGACCATGCAGCCAGGTCAGCAACATCAAATCTAGAAGGGAGAGATAGGTCAAATATTTTAAAACACAGAACTAACAGCCCAATCCTGAGCTACCCAGGGAGGGCTGCTGCGGGAGGCGCCCTGGATCCAGCAGAGTGGAGCTCCGTGGATCCTCCTCCAGCCTGCCCCCCGGCACGCCTCCCTCCGCCCTCTCTCCACCTCCCGCTGGCCTCCCCCCTCCCTGGAACGCCTCCTCCCCTGTCCCCGCTCCCAAATACTGTTCCGCAGCTCGGTGGTCCAGGAGACCACCAAGCTGCGGAACCTGGACAAAATCCCCGCACTAGCCCAGCACCAGCCAGCGCTGGGCTAGCATGGGTGGGAGCCCGGCAGTGAGCCCCACAAATGTGCCTTATGGCACGTTTGCAACTGTACTCAGCAGCATGGAGCCATGCCACTGAGCTCAAGATTGGGCTCTTAGTTATTGTTTTCAAGCTCTTTGGTATACACAAAGAAGATATGAAGCTCTTGGCTTCATTTGTTCAAATTGAAAAAGATAACCTTTTTATAAAGGTTCTAAAAATTCATTTTCTGTTTTAACTTTGCCACTAGTAAAATGCGCAAGTGAAACACATAAAATACATGACTAAATCTGGAGAAAAGACAATTTGTTTTCAAGGCCAGAGATCGTGGTTCAAGTAAACGAGATGATCTTAGGAACACTCTCTCAGTCCAGATCTCCTGTCTGTAAAATAAGAATTAACGTAACCAGCTTCCGTTGTCAAAAAGATTATACTTTGTATTTTAAATGCTTAAACAAATAATTAACAGTCCAGTCACTCTCCCTCACCCTTGCAAATGTATTGAGGTGACAAGCTGTTTGCTCACTACTGAAACAGGAGACAAATAAACCTAATATACATCAGTTTTATAAATGACTTTAAAACATTAAAATAATTTATAACAAAATTTGTATCTTGACTCTCCCTGTAAATCACAGCTTTTCTATAAAAAAAGAGAAAATGTCACTTTTCTTATTATTCTTTATAAAAGCTGCCCGTCCAATTTGGGCTATCCTAGATGCAGGTAGCTGCCCAAATTCCCAGTAACCAATGGAGAATATGTACAAATATGTACAGCATCACCTATCAACTGAATTATGTCTATATAAATATTCATGACATGGAGGACACCTTACACAAAAGTCATTGCAATAAAGTTATATTGTGCGGCAACAGTTCCTGGTAGACTGCATCCGCAAGTAGCATCCACAGTTTTTATAGTACTTATGGCTATGTATGGGACAAGTTAAGGACCTCAGAAATTACCTCTACTGTCTGAAAATAAAGTGTTCTCAGACAAATTGAGAAATATAGACAAGGGCACCAAAGCAGAAGATTTGAACAAGTGGTGAAGGAAAGCCACAGAAGATAGGAAAGTATGTGACAAATAGAGATGCCACAAAAATCACATGATATCCAAGATGCAATAAAAATTGTTTTAATTCCTCACAGATAATGTTTTTTCAAACAGTTTAGCAGGTGGCAGTAACTGATTGCCAAGTAACTCATTTATCTTACAAAAGCTTCTTTTCCTGTTATTTTCACAAGATGTTATGACAGAAAATGTGCAGTAGGTTTTTCTTTAGCAAATTTCTCTGAGATAGTGACCTTGTATGATAACTCCAGACCTCACTGCAAAATGCACTAAATCTTTGGGGGATAGGGATGAAAAAGAGAGTTATAATAGAGTCTGAGAGAGGCCAGAACCGGAGTCACAACTTGTCAGCAAAACTGCAATCCTGCCTGCACCACAGCATGATGCAGTTGCACCACATAGGCAAGACTGACACTTTCTGCTGAAACTTCCCACTCACAACTGCCCCCCCAAATTTCCCCCCATGTTCATGACTTGACTGCTGCTACTCATGTTTTTCCCCCCACATCTATTGAAATAATGTCACTATTTGTTCATAATGAAACACTCTTAATTTCCACTTACAGGTTTGAAAGTTCTTTCTTCAGAAAAAAAACTTCTATCCCCAATAATATGTAATTTTCATTCCTCAAAACTAATGCCTAAGTACAACATCATAAACCATACTCCTCATTCAGAAGCCTTAAATCTGCACCAATTTATCTAAAGTCTGCCCACTTTGAAAAACAACATTAAAATCGTCCTTTCCTGCATTACTGTTTCAAGACTATGAAAATACTTTTTCATAGCATTTAAATTTTTTTAATTACTATAGACTTTTTAGAGATTCAGCTAACACCAGCCATTTTATTTATTTGTTTGTTTTCACATTTTTATACCATCCTTCCTCGGAGCAACTCAGGATGGTGTACATAGTTCCGCCCCTCCTTTTGTCCTCACAACAACCCTATTAGATAGGTGAGACTAAGAGTGAGTGGAAGAGAGAGCAGTTTAAAATTACTTCTTAATTGTGCTACCAATTCTTTCGTTCAATTGGCTTCACTGTACTAGCTTACTGTCCAAACAACTGGCACAAAGTGATTCACAATGAAACTGCAATTGGAATCAAGCAACTTGCTTTACTGTAAATCTTAACAATTCGTTTCAAGCCTGCAACTATATCTAATTTCAACTACATTCAAATATGCACTGTCACATTGAGCTGCAGCATAATTCTATACATGGAAGGAAATCCCAATGCATTCAATGGGGTTTACTCCCATTTATGACTGCAACCTTAATGTCCTTTTCTTAGTCTGGTAAGGCTCATCTCCAGGTCCGGCTGAAACTCTGGAACTCTATCTGAAACTCTGGAAAGTCATCATCAATTAGTGCAGAAAATAATAACCTACATGGACTGGAAGCAGCAGAAGGTAGCTTCATGTTTCCCTATTTTTCTTAGCAGAAGCCCCTACATACCTCATACCATATATGAAGTTGGCAAAATTTACTAATACCCCTGGATTTCAGAAAATTCAGAACTCTTCAATTTCCAAGACAGTTTTCAAATCCTGCTTTGTACAAAAGATATTTTAAATTAAATTTTCAATAATAATTTACAAAACACAGTCAACTTCTTGGGATTATCCCTAGGATCAATGGCTGCTACAACAAATCTATCTATATTAGAGTGCATAGTAGTGTGTTCAGAAGAAGAGCAAACTAAATTTAAACAAAATTGGATGCTTTAGTTATTAAAGACAAATTACATGACAGTTAAACAGCTTTAAAGGAAAATGCAAATGTTTACTCACTTCTGAGAGCGTATTACAAAGTACCATGTTCTTAAATATCTAGGTCAGCACATCAGTTCTTTTTATCTTCTAAGCAACAAATTATCCAGTCTGGATACTTTCCCCTTTATTAATCTTCATGTTGGAATTCATTAACCTACAATGAGGAAAAGCAGCAGCGTCAGAATTCAGATGCAATTAAAATCACAGCATGCCTGCCCATATAGGAGTGGAATTTTTAGTAACTTACTAGGGGCTAGAAAGTGGGCTATAATTTCCAGTTCAGTTCTAAGATCTCAGTTCAGGGCACTTCAGCAGAACTGACCTGTTACAGTAGCTCTTTGGCTTGTGGATCTGCTAATCATGAAGTAGGAGAGTACAGAAGTTCAGGGACACAGCTGCAGGAGTACGTTTTGGTCCAGGACACAGGACACTTTCCATTCTAGTGGAATATGCTAATATGATGCCATCTTATGCTAATATGATGATGCTAATTTTCTACAACAATTTTTAATATTTAAACATTTTTAGAGACTTAGGAGTGTGTTTGGTTTTCGATATTACTGTATCTAGCTCAGCCATTTTCAACCTTTTTCAGCTCATGGCACACTGACAAGGCACTAAAGTTGTAAAGGCACACTACTAGTTTTTAATTGCATTATTATGTTACAATTAATTTAATTAATATAACTAAGGGCACAAGACTAACCAGGTCTACTCAGAAGTAAGTCCTATTTTGTTCAATGGGGCTTACTCTCAGGAAAGTGTGGTTGGGATTGCAGCATAATACACTGAGGGCACAAGCCTAACCAGGTCTACTCAGAAGTAAGTCCTATTTTGTTCAGTGGGGTTTACTCTCGGGGAACTGTGGTTAGGATTGCAGCCTTAAATCATTACATGACAATGAAAAAAATTCCCCAGAAGCTTGGAGAGGGAGGTGTATGTGGTTTCTGGAAAGGAAGAACAATGTTTTGAAGCAGGTCTGTTCAAACTGTTATCAACTGATATGCTCTGAGATGCCAGGAAGTGGTGGCAAAGAGAGATGAGACTGAGCATACTGGAGAAACAGGGGGGGGGTGAGGGGCAGTGAGGATATGTGGCTGAAACAAGTGCAGGACTCACTGGGGTGGGGGGGGAGAGAGAATGGGAGGCAACAGGTTTTGAACTTTGGAGCATAGGGAAGAGGGAGGGGTGGGGAGGGGCAGTCAGAGGGGTTAACTGCAGTTATGATGGGGGATGTGTGTGCAGAAGTGGAGGAGGTGGGATGGGGGAAGAGAAAAGCATCACTTGGCTGCTCATGTATTCAAGAAAGAGTGCAACCAAGCTTCTGTACCTCTACTCAGAAGTAAGCCCCATTATAGTTAATAGGGCTTACTCCTAGGTAAGTGTGGATAGGATTGTGACTCAGTGCCCCTCCTGCCAAAGCCTTGCCAGGGGAGGCAAGGCAGGCAGGGTCACTTTGGGGTATTGCTGGCAAGGAAAAGGGTTTCTCCAGGATCCTCTTCCTGCCAGCTGCTTCTGGCTCCTACCTGCTTCCACCTTCAGGCACACTCTCACTCCTTCCTCGCTGTTGTTGCTCTCCCTGTTCCCACCTGCTCTTCCAGAATTCTCTAGCTGCCTGGCTGCCTGCCCAATCAGCACGCGAGGCAGGCAAGCAGGAGTGTCCAAGCCCCTGCAAGGCTGCTCCTTTTTCTCTTCTCCCATATGGGCAGCTGATGCTGCCTGACTCCTTGGCCCTGCGGCACACCTGAGGCAGCCTTATGGCACACCAGTGTGCCGCGTCACAGCGGTTGAAAACCACTGATCTAGCTGATGATATAGCATGGGTGGGTACACCTGGGCTCTGCATTGGAAAGCTCATAGATCTGAGATTTTTCTGGCTTTTGCCACCATCCCCTGCCATATTTTGCCTCCTCCTTGCCCCTGTTCTGCCAATCCCCATCTCCACCCTCTCCCATTATGTTTCACCCCTTGCTCCCCTTGGGAAGGGGCCCAAAAGAAACTCTGCGCGCACGCGCGCACACACACACACACACACACACACTCCAGATAAAATTCCTCTCAGAGGCCCTGCCTCAGATGTGGCAATTCAACCAAGAACTGTTTCATTTCAGCAGAGGAATGCAACCCATTTTTCTATTTTCAGGCACCATCCCACATTCCCTGTTCTTACAAATCCTTCTTTTCCAACTGCTTTCTCTAGGTCACATCTCTTGCTGGAGAAATATTTTTATTTAAAGATACTGTTATTACTTCAGCATCAACTCTTGCTACAGAACACTCAAGGTGGTATTTTAGTCTCACAAAAGCCTTGAGAGGTAGGGTTAACACAGCCATAACAACAAACAGCATTACAAAATTTACTTCAACATAAAATTATTAGTGGACCAATAAACAGCATCCTCTCTCTCATCTGCTTTTCTCAAAAAATCAGATTTTCATGAAAGTTAAGGAAGAGGAGAATGAGGGCTGGTGGGAAAGCATATAAATCAGATAAACCTGTACATTTTAAAGTAGCCCAACAGCAAGCTGTTGCCATTTTACTTCTGCATTAGCAACTAAGAAGGACAGGCTCCATCTCTCATAAACCAGATTTGGCTCAGTCCTCAGTTGCTGGGTCTTGTAATAATACTATGTAATATTGTAATATTACAATAATATTGTAATATTGTAATAAAACTTGTAATAAAAATATGTAATACTATATATTACATAATACTATGTAATAAGGTTTCAATTCTATTCACAGTTTCAAAGACTAAGTGCCACTAAACGGAATGGGACTTACTTCTGAGTAAACATGCACAGAACTACACTGCAGACAAGCACAGAACAACACTACACTGTCCATCTCAGGCCATGTAGTGTTACAGCACTAATAGAGATCATATAGTACTCTTTGAGGTTTCAGAAGCAATAGGAAAGTCTGCTGTTTTGCAGGGAAAAAAATTAAAAACTCAATGATAACTGAGGAGTTAAAAATTTCAAAAAGTATACAGAGCAATAAGTTTCAATTATAACACAGAGCCATCTAATTGCCAAGGGAAGAAACAGCAAAATTTCTTTGCTACCTGGTCCCAAAGAAGTTTCATAAAAATAAAGTATGGCCAACTCTTCAGCAATTTTTGGATACAGTATAATCTTGCTTAATATTTCCTCTATGTACATACCTAAGACTGCAATTCTAAACCCATTTACTAGAAAGTGAATCAAAACTTAATGGAGTTTACTTCTGAGTAAATATGCAAAGGATTATGCTTTAAGTCCAGAAAGGCTTAGGAGTAGACAGCAGCAAGGAAAAATTCACTAAAAGTCATGATTCTCAATTTTAGCAGATGAAATTTTAGTACAGGTGAACCCTTGTTATCCACGAAAGTTCCATTCCTGGACCCCTTGCAGAAACCGAATTCCACGTGATATCAAATCATGCAGATTGTGGGGTCCACTGGGCTCCAAATGTGACTAGAGCCTTGCACAGCTCCAGTCATCTCTGGAGGCTTCAGGCTCGGCTGAATGGGGCTCAACAGGAGCCCAGTGGACCTGCACTGAGCCAGATCTGAGGATCAAAAATTTGTGGGTAAGTAGGTTCAACCTGTACTTTTTAAAACAGCACAGCAGATATTTAAAACAGCACAACATCTGATTGAATGAAATAGAATGAATCAGTTGGGCAATACCCATGTAACTTGTTTATATCAGTGGAGAGTTAATTAAATTTACCCTTCTACAACTACTAATTTGCTCAATTGTCTTTGGCCTATCTCCCAGGCATTTGGGGAAGGGAAGGCACAGAATGACTAAGAACAAGTCAGTTAAAACTCAATTTAGCACAATACTAGAAGACACTTTTACACTCATCCCTATCCTTCAGCAAGTTGACTGTAAGGAAAATGATTAATTCAGGATAAAGAGAAAGAAAGAAAAGAAAAAAACTTCCTTGCTGAAGCTCTGCAGTACACCTATATAAGCACTCAAATATCAGAGGTCTGATTACAACAGGGTTAGCCTTCTAACCTGTCTGGCCATGAAATTAAAACCATGTTCTAAATTATGTCATCCAGCTTTAAAAGGCCATGTGGCAGTATCAGCAATGCCTCTTCACCAAAAGGAAAAACACAACAAACAGAATTAGTGAGGGGGCAGTGTTCTGCTGAAAATGAACATGTCTGTAAGCTTGAAACATATTTTTAAAGTTTTTTTTTTAAATAAGCACAAAAGAATCTAGAGAATTTTAGTTTAGAGCTTACTATTTGCCTTTTGCCACAAAGAAATTTAAAAATATTTGAACGTTTGGGACAAGTTTAGAAAGTGCCAGCATACACACATGCAAAAAAAGAATAAGGCAGTGAACACACAGAACACAGGTCTGCAACTATATTTAAATTTTTTAAACTCTCCAATTTCAAGCAGTTACTACTCAAAAATTCAGCATCAGAACACCATTTAATTTCAAAATTATGCAACTTAAAGAGCTGTCCGCCAAGAGAGGTCTATTAAGCCAGTTCACTAAACAAGTTCAGGGGAGGCAACTAAGATTTACAAACAGGCATTTCCACTTTATTCATTTATTGTATTCTGTCCTTTTGCCAAGGAGCTATGAGTGATGCGTGTCACTATTTTTCCCTTTTAGCATCAACAACAATCCTGTGAGATAGGTTAGGCACTGATTTAAGATCATTCAGAAAGGTTCAGGGTTGAGGGGGCAACTGAATACTGTATAGGTCTCCCAGCTCCTATCCTTCCAAAGTAAAGGGTTGGGTGGGCCAACATCAATTTATTGGGTGGGTAAATTGGGCTGCGTGGCCCATTTCTCTAAACACCTGCTTTTCCCAAGTCCCTGGGCAGTATCAATGAATCAAATCAAGAATGCTGAAGAACAGTCAAACTTTCTACAAGACAGAGAGACAAAGACTTCAGCATGAAACTTTCTCTTCTCTCACTTCCATTTTTGTTGAGTGCTTTGTGCGCATAAACATCCTATGCATAAGTAAATCTCAGTGTTTGACAGGACTAACTTGGAGTATTGAAGAGTGAAACATACTGAAGTCAGTGGGGTCTATGTCTGAGTAAACTTGCTTAGTTCCCCGCTCCCCTTTTCTTTTTCCTATCTTCCACTATCTTCCACAGACTGCACTTGCTCCCGGTGTGGAAGGGATTGTCACTCCCGGATTGGCCTTTTCAGCCACACTAGACGCTGTGCCAGAACCACCTTTCAGAGCGCGATACCATAGTCTTTCGAGACTGAAGGTTGCCAATACAATACAATCTTCCACTATGTACCCAATATCTTCTTTGAAGATTTACTGTTCATGTCTTAGGCCACAATTCTATCCTATATATTCTGTCCTTTTGCCAAGGAGCTAAGGGTGATGTACATCCCTGTTTTTACCTATACAGGAATGAGCCTCACAGGAATACATGGAACTTGCTTCTGAGTAAACAGGCATAACATTTCAGTGCACATTCTGAAGTGTTTACACTATAAATCTTAATAGTCCACTGTGGCAAAAACACAAAACATATCTCCTTGGTGTAGTCCAGGGGTGGCCAAACCGCAGTTCACGAGCCACATGCAGCTCTTTGACATATAATGTGTGGCTTGTGAAAATATGTTGGCTGAGCTCCTTTTTGCATCACAGTTAATATAAAGAGTAATAAAAATTTTTCAAGCTTTCAAACTATTCACCAAGCACAAAGGAGAGTCCACTGGATTAAAACACACATTTAATGTTCATGGTGAGTGAATATACTTAAGAACCTAAATGCTTCTTAAATATTGTGGCTCTCCAACATCTGATGTTTATCAACATGGCTCTTATGTTAACCCATTTTTGCCCAGCCCACAGGTGTACTCATTTGATCCCTGTTGTGTATATGTCACTGTTGGGCAGAAATTAACTCTGGCCACACCTGGTATAATCCTACTCAGTTATTCCCATGGGGGGGGGGGATGCTGGGGCTTACACTTAGCTGAAGCCAGGTGACTTTTAGTGTGCAATCCTATGCACACTTTCCTGAGAGTAAGCTCCACTGAAGACGATAGGATTTACAGGAACTTCTGAGAAGACAAGTATAGGCCTGTGCTATTATGCTGCAATCTTATGTACGCTTTCCTGAGAGTAAGCTCCATTGAAGACAATGGGACTTTACTCTGAAGTAAGTCTCTGAAGACAAGCATAGAATTTTGCTCTTAGGCTGCAATCTTATATACACCTTCCTGAGAGTAAGCTCCATGGAAGACAAGGAAACTACTTCTGAGTAGTCAAGACAAGCCTAGGATTGTGCTTAGGTTGCAATCCTGTGCTCACTTTCCTGAGAGTAAACTCCACTGGAGACATTTCTGAGTAGATACTACCCACACTTGACTAGTCTATAATGACTATATTGACTATAATGGGACCTACTTCTGAGTAGACAAGCCTAGGCTTGTGCTCTTAGCTGGGCAGTGGGTATACTGTACAGGGTTTTTCAGTCTCAGGGAGCATAACACTCTGGACAGGCTCAGAGGCACACTTTCTTGCTCCAGACGCCCAAGGGAGGGGCTGAGCCTAGAAAAGAGGCTCAGGGGGTCAGCCCCAGTGCCTGCTGCTGAGAAGGTGGGTGACTTGAACCAGGGAGCGGAGCGAGCCCACTAGGGGGACCCAAGAGCGTGAGAAGCAGGAGCCCGAAGGCCTCGCGGCTCTCCCCGGCGGGCGGGCGGCTCGCTCCCCTCGCAGGCTTCCCTCCCTTCCGTTTCCGAAGCCCACACACCCTCCTCCTCCCAGGGCGCTGGCTCAGAGCCACCCTTTACCTCACGACAGCAGCCTCCGAACCCGAGCTGGTCTCCGCCGCTGCCGCCGGTTTCCGAGCTCACGCAGGGCCGCCTAGGCCTGAGCGCCGGAGCGCCGCCGCCCGGCCGGCCGCAGAACTGCAGCTGGGGGAGCGGGCGGCCACGTGACGCCCCCTGAAGGACTGCTGTTGCTGCGCTTCCCTAGAGGCTCTCGGGCGCCCCCTGCTGGACCACTCCCCTTCTGGCAGGGGAGGAGGGGTCTCTCAGGGCCCAGCTGCTCTCGGGAGTGGGTCTGAACCAGGGATGGGTGGTGGGTGGGGAGGCAGGTGAGGCAGAGCTTCCCCACTGGAGTCCTTTGAAAAGCCATGCCGCGTGGTGCACAAGCACTCCCAACCCACACGCTCTGCACATCCCACCCACCGCACCACCCTGGTCTGCACATCCCTGGTCTTTCCTTCTCTGCCCCCCAGAAGTAGAGTTTCCCTGGCAGAGGGCATGACACCCCAGAAGTCCCACACTCAGATTAAGCCATTTCTGCCCAATGTTGCATATACGCAACAGGGACCAAACATGCACCTGTGGGCCAAAAATGGATTAAACCACTGAAAGACCAGCTACACCAGTGGTTTCCAAACTTTTTAGCACCGGAAGATCCACCTCCCCCAGGAGATAGGTATGGTGTCAGCAGTGGCCCCTGGTACAGACAGTGTAGGGTTAAAACCTTAGATAGCAGGGAGTGTGCTGCACAGCTGCAGTCACTTAGAGGCAACAAGACCCTCAGGGATAAAAGCATGTGGAGGAGGGAAAGTTTGTGTGTAAGTAGAATGAAGAAAGCTTGGCGGAAGGATGGACTGACTAATGGACTAACTGAACAGAGACCGTTGAGTGGTGAAGAGCTGAGGGAGTATTGCTGTACCTAGAAGAGCTGTTGGCAATCTTCAGTTTCGGAAGACTATGGTATCGTGCTCTGGATGGTGGTTCTGGCACAGTGTCTAGAAGAGCTACTGCTTTGAAAACTGGGAGGAGGGACCCTGCAGCCCTATAGGAAAGCTACTTACCTTCCTGTTGGTGCTGGGGTTCAGTAGTAGTTTTGTGTGCTGCTATGGTTGAGCTAGCTGTGGTTGAGCCAGGGGGACTAATTAGCTGAAAGTGGGCATATGTTCTCTAGAGCAACTTTGGAAAGGGAATTTGGTAAAACAGGGACCTGTGTTTTAGAATCACCAGAAATGATGTCATGCCCAGGAGTGACATCATCAAGCAGGAAAACTTTAACATCTTGATATGATGAAATCAAATGAATGAATTTAAGTAAATCAAAAGTTTAAAATAAGAAAGTTTAAAAATTCATTTAAAATAAAGAACCTTTCTGATCCTGCCAAACAATTGCTGATCTTTTTAAAAAAATTCCCCAAACATCCCAAAGGCTGCAATCCTACCCACATCTACCTGGGAGTAAGCCCCAGTGACTTTCATTGTTAAAAGCATAGACATAGTAGCCTGTTAAAAATGCTGCACCTGCTGTACTTTGGATCTGTAACATTTCCCCAAATGCAGTCATATACCATAGCATCAGATCTAATTTAAAAAAGAAGATACAAATTGAAATGAATGGGGTCCCAACAAAGAGTTAGAAACACTGAACTACACTGTAGTCCTTATCCTACTAGTCCAGCACAAAGGGGAGGAGGATTTTTTTTTTTCCAAAAAGAGATGCTGTAGAGGGGAATGGCTGTCAAAACTGCAACACCTCCAGCATGTTTCAGTCATGAGCCAGCAGCACATGGAGACAGCCAATCAATGTAAGTTGATAGGGAAACACCCTTCTGGCATTAGCACACTGCACTGCTCCTGACAAGGATTCCATAGCACCTCCCCCTGCAGGAGCTATTACTGGTAGTAAAGAGTCAGAAACAGTGGCCAGCTGGGAACCCCAGCACTCAGAATTCAAATTGCCTTCTGCCACTCTCAGAATCACACACTACCAAAAAGGATCTTTTACAGTATCCAAGGAAAGAAGATAGCTCCCTTAGAGCAGGCACACAGAATAAAAAGCTTCTCCCAGGAAAAAGTTCAGGTCCCCATGGGAGAAACCACTTGCTGGAAATATCCTTCTTTGCCACTATCAAGTTCATCTTTGACAGAGCAGGGGAAAAGGAGTAGCAACAGGTAGGTAGGTCTCAAACTCACACTGGCTAATCTGCAAAGCAGCTCTCATCTGAAGCTTCTCAGTCACAGCAGGAAACAAACAGCAGGATATATGATAAGGAATTGTGTTGTTGCGAATAACATTCTGCAGTGCCCTGAAAATGACCCAGCCTTATACAGCAGGAATAGAGTGACTGTATTTTAGCACTGTAGAGGAATAGAGTGACTGTATATTAGCGCACTGTACTGTTAGCACAGTGGAAGAGCAGAGGTCTCAAGCACCAGAAGGCACAGGTTCAAATCTGAGATGTGATCTACCTGAAGAGACCTGGTAGAACCACTGACAGGCACTTGTGGCAGGCTGTAGCAAGTGTGCACTGCACAGGTCAATCATCTAACTTGCATGCAACTCAGGTTCCTTGTTGCATCAGCTGCCCCTCTAGCCACATGGGATGCATGCCATGCTCATTTACTAGTGCCTGCATATGCTGCTGGTTATCCGTCCAGTCCAACTGTACTGTCCTTGTCCCCTGACTCCTTTGTTCATTATTGCAGCCCTGACTATAAGCCTCAAGGAAACTTCCCATGTTGGTGCATGTGGGATCAGAGAGTAAGAATGCAAACCCCAAGCCCTGGTACCAGCAGTCCCTCTCCTGACATCCTTAAGTAAGAACTGGGGTAGGTACAGAGCATCTCTGTCTGCTAATGCCTAGTAACAATAACTGTAATAAAGTTAATTTTTTTTACTGAATAGCATCAGAAATGAAGCCACATCTGAAAAAGACATATGAGTGGAATTGCTAACCCTTTACAGGTTCCACCCTTTGCAGGTTCTAAAACAGACAGTAGAGTAATAGGTGTCAGTGAAGTCTGTGGCTGCCCCAGTTATATCACTGTCTATCATGGACAAAGCTAAAGAAAAGTAGGTTAGCAACCCAAGAGAGGAATAGCTGGTTGCTGTTGCCAGGCATGCTGTAGGTGACCATTGTAGTCTACATAGCCTTGCCAACACTGCTCCTTCACTCACACGTGTTCCTACACATGTTGTGCATATACACACAATAACTCAAATTGAACCAAATTGGAGACATTAGCAAAATGTTAGACCAAGAGGTCAAGAACAGCAGTGTCCAACAGTTTCAGATCACTGACATGGGCGAGTTGTGCAAACAGCCTCAGAATCAAGCTACCATGAGACTGAGCTTTTTTAAAGAAGTTAAGAGTTTATTGAAGAAATATAGATAGAATCTCAGGTACTTTGCTTAAGAAATAAGTTACAGAGCTTTAAACTATTGCAAATGGAAGAAATACTTGTGAATAGCTGTGTTTGGACAGCAGGAGTTAGTTGGAGAACGTGACTGAATGAGACTGATATAACCTGGGTTACCCCTTCAGTTAACAAGCAAAAGAAGACAATTTAGCTGGAAGCTTTGAATTACGAACATGAGAATGGAGGTTTTTTAGTAGGGAGAGAGAAAAGAGTGGAGGAAAGAGAGAAAAAATGAAGGGAAGATTACCATTTCTGCTGGGCAGGGTTTTGAAGTCCTCTCTAAGCATCAAGGGCATGGCTGCACAATCCCAGGTTCCAAGGGAGAAAAAGAGCAAAAAGGTGCTCCTTGGCAAATGGCCAGGAAAAAAATGCTCAGCAACACAGCAGCTAAGACACTCTCCAAAGAAAAGTGGCCACATTTATAGGACTTTTCACAAAGGAAACAAAAGCATTTCTGGGTGGACAAAGGAATTTGGAGCTTCCCTTTGGGGATGCAGCCCAAGTTTCCTGGACTTGATTGAGTTTGAGTGTGTCTTTCCAGGAGTACACAAAAGGTTGATTGCTCTCTAATCAGAGAAGTTCTGAGGGACAAAAGACATAACAGGGTGTGTGCTGCATCCAGGCTCAGGGCAGTGATAAGTGAGAGGCTCCTTACCACCTAGAAAATTTTAATAACAATAGCCTTAGCCCATAACACCTTGATTATTTTTATAGTCTGAAACCAGGTCACTTCTAACATTTTAAGTTCTTACAGGTTTACTCAGAAGTAAACTCCACTGTTTAATGGGATTTGTTCCCAGAAATGTGGGTGTATAGATAGATTATAGATAGTAGCTTCTTTCAACATGAGAGTTGTGACTCATCCATGTGCAGTACAATCTGATACATATTTATATAGGAGTAATTCCCACTGTATTCAGTGAGATTTACTTCCAGGGAAATGTGCACGGGATTGAAGCCTCAGATATTTCATCTTTTTCTGCAGAGCTGAAAAGGTTCTGAGCTGCATTCTCTGTAGAGCTGAATATGGTTCCCATATGGTCAAAGATACGCTATGCATCTTTCTGGAAAAGGATATCAGATGACTAATTACTAGAAAGTTTCAAATAGGCAAAACTTGGGACATGAAGGTTACCTCAGGGTAGAGGCCAGCACAAAGGGAAAATCACACCTCTCAAAAAATGCTGTGCTGTGAAAGTCATATACTGTACACGCAGTGTTTCTCAAACTGTGGGTTGGGATCCACTAGGTGGGTTGTGAGCCAATGTCAGGTGAATCCCCATTCATTTCAATGTGTATTACAGTTTCTATATATTAGACTTGATGCTACCATGGAATGTGACTGCATTTGGGGAAATGTTACAGATCTGTATTTTGACAAGCTACTATGCATATGCTTTCAGCAATGATAGTCAATAGGGCTTACTCCCAGGTAAGTGTGGATAGAATTTCAGCCTTTGGGATTAATTTTTTTAAACAGATTTATATTTATCCAGGTATTTATATACCGCCTTTCTTTTGGTCCTCAGATTTCTCCTCAGACTTTAATCCAAGGCAGTTTACATAGGCAGGCTGTTCTAAACTCCGTTCTAGGCAGGTGTTCTAGGGATTTTTACAATTGAATAGTTCTAGTCTTTCATAGAACTCCTCCTTCCAGCTGGATTCCTTCCTAGTCTGGCCTCTCTCTGGCCCTTCGCCTCCCACCCTCCACTTGAGGGCAACTCCTCTCTACCACCCAGGGTCAGCTCATCAGTATTTCACAGTTCTGTCTTCAGTTCTGGGGTACTTCTGGTTGTTTCGAACTGGCAGCCTCAGATCTTCAGGCATACAAGGCGGCAGCTCTACCAACTGAGCCAGACCAACTTCTTGGGAGGATTAGGAGGGTTCTTTATTTAAAATAAAAATTTTAATTTATAGTAAACTGGATGTACTTAATTCAGTCAGATGGGGGGGGGGTGTTAAAAAGTTTCCTGCTTGATGATGTCACTTCAAGCCATGTCATCACTTCCAGGTTAATGACACCACTTCTGGTGGGTTCTGACAGATTGTCATTCTAAAAATTGGGACCCTGTGCTAAAAAGTTTGAGAACCATTGCTGTACAGGGCTTGACAAAGCCTTGAGTTCAGGGAAGGGATTTCCTAGAAACGTGTTTATGCGACCTGTATTTACTTGTCACTTTTGGACCTCATTCAGTGTTGAATGTACACAAATTATAAAGGTACTTCCACAACAGACATAAACCTGAACTTTAGTGTACACATAACCCAATGCACCCCAATTGCCAGAAAAAAAGCTATATTGCATCTCTTCTCCCAAACTTTAGTCATGAATTTTGTCCCTTAACAATGGCCAGAGTTTCAGCATCGACCAGAGGAAGCACTGGGATGTAAGGCTGCAATCCTATACACAATTTCCTGGGAGTAAGTCCCATTGAAATCAGTTGGCCTTACATCTAAGTAGATATGCCTAGGATTATGCTGGAAGGCTGCAAGCCTATCCACACTTTCCTGGGAGTGAGCCCCATTAACAATAATGGAACTTATTCTGAGTAGACATGCATAGGCTGCAAGTCTATCCATGCTTTCCTGGAAATAAGCCCCATTGACTATAGTGGGGCTTACTTCTGAGTAGAAATGTATAGGATTGGGCTGTGAAGCTGCAACCCTATCCACACTTGGGTGTAAGCCTCATTGGCTATAATGGGGCTTACTTCTGAGTAGACACGCTCGGGCTCTGAGGCCGCCATGCCATCCACACTTGCCCGGGAGTGAGCCCCACTGACCGCAGTGAGACTTGCTTCCGAGTAGACGCTCCAGGCGGGACTGCGGCCTCCTGCCCAGCGCAGGGCGGCGCCCGCTGCCCGCCTGGGCCGGCGAGAGCGCGGAAGGGGAGGGACGGGCAGGCGACGTGGGGCCGCTCTCCTCCCGGGCTGCCCTTCCGCGGCCGGCCGGGGAGCGGCACTGTTTCCCGGCCGAGGCGGAGTGAGCGCCCGCTCTGCCGCCCGAGAGGTTTCCCGGAGAGCAGCGCCGGGCTGAGGGGAGGACGCGAGTGGCGCGGGCCGGCGGGCGGGCGGGAGGCCACGCTGGTTGTCGCCGCCGCCGCCGCCGCCCAGCACAGGACGGCCGTCTCCCGCTCCCGCTCCCCCAGCTGCACCAGCGGGCCGCTCCATGCTGCACCTTCCGGAGCTGCATGAGGTAAAAAGGCGGGCGGGCGGGCGGCCCGGCGCGCTCGGCTCTCCGGCTGCGGTGTGCGCCCCTCCCCTGGCGTGGCCCTTTGGGGGGGGCATCGAGGGGGGCGAGGCGCGATCTCTGCGGGGGGGAGGGGTCCTGAGGTGGAAGTTGAGGGAAAGTGGCCTCAGGGAGGGTGCTCGGCTGGGCTGTCCCCCCACCGAGCTGAACACGAGGGACGGTTGGGGGGAGGGCTTGGAGGGGGGGAGGGGCTGTGCTGTCCCCGGGGTTGTACCCCCTCACCCCTCCGGCTCTCCCCCTCCTGGCTTCTGTGTCTCTGGATAGTTTTGAGGCCTAACAGTTTAGGCCTCACCTCCCAGGCTGGCTGGAAGTGCCTGCCTGGGAACCCTTTGTTGGGGGGCCAGGATTCCCCCCACCCGTCCCTTTCCTCCTTCCTTCCCCCTCCCTCTACCCCCTGCCTCACAAGGGGGTCTTTGTTTATTGGGGGGCTTCATTGTGAACCTCCCCTCCCAGGTTGGCTGGAAAGTGGAACCTCTTGCGGGGGACGCCAGGATTCCGCCACCCACCCCCTTTCCTTCTCCCCTGCCCCCCAAGGGGGTCTTTGTTTATTGGGGGGCTTCATTGTGAAGCAGGGTGGCAGCCCAACTCATCATGCTGGGCTCAGAGTGGCCACCCAGTGAAAGGAGGCAGTGGGGAGAGGGGGTGGTGTTGGGGGAAGCATGAACCCCCACGTAAGTGGGGGGCTGGTGGTGGACCTCACTGGGAACCAGCAGGGGCTTCTTTTGAATCGAGGTTTAGAAATGGGGGAGGGCCAAAAAAAAGAGGTTTAGAAAGTCGCCTCCACTCCATTGAACTTTTGTTTTCTGACCGATAGAGGCCGGTAGAGGACTGTGGAGAAGAAGGAAACTTTATAACCAGCAGCACCAGGATGGATTTTCCATCTACCCAACCAAAGCCTCCTGCCGATGGCAAAATCATCTTCTACCCTCCAGGAGTTAAGGAGATCACAGATAAAATTACAAATGACGAAGTCGTCAAGCGCTTGAAGGTAAGATCCTTTCCCCTTTTCACACCCCCCCCCCCCCCGATTTGCCATTCTGGACAAATCTGTCATCAAATCTATTGCTTTCTCCCCCACCCCCATACCTATTATCCTGGAGCAGTGATTTTTTAGCCACTGTGCTGCGGCACACTGGTGTGCCGTGGATCGTCCACAGGTGTGCCATGGGACTTCAGGGAGAGTCATTTATTAATAGGGCCCTTGGGGGATGTCAGGCCCCTACCAGCAGTATGATGTGCCTTGTCAATGATAAAAAAACTGATTGTGTGCCTTGACAATCTTGGTGCCTTGTCAGTGTGCTGTGAGATGAAAAAGGTTGAAAATTGGTGTCCTAGATCAGTGTTTCTCAATGTTTGTTCTCCGCTGTACACCTATTCAAAGTGCCACCGGAAGTAACTGGTGATGACATAATTGCCAGTTACTTCTGGGTTGAAAGGCCAAATGAGACATGACAAACACCAGTGAGAGAGGCTCAGTGGACAGGAGGCTTTTTTGAGTGTGGAAAAGCATGCTTTGGAGCCTCCTTCCACTGTTTGCTGTGTTGCATTCCTGTTCTCACTGCCAGGCAGCAGGTGTCTAGGGGTCCTGCAAGTACAACCAGACACCACCTCAAATAACTACTGGTGGTACCCGTACCGATGGTTGAGAAACACTAGCCTAGTGGTTTTTTAGGCAAATGTATGTTTTCAGTATGTTCTTGTACCAGAGGTTGATAAGATTTATAGTCCAGTTTTACATATGCCAATTATGCTCTGTTGTACAAATAAAAATTCTTCTCTTAGAAATGTTTTGGGAGGTAGCTCAAATTTTTGAGGTGGGTTCTCAGTTTCTAAGGAGTTTAAAAGTCTTAGGGTACAATCCTAACCAACTTTCCAGCACCAAAGTGAGGGCAATGCAGCTCTGAGGTAAGGGAACAAACATTGAGGAGGCCTCTCTGTCTGCACCCAACTGTAGGATGCAGCACATCATGCCCCATTGGCACAGCTGGGTCAGCACTGGAAAGCTGGTTAGGATTTGGACCTTAGAGTTTTTCTATAGACATGGGTTATGCTTAGTTGACGTGAATTAAGAATTCTTGTAGCTTGTAAAAAATTTTTTTTGAGAGATGTGGTATAGTTGAGTCATCAATCTATTGACAAGTTATATAAAACTCTACCATTGAAAGATAGTGCATGCAAAGTCACTGACTTTATTAAAATTTAAATGTGGTCTATAAGTAATATAGTTGATATTTGTTACATGTACTATGAAACTGGGATGCCAAATTTTTCCTAGAACTAACATTTATTTTGACTTCATCATGACTCAAAAATGGTGCGTGTGTTCCCTATATTTTGGAAAAAATCAAAGTTACAATCAAGAGGTGGTTATATAATAAAGCAGTCACTAAATATGTGAACTCTTAAATTGCATTCAGAACTCCACAAATTCCCTCACTAGTGTGCCAATGACAAGTGCTTCTCCCCAGATTCCCTGTGAATTGCAGAAAATGTAGGGTAGGAGCAGGGCTGCCCATCCCTCCTTGCAGTGAGGTTTGCAAACATCAGAAAGTGCTGTTTATGGCTTCTGCAAAAGTCACTGAGGGGATATGTGCATGATTGGCAGATGCCTCACTTGAGAGGATGGAAGATGTGTGATCACCCAATCCAAGGCTGTGGTAAGGACCCTGAATGATCTGCCACAAAGCAGCAGAGTGCAGTCTCCCAGTTGCTATTGCAGCCAAGATTCAGTCTAGTGAGGTTGATGTTGGAAGGGTTGCATGGGAATGGTTGCATGCTCTAGCCTAGTCACAGTCTCAGCGAGGCATTGGCTCAATTGTCTGAGCAATTGAAGTTGACTCTTCTGGTCCTGCATGCTCTTGGAAACTTTCAGGTGGTGGGAGAGAGAATTTCTGGGACAGGAGAAAAAGGTGCAGGCTGCCAAGGTGAAATTCTCTGTTACCCTTTGAAGTGCTGAAGTAGGGGTAATAGAAGAGTAGGAGGAGTGTGGGTGAACCAGGGAGACAAAAAAAAAGCAGAGCTCCAGTAGGAGAGAAGATGTTGGAGGCTTGGGGGGGGGAAGATTAGTAACAATAAAAATAATGGTTTCTGATAATCCAAATCAAAATTTGTGGACCCTGAGTTTGAAGTAAATTTGTTGTTGCTGCAGCCTTGGTAGGTAGATTTTCAGTATTGGATTCAAATGGTATTTCGACTCTAGTTGCAAGAAATATCTAGGCCCTTTGCTAACTAGGATGCAGGGCTGGGAGGACTCAATCATGCTTCAGTCTCTCCTTTCCACATCTGACTCTGAGACCCTTGATAGGGTCGCTGCCTTTTTATCTGGGGTAATTGCCAGGCAGAGCTCTGGAACTCTGGGCAGTATGTGAGGAAAAGACTGATGTCTATGTTGTGGTGTCTTTGTATATTTTTGTTTTGTTTTGTTCTTTCTCTGTATTTTATGCCAATAAAGGTCTACTGAACTGAACTGACTCTAGTTTGAGGTAGCAGCACATATATGTGATAATGCTGCAATTAATTTGCCTGCATATTTAGGTTTGGTATCTGGTAGCTCTTGAGATTTGTAGTTGGTGATTGTCCATCTTTGTAAAACTTCAGAAATAATCTTAACCACCTTTTGCTGTTTTTGAAAGTTATGTTTCTGGTGGGATGACAGGTAGGGAATATGAAAAGTCTGTTCAAGAGATGAATTTGGTTCTTTGGTGCAGAAGACGTGTAGGAACTGATTTGTCAGTAGTGAGTTTTGGTGTCCATTACAGTCCTGCACTAGAAGTCCACCTTTATGTTAGGTGTTGAATTCAGCTATAAGATTATAACAGTTGTAGAAAGGAAGAGAAATGTATGTGGTGGTGTTTCTGTTAGGGTTAGCCTAGGGTTGCAGATTGTGTCTGTGCTAGGTAGTTAGCTAAAATCTGTGCTTACCACCAGCTCTGTCCTGAGGAACAGTCAGGATCCTGTCTATATGGGAGTGAATGGTCTCTGAAACCAAGTGTGACTGGGGCAAGCTTCCTTCCCATCTCTGTACTGGAGAAAGGGTAGGGCTCCTCCATGTCACTCTGAATTTGGGGATGCTCACAAAATACCAAGCTGTCTTTCACAGTCCCTACATTTCACCAGATTTTAGAGTAGGGGTTGTCAGACATAAGGCCCACAATCTGGCCTGTGGAAGCTCTTTATTGGGGCCTTGGGCTCTCTTAGCACCCTGATCAGCTGCTGAGGTGTCACTTCTGAAAGGGCAGGATAATTGGGCTCTTCCATATTTTGAAAATATAATCAAAATTCGCATGTTTGCTATTCTGTTATTTGTAGCTAATGAGTTCCTAAGTGAGGGAAAAGCTCTTGTTTATTGGTCATCACCTGTTTAATGACAGAAAAGCTCTTGTGTCTGGTCATCAACTGCTTAATGACATCACTTCCAGCCCTCAGCAGGCATTGTGAGTACTGTGTGGCCTGCTGTTTGAAATGAGTTTGGCACCCCTGCTCTAGAGGTGATGTTCAAACTTTTTGGCAGGAGGGCCATATCATCTCTTACACTGTGTCGGAGGGCCAGGGGAAAAAAAGAATTAATTTATATTTCAAATTTGAATAAATTTATATAAATGAATGTATTAGAGATGGAACTTATATGAATGAATGATGGTCTTGCAATAGCTTAAAGCCTATAAAAGGGCTTGCACAAAGCAAGGCTGGCCTTTCCTTCACTGCCATTGCTGCATCGCAGACATGAAATAACAAGCAGTGGAGGGAGCCCTCATCCGATGGCTCACGCAAGAGGTCAAACTGTTGCCCCCACACTGAGGGCAGTTGCATTGGGCCAGTGTGGGCTCCAGTAAGTCTTCAAAGGGCCAGAGGCTCAGGGGGCCTACAGTCCGGATTGGAAGTCCCTGAAGACCACAAATGACCCGCAGGCTGGGGTTTGGGCACCCCTGCTCTAGAGAGAGGTGAAGATTCTTATAAGAGTGAAAAAGAGTCCCTATAACTTTGTGTTATAAGGTTGTGTTTGGTCACTTGGGTCAACCTTGAGAAAGGCTTTAATAGTGGGACATAAACTTTGAAATGGGAGATTATAGGTAATCAGCATGTAACTGGATGTCTAGATTGAACATGGTGAACAAACCTTTTGAAGTAACTTGTTCCTTAACTTCATGGGAATGGATTTCTTCCACATTGTGATTCTGTTCTTATATAAAGCATAGTGAATGAGTGCAGAGGTTGTGCATAGCAGCTCATTATGATGAAAATCATTGCCTGATCCTGGTCACTGTGTTTCTGTACTCCATAGCCATCCAAAAGCTGCATATCAGCTGAACAGTAAGAGCAGATAACTTTTGGTTACTATATTAGAATGAAGAGAAGATGTTTCAAAATACATTGGCTCTCTGAGTTACAGACAGCTGTGTCAGCACTTTTGCACAGTCGCAGTATGTCCTTTAGTGTTGCTTTCACGCAGATATAATAGTGTTGGGCCTGCTAGACTTGGTTGTTTCAAAATATGTACATTTTTGACATCTGTACGGGCAGGAGGTCTGGTCTAGAGGGTAGAGCCTCCGTTAGCCCGAAGATTACATCAGAAGGTCACCAGTTTGAGGACACCGGCAGTTCCCTGACGGCTGAGAATGGTGAGACCTTGAAGCAGCTGACAAGCCGAGCTGAGTGATTCCACCTGCTCTTGGTGTGAGCAAGAAGTGTCTTGGCTGCCCTCCATGTGAGAGATGGAGCTGCTTGTCAGCCTGCGTGGGAGAACTGGAGGCCAGAAGTGAGACCAAACCAGGAAGATCCATTCTGAAATGTGGTTGGTTCTTGAAAGAGAGAACCTTTATGATTGTCAGAATCCCCTTGAGGGATTTAGAAGTGCCTGCCTATGTAAACCACCTTGAATCAAGTCAGAGGGGTAATCCGATGACCAGAAAGGCGGTATATAAATACCTAGTTAATATCATCATCATCATCATCATCTCTGGAAGCAAGCCAGTACATTTGTTAGGGGACTTAGGGCACAATCCTAACCCACTTTCCAGCACCAATATAAGGGCAATGAAGCTCCTAGGTAAGGAAACAAAACTTCCCTCACTTTGAGGAGGCTGCCGTGAGTGCCCCCCAACTGCAGGATGCTCACATGTCCCTTTGGCACAGCTATGCCAGTGCTGGAAAGTGGGTTAGGATTTGGACCTTAGTGTGTCAATTTTGAATTCTGGTGCTGTTAAGATTTCCTTGCATACATTCTTAAGCACTGTAGCAAAATGAGGTAACTTACTATCAAATGCATATGGTGAACTTTTTACCAAAACCTAGTAACACACACCCTTGCAATATTGTTAGTTATTACGTACGTGGATAGCAAAATGCTCTGGAATCATTGTTGGGTAGTTTCTATATATCTTTTATTTAATCTAAATACTTTAAGTATGTTTCAACAAAGAAAGTTTGGAAAGTTCAAGTCCAAATCATCTTTCGTCAAAAGAATATTAATGTTTAATAGAGTCATTTGCACTGTCTGAGCAAGTATGCTGGTTAACTGCACTGTTACATTTGTGCTCATGTTGCAAGTTGGGTTTGGTCATTACTGAATTTTCACTGCTATCCAGTTACAGTGCTTGTTTCCGTAGCTTTGTATTTATCTTTAAAAACTGGTCCTGATAATTCTTGGATCATCTTTGTATCCTCCTTTTGTCCTCTTCCATTTGTTTTCTTCCACCCCTTGGTAGTTTGCCTGTCTCTTATATGTTGCTTGGATTTCAGCACGATACCATAGTCTTCCAAAACTGAAGGTTGCCAACTGAACTGCATGTGAACTCTGTCTTACTGCTATACAGTTGAGCAGATTTTCTGGTAGAGTTAGAATCTCCAAATGCTTGCCTGCACAGATTTGCCTTGTTGGCTGTTTCCATAATTTTTATATACTATAATGATTTAATGCATAACCCTTTACTTGGCACCCTAATAAAATCTTGTTTTAGAAGAAATTTCTTTTTGGTTAGATTTATGATCCTGTTATGCCACAGACTGACAAATGTTCTTATTTGTAGAATTGTTTTGATATTTGATCCCTGTGTAAGATTTGTCCTGCAGCTGGTCAAAGGGGTATTTCAGGTGTGTTGCTTTTGGCTTTGTCTTTTGATACTGTAATCAACCTTGGTGCTATCATTTGTTGTTAGTTCTGTTAGAAAGGAACTGTTCTTTGGTAACAGTTTTCAGCTTGTGAAAAGACATCCTTTTTTTGCTGTGATTAACTTTGTTGTTGATCATTTGCTGTAATTTTTTTCTCCCTGTGGTTGTCTCTGTAGGGTTAATCTGCTTCAAGCGCAGTAATATTTTAAATTTTGAGCACTTTTCTGTTTCCATAATGTGTTGATAGCAACTTGATGGAGGTGTTAAATGATTAGTTTAATATTTTAACTCCAAAGTGGAGGTAACAAAAAGGGATTTCCCCTTGACTAGTGAGCTAATTAAAAGCCTCTTGCCATATATGCCTGCTGAAATGCATGCGGTATTTTCATGCCAGCCCAGAATGTGTGGTGCTGGCATGAAGATTCTACTCATATTTGACCTGATGTGTGTGAAAAGAGATTTTTTAAATATTTCACTTAACATTTGGGTATTGCTGTGGAAAGGCGTTTTTCATTGACTTCCATGTGGGAACCTTTCCTTCAGCCTAAAGGACTTGCATTTTAATTGTGACTGACCCAAAAGTGTTTGTAAGTATATTGATATTCTCCTTTTTACCTGGGAATGGGAATGTTAAATTAAGTTCACTGTTATTTTAGAAGTCAGAATATTTAGACATCACTTTTCAACAAAAAAAGTTCTCGAAAGATTTACATAGCAAAGAAATAAGATGATGTCTCTATCCCAAACAGCAGGGATCTGCAAATTTTTCAGCCAGAGGGCCACATCAAATATCTGGCAAGGGGTCAAGGGCCAGAAAAAATTAATTTTAAATATAAAATTTAAATAATTAGAGATGGAACTTAAATTAATGGGCTCAAATTTCCAGGATTTCTCCGAGCACCAGAGCATTCCACAGAAATAAAGCACACACTTAAATTGACCCCCATTCTCCCACCTCCAAGTAGCTTACTTAAATGTATAGGAGTAAATACCTCAGAACCAGCACATCACATGAAACACCTGGAGTGTGTTCTGAGGGCCCAGGAGGCCTTCAGAGGGCACAAAAAGTTATTTCCGGTTTGGGAGGAAAACCAGGAAATGATGTTTTTTGGCCTTCAGGAGTTCTGAAGCTGTGTGCAGGCTTCTAGGCCCTCAGAACTCCCTCCAGGTGTGACTGGAGCAGAGCTCCGGTCATGTTCACTCAAGTGGGCCAGAGGTTCTCCAGAGGCTGACCACGAGCCAGATAGAGGCTTGCCGCAGGCAGCATCTGGCCCCTGGGTCAAGGTTTGGAGACCCCTGCCAAAGAGGCTCACAGTCTCCAAAAAGGAGACATCAGCAAAAAGCCACTTGGGGAGACACTATGTTGTGATTAATGGGGCAGCTGTGCCCCCGCAAAGTAAAAGAGAGCCACCACTTTAAAATGTGTTGATTTGCTCAGTTGGGAAAGAACTAGTAGTGCTTATCTTTGGATATTTAGACAATTAAAAAAGATAGTTTGGAACTTAATTTCATTTTGTTGCTGTTGATGGGATTCTTTTATTTAGGTCTAGTTCATATTGGCATTGGTTCAGCTGTACTCTTGGATGCTTTAGTCCCTTATGTTTAGAATTCTAGCCCTTTAAAAAGTGTGTTAGATGCTTAGCGAAACTTGCATAAACATTCATAATTCTATGTAGCAGTGATGTTTGTATGATGCCTTTAGTGTTAATGTCCTGATTTTTCCCTGGGGCAAATGGGTGGGATGGCATTGGGTCTGTTGGGATCTAATTTATCATCAGAAAGGCACACATGCATACAGGGAGCCTAGCTTCTCTCCTGCAGACTCCCCCAACTTTCTTTTCTCTAAAACCAACTCCAGAAGTGAGCTTACTGAGAGAAGTGCTGGGTGATAAACAATAAGGTGGTAAGGTAGGGGAGAGTTCAGTTTCTCTCGTGCATGTAGTTTTTTGATGTGAAAATATGTGATTGGACCAGATGCATAGGAAGCTGCCTTGCACAGTGGGCCCTTGGTATTCTAGCACCTCCTGAGGATTCCGAAATCCACGGATGGTGGAGTCCATGAGGAAGGGCAAGGTTGTGGCACGACAGTTACTCACATTAGGACCATGCTGGGCCTCTCCTCTCAATGGTCCTCTCCTCTTCCTTCCTTGTGTCAGTAGTTTGTATGGTTTGAGCTCCAGGTGTGTTAAGGATATTACACACCTGAATATTTCTGCCTTCCCATTAAGACCTGTAGGAGAAGCACTGCTCTGTATAATGTCCATTAGAGGTTATTGGACATGCGCATAGGAACAAGGCTTCCTCAGTGGCAGCCCTCAGGCTCTGGAATCCCCTCACATAGGAGGTTTACACTGCTTTATCCTTTCTAGCTGTCTGTCTATACTGTCTCTAATCAGTTTGTTGATTTTTTTCCTTAACTGTCTGATTGTGCTTTGTTTATTTTGTAATGTTAAAACATGCATTTTGGATCTGGTCAATGTAGCTTATTGAACAAGTAAAAAAATGACTCCAATCAAAATGTTATCTTTTAGAGCAGGGGTCTCCAAACCCTGGCCTGGGGGCCAGAGGCAGCCCGTGGCCAACCTCTCGTCCCCTGAAAACCACTGGCCCACTTAGCTGAACATGATCAGAGCTGTGCTCTGGTTGTGTCTGGAGAGCATTCTGAGGGCCAGAGAGGTTGAATGAATGAGCCCATTCATTCAATTATTCACTCATCTAAATTCCATCTCTAATTTATTTATTTAAATTTTATATTTAAATTTTTTTTCTGGCCCTCAACACTGTGCCAGATATTTGATGCAGCCCTCTGGCCCAAAAATTTAGAGACCCCTGTTTTAGAAGGCTCAATTGGATATTTCAAAGCGTATGCTAGTGAAATATTTTTTTCCTTCGGAGGTGTGTGACTGCTTGAACACATGAATAAAGCCATCAAATATACACAGATACAATTTTATAGGTATTCCCTTTCATGTATGATAAAGCTGCCACAATTTGTACCAAAACATTTTCTGGGCTAACAGCCATTCTTTCACATCTTAATTTGAAATTATATCAAGTCATATGTAGTGGATAAAGTTTTGACTTGACCTCCTTTGGGTCTTTCAGTCCTTAAGTTGCTTTGGCTAGATTTGAAATGCAGTTTTAACTGTACATTTTAAATTAAAATACTGAAATTTTCAAAGCAAGTGGATGAGTGTGCAACCATTCTATGACCTGATTCTTGTCCTTCCTGACTGTGTGCTAGCTGCATAACTAAGCCAGAGCTGGCAGGACAAAAGTTCACCATATTTCTGTTTTGGAATATGTCTTGTTGGCTATGGACGTGTAGTCCATGAGGCTGTCCATGGCGCTGCCTTTGTTCAGAAACTGCAGCTAGTGCAGAATGTGGCTGCCCTTGTGGTTTCAGAGGCTCATCTGTTCAATTCAGCCAGGCTGCCAGTTCATTCTGCACACAACTCAAGTTTCTAGTTTTGACTTTTAAAGCCAAGGTATTTGAAAGATATCTTTCTTCCATATTATCTGACCCATCTGCTGAGACCATCAGAGGGGGCTCTTTCAACCATGCTGCCATTGATGGAGGTGTGTGGGGGGGGTGATGGTGAGGAATACGACCTTCTCAGTTGTGGCACCTTAGTTGTGGAACTCCCCCTGGAAGCTAAGAACGGCTCCCTCTTTGGCGATCTTCTGGCCTTAAGACATTTTTGTTTAGGATGCCTTTTCTAAACATGACTGACTGGTTTTTTAATTGTTAATTGATGCAATCAGTTAGCTCTGTGTTGTTTTAACTGCTGTGTTTAATGTTTTTATTGATCATTATTGCTGTAAGCCATCTTGAGTGTTCTTACCAGGAGAAAGGTGTGATAAAAATTCATTAAATAAATTTATGGTTTTTGGCTGGACCAGACTTTAAGAATATTTCATGATGGGAGAAGGGATAAACTTCTTCAGAATCATGATGTGTGCTGCTTAGATGTGTTTACCTAGAAATGTCACTGATTTTCTTTGGAAGTTGACTTAAAAGTAATTGTCTTTCAGAATGCAGCAGGTAGTGGTGTCTGTATGTGGCTTTTGCACTAAATTTTCACTAGCACAGAACGCTAGTTTGGGAATAAAGTGACTTAATCCTTCATTTTGTTTTGTTCTTCTAAATTATTCTTGTGTATGAGCACCATGACTTCATTGGTCCTGAAGGAAATACTACTAATTTGAGTCTTTGAGGTGAGATGGAAATGAAAGTGTTTCATCAGCTATAGTCACTTCCGTGTCATACACACAACAGTAATTAATGGCAAAGTTGCATGTGCAGTATCACTGTGATGGTCTCTTGGCAACATCAGGAAAAGTGCTAGGAAACAAAAAGGGCCTCTAAAGACTAAACATAACTGTATATGTTATCCTTGAATTTGGAGTGAGAACTGTGTCTTGGATAGTTCAGTTATCTCAGCAGCCTGTTGAGTCAATATATTTTTGAGATTGCAGATTTTAAGGATGCATATAATGTAGTTTTTAAATAACTCCTTAGTAGGAACAGCTTAAGTAACTATTAGTGTCTTAGGGCCAAATCCTATCCAATTTTCCAGTGCTGGTGCAGCCATGCAAATGGGGCATGTGCTGCATCTTGTGGTGGTGGGGGAATCATGGAGGCCTCCTCCAGGTAAGGGAATATTGGTTCCCTTTTCTCAAGGCTGCATTGTGATTACACAGGCAATGGTTAAGTTGGATAGGATTGGGCCCTTAGCTTGTAAGTACTACTGTATGACCAACACTTCTTATTGATTTATTTAAAATCTTTATATTTAGTTATATAAATAGGTTTAGTAAGTACAACTATTTCTTGTAGTGTTTAAAGAACAAAAAAGGTTTGCTTTGAAGATAAATCTTTAAAGACTACATTATTCTTTCAGTCAAATGATTTAGCTGTACTCTGACAATAGCATATCAGCTATAAAACAAGAGAACAATAAAACAGTCATGGCAACAATAAAAGGATGTAATGCATACAAAGCTGTAGCTTCTCCAGTTACATATAGCAGTTACTAGTATCCAAGCAATTCCTAAAGAACCAGATCTTAACATAAATGTAATGGAAAAAAATTAAAGTATTAAATTAAAATTAAAGTCATTAAAGATAGCATAATTAGGAAAATATACACTTTCCTTGTGTGAAAGCAATTCAGACTATTATTAAATCCTTAGCCATTTGTGCTAGACGCAGGGGTGCCCAAACCCCAGCCCGGGGGCCACATATGGCCCTCGAGGCTTCTCAATGTGGCCCTCAGGGAGCCCCCAGTCTCCAATGAGCCTCTGGCCCTCTGGAGATTTGCTGGAGCCTGCACTGGCCAGACTCAACTGCTCTCAGCGTGAGGGCAACTGTTTGACCTCTCACATGAGCTGTGGGGTGAGGGCTCCCTCCACTGCTTGCTGTTTCATGTCTGTGATGCAGCAGAGGCAGCAAAGGAAAGGCCAGCCTTGCTTTGTGCAAGGCCTTTTATAGGCCTTGAGCTATTGAAAGACCTTCATTCATTCATTTAAGTTCATCTTTAATATATTCATTTATGTAAACTTATACAAATTTATTCAAATTTTAAATGTAAATTAATTGTTCCCCCCCCCAGCCCCTGACACAGTGTCAGAGAGATGATGTGGCCCTCCAGTCAAAAACTTTGGACACCCCTGTGCTAGAGGTTAGAACAGCCATTTTCAACCACTGTGCCGTGGCACACTGGTGTGCCACAAATGGTCTGTGCCACAGGAGTTTGGAGGAGAGTCATTTATTAATAGGGCCATTGGGGGGGTGTGAACCCCCCACCAACAGCATGGTGTGCCTTGTTAATTGTAAAAAAACTGATGGTGTGCCTTTGACCATTTTAGTACTTTGTCAGTGTTCCATGAAATGAGAAAGGTTGAAAATCACTGGGTTAGAACTGCCCAGATTCATAGACTTTTCTTTCTTGTGCCAAATAAAGGTTATGGCTCTGGTTTCTTTGTATAGCGAAGTTGCTGGGGGAAAAACTTTTGTGAGACAACAATATTTTTTCCTTCCCTCCTCAATAGTCCAGTGTCCATTACAATTTTAAACAATGATAAAAGGCAGCAGAAATCATCAATTTTATTGTATTTTTATTTTGGCTCTGTGACAGGACCTGGGCAAAACCAAATGACTATGTTAGGATTGTGTTGCTGGAATTAATGTTTTTGGTCTGTCTTTGCCCCATTGTTGACATTGCCTATGCAGTTAGTATGGACCTAAATAAATGGATAGATGTCCAGTGTGAATTTACTAGACCAGAAATTTTCAACCAGTATGCTGTGAATGGTCCTCAGGTATGCAGCAGGAGTTTGGGGGAGAATCATTTATTAGTAGGCCCATTGGGGATTTGAGCCCCCCCCATCAGAAGCATGGTGTGTCCTATCAATTGTCAAAAAACTGGTGGTGTGTCTTGACAATTTTAGTGCCTTATCAGTGTGCTGTGGGCTGAAAAGGGTTTAAAATCATTGTAGTAGACAGTGGTCTGACATAGCTGATAAGTAGAGTCCTGCTGGATCAGGCCAAAGGCCCCATCTAGTTCAGCTTTCTGTATCTCACAGTGACCCAACTGATGTCTCAGGAAGCACTCATCTAGTGTCAGGCCTTCAGAGATACTGTCAGGCTACTTCTAAAACCTGGAGGTTGCATGCAGTCATCATGGCTTGTAACCTGTGATGGACTCTTCCTTTATAAATCTGTCCAATCCTCCTTTAAAGGTATCTAGGCCACGTGCCATCACAACATCAAGCCAAACAACATCCTTCTACTTCTGCATGAATCTTGATACTGTTAGTGTGCTGAGGCTGCAATCCTGTTTTTTTTTTTCTGAAATCACTGACACTTAGGATTGATGCAATAATAAAACTGATTTTGAATACCATCCCTCTGATGTGCTTGGACTTGGAGAAAATAGTGGACAAGGTGGATAAAAGAAAGAAAAACATTGAATATTCATTGTTAGGTATTAACTGGTTTTTGAATAGTTTTTTTTTTTAAATAGTGCTCCTTGAGAGAATATTAAGCATTTCACTTCTTTTTGATCTGCAATAATTGCTATTCTAATGTAAATAGAAATGAGCAGAATAAAAGCTATTCCACTTTATCCAATGATAATTAATTCATCAGAGAGGACAATTCCAGAATTTATGGTACATGTGGGTTAAAATATTTGGCAAGCTCTTTGGATAAAAACAATCTGTTCTCATAAAACTCTAGACCAGGGGTCAGCTACCTTAAACACGCAAAGAGCCATTTGGACCCGTTTTCCAGAAAAAAGGAAACCTTCGGAGCCACAAAACCCTTTTGACATCTAAAATGAAGATAACATTGCATATATAGTTTGCGCTCCCCTCTTATAGGTCCCACTTATATAATACACTCCCCTCTTAGAGGTCCCACTAAAAATCAGGTCCAGACCCACAGTTGGAGAACAATAGTTTTAGATTGTGCGCAGGTGAACTGCTTGTGAAGGATACTGTCATTCTTTACTGTCATTTACTTCTGTACTTCTGTAAATGCCTTTCCACACAATACTACCTCTGAACAAGACCACTTAGTACTACTTAACACTGTTCACAAAAGTGCTCCTGAACAAACACGCTAAGAGTTCAAAACTGCATAAAATAAAAGGCATACTAACAGTGATCACAAACATGAAATATGCTTTGGTGCTACATATACAGTATGTTACACATACAGTATACAAACATATACAGAATACCATCTGGTGCAGGGGTCTCCAAACCCCTTTCAAGTTTCCAAGTGAAGGAAATGGAGCAGTGAGAGTGTGAGTGAGTGACAGGGGGTGCTGAGTGGGGAGTTTGAAGGCTGTAATCCTGTGCACACTTTCCTGGGAGCAAGCACAATGGGACTTACTTCTGAGGAGACACGCACAGGATTGTGCTCTGAGCTTGGGAGGAGGACAGAGCAGCTGCATTCAATTGCTTGCTTTTGCCATGGTCATGGAGGGAAACAAGGAAGCACAATGGGACTTACTTCTGAGGAGACACACACAGGATTGTGCTCTGAGCTTGGGAGGAGGAGAGAGCAGCTGCATTCAATTGCTTGCTTTTGCCTTGGCTCCCTGGGGTCAGGGCTGCTTGTGGGAAGGGGGGTCATCAGGGTGTTCAATGGGATTTACTTCTGAGGAGACACGCACAGGCTCGGGCTGCGGCTCCGGCAGGAGGGAATGTGCGGGGGCTCGCTCCGCCAGCTGTTCGCGCCCTCTCCTATGGGGCACAGCCGCAGCCCGTATGCTCGGACTGGTGAGCGGCGGCTGCGTCGTGGGAGGGGTGAGCCCCTCCCCCGGGACGGGTTGGTCCCGCACAGAGCCGCAGCTGAAGGCTCAAAGAGCCGCTTGCGGCTCCAGAATGGCAGGTTGCCGACCCCAGCTCTAGACCAAGGTTTGACCTGAATTTTTTGGGCTTTGGCAAAAATGGGGGCAAGGTAATGAGCACAGTTCACAAGCCTATGTAATATCTGTTTGTCTTTAACATTGCACTTTTCATTTTAAAGCAAGAACTCTGTTCAGCCAGAACACTAAATCATGATTTAGTGTAATGTGCTGACATCAGAAGCTTCTTATGTGGCTGACAGCAAATCATAGCTTTTCATTGAATATAAATCAACTGCTTTCAGAAGCAATAGCAAGGTTCAATTCAAGATACTGGTTTTAACCTTTAAAACCCTAAATGACCTGGAACCAGAGTATTTGGAGGATCTCCTCCTCCTGTACGAAACTGCCCATCTGCTAGGATCTTTAAGAAGGAACTTTTTCCATGTTCTGGCTACTAACAGAAGTACATCTGGAGCACCATGTGGAAGAACTTTCTCCATGATTGCATCCAGATTATGGAACTCCCTCCCACAGGAGATGAGGTCAGGGTTCTTGCTAATTCAATTTTAATGCCACCTGAAAATCAATTGACCTTATTTCAGTTGGTGGTGCCCTTTTGATTGTGGTACAATTGGGCCTTTTTATTAGTGGGGGAGTCAGTTCTTGGACCCTCCATGAATATGGGAATTCACTGATACATGACTCCCAGCCACTTCCAGTTTGACGAGCAGACAGGCAATGGCCTTTTGAGGCCTCCTGGAGGCCTTCTGACAATTAAGAATGAAATTAATCTGTAAGTACCCCTTGGTAAACAGTTCATCCAAATTTTAAATTTATTTAAACACGTCCAGGGCAAGCACATTCACATAGCACCTTTCTCTGTGTAGAATTACCCTTCACCAAGGGGGAAGTGAAGTGGGGCATTCATATTTGTTTTGGTAAGGCAGAGGAAGAGGAGAGGCCTCAGAAGTTGAATTGGATAGAACCACCATGCTGAGAGAGAGGGGCTGGAGGAAGAGGTTCTGAGCACAACTCATTCTGTGTGCCAGGGTAGGGGAGTAGTTTTAGATGAAATCCTAAAGAATTACAAGAGGCTTCCTCAGTGTGTTTTAAGAGCACAGAACGAATATCGAAGCCATCTAGACAGATGGCCTTTAGAAGTTCACAAGCATGAAAGTAATGGCCATCACCTGTTTGTCCACAGGACCTGGTAATTGAAGCAATATTGAACATAATCCATAATCCAACAGCTGTGTGTAGTCCTCTGTCTGTTGCATGTGTTCTGAATATAAAATAATTAGTATTTAGTTTTTAAAAAAACCACTGTTATTTAGCTGGTTTCCAATTACCTTTTCTAGTGGAAAAGTCAAATGTAAACCAGAGTATTTGTTTTAAACAACAATTAAAATGGCTATAGAATAATATGGGAAGAAAAAACAATTACGTTCTCGAATGGAATGGCTAGGCAGGTTCTGTTTCACTAAAAACATTGGCTTGGGGAAAGGCCTTGACTCATGAAGTAAAATGGCTAACAAAGCAATACAATTATAAAATAGTCTTTACATTGTCCCTCTTGCTTCTATTATCATTAATGGAGATTTTTGTTGGCAAGTTAAAAGTATGTTTTTTATGTGATCTTTCTTTCTGCCACCCCCAGTCTCTGCTGATTTCTCTGCTATCTAATTGGATTAATGGCAATTTTTTTGAACCTGACTATGTAAAAAAAAAAAAATCCAAGTTCCTAGTTTTTCTTCTTCCTAGGTATCATTTTACAAAATTCCTTTCTTGCTAGTGTTGTTCATTGTTCTTAATTTTGGAATCTTCAAGTGTTCTTTGTCTCCCCCACCCATTTCCTGGCTGTTTGCAAATTTTTTCACCTGACTAATATATCTGGAATATTTGCTTAACTCCTTTCCAGACATTACTGACACTATTATTTTCCACATTGATTATTGTAGTAATCATTTTTGTGGGCTGTCTGGTTTTTGCTCTTAAGGTTCTTGACTCTCCTGACTATTTAATGGCTTAGATCCAAGGGCAATATGTGGTTCCTCTAAAGCAGGGGTGTCCAAAGTTTTTGGCAGGAGGGCCACATCATCTCTCCGACACTGGGTCGGGGGCTGGGGGGAAAAAGAATTAATTTATATTTAAAATTTGAATAAATTTACATACGTTTACATAAATGTATATATTAAAGATGAACTTATATATGAATGAATGAAGGTCTTGCAATAGCTCAAGGCCTATAAAAGGCCTTGCACAAAGCAAGACTGGCCGCATTGGGAGTCCTTGAGGGCCGCAAGTGGCCCCAGGGCCGGGGTTTGGGCACCCCTGCTCTAAAGAGTGGCCTAAGTGAGCCTTAGTCTGCAGGTTTTAAGGAAACAAGATTTTGTTGCAACAGGTTTAGGAGTTTATCATTTTAGTTCCCTGTTTATTGTTAGTGAGTATCCGTGTGTTAATTTTCTTGTTTGCTAATAGGATTTTTTAAACGTATGACAAAGTGAATGTTACAGTGCTCTAGTTTTTTGGGAGTTTTGTCTGTTTTTGGTCTTTTTTTTTAAGGTAGGATAGAAGTTTAGTGTGATTGAACTCTTGTCTCTGCCTTTTCTGCAAATTGCAGGATTAATATATCCCCCCAAGCCCATACAAGGTCTGGTGAAAAATTGCATCTAGTACTTTAAGTACTAGTAATCTAGTATTTTAAGTGCATGGAAGGCACTCTTCTTTATTACTGGCACTGAATTTAAGACAGCAGGTTGCTTCCTTCTTTAGCTGTCCATCTGCACACCCAGCTCACTTGCTTCCTTCTGCTTTAAAGGACCAGTAGTCCTTAAGGCTAAATTACTATAGTGCTACGTATAAGATCCAACACTGTAACAGGCATTCAATGCTTGCACATGTTCTCACTGTGCCTGCAGCTGGCCAGATATTTGGCTTGTGACACATACCTTGCTCAGGCAGTTTGCCACTTGGCTTTTTGCTCCAAGCAAGCAAGTGAATGACAAATTATGAGCCTGCGATTGATTGCTCTATAGCCAATTGGTTGCTTAATTAGAATCATCACTTAAGTTGGTTTATGTATAGCATGTTTTTTTAAAAAAATTATAGGAATGGCCATGTAGAATGCAAGCACTGTTATTATTTAAGGGCGCAATCCTAACCCCCTATGTCAGTGCTTTCCAGCACTGGCATAGCGGTGCCAATTGGACATGTGCTGCATCCTGCAGTTGGGCACTCATGGAGGCCTCCTCAAAGTAAGGGAATGTTTGTTCCCTTACCTCAGAGCTGCATTGCCCTTATGTCAGTTCTGGAAAGCATAAGGGGTTAGGATTGCACCCTAAGATACCCATACCATTTTTTCTGTAGGAAAGTGTCCTGCTATGAACAAGTCTGTTCTGCTGATCTGCATAATGCATTCTTTTAATGTTTAGTGCATACTTATCAATAAGAGAAATAACTACCCTTCTTGCATGTCTTGATAAAATTTTGATTTAATTATGCCTATTTTATTACTAATGTTGTAGATTTGTAATGATATTTGCATATTGTGCAGCTCTCTGTTCCCAAATTTCTATTAATAATGATTTCCCTGTATTTAACAACATAGGTTTTGTTCATGGGTGTGGTTGTGACTTTTTTATTTATAATTTTTGCAGAGCTTTGCCATTCAGGGTTCCAGAGAGTAAAAAACTCTTGTCAAATTTCCTTAATCCTAATTAAATAATTACATAGTTAAACAAGGTGTGTGTGTGTTTTAAATTAAATTCTGGGTTACAAAAGGTAATTTTGTTTAGTGCTGATCTAATCAGCAGTTGAATCTCTGAGGAAAAACTGTTAATGTAGATTAGACCATAGGGAAAGTATTGTAAATTAGGATATGTGTGAGATGAATATTGCTATTGTGGCCTTATTCTGCAATTCCTTTTGTCAGTACATTTGTAGTCATTTGTGGAAGCCCAGCAGTCTTTGTGTGAGAATTCAAGGAACTTTTTCCTCACTACCATTTAGCAAAATGTACAATTTAATGTCCAAAATATTCAACAAGACTTAATGGGACCTGATAGTTTGAATTGCTTTAGAAATTATAATTCTTTTTAATTGCATATTTGTAAGAGGTAAAGTTACAAATTACTTTCTTAAACATGGGAATATCTATTCATCAGAGGTATGTTCAGTATTTGGAAGTGAAAATATAGATACAAGGTGCTCGTAAGAATTCATTTTTATGATTACTATAAGTGTATGTATATTTATAGGCAAAATGCAAATGGAATTTAGTTCAGCCTCAACTGACTGCTGATACTGTGCTGTCTATCATCAGAGGATAACTTCAAATTGATTCCCTATGAATCGGTGGAATGCACTGTTATGGTCAGATTTCAAAAATCCTGTTACCTTTGGAGCACAATATGGCCTAGGTCAGGGGTCTGCAACCTTAAACATTCAAAGAGCCATTTGGACCCTTTTTCTGGAGAAAAGAAAACCTCGGGAGCCAGAAAACCCTTTTGACATCTAAAATGAAGATAACACTGTGTATATAGTTTTTTTTTACCTTTATGCTCTTATAGGTCCCATTTTTATAATGTAGCCCCCTCTTGTAGCTTTTAGTTAGTTTTGTCATACATTCTTGTCCTGTGTTTTCAGACGTCTGGTCAAGGAGGAAGGGGGATTTCTCTCTTCTTCCTGGCCACAACCATTTGCAAACAGTCTCTCTCTCTCTCATCCCTGCTTTATTAGAATGGGAGGAAAGAGAGAGACTGCTAGGATGGATGCAGAAGTTTTTATAGCCTCTTCCCCCTTCCTTCCATCCCCCCTTCCTCTTCCCCAGACCCCCCTCAACCAGATTCTGCGGGATCCTCTTTCTCCCTTTCCAGGCATCATCAGCACATCATCCAAATCATGTACATGCATGTCCACATTCGCAGTGTGTACACCCACCCCATCCTCCCCCCACACACACACTCCCCAAGTTTGATCCTTAAGCATGCGGTTTCCGGTGGGAGGCTCTGTGTGCCCAGAAAATGCCCCACGTTTGCATCAACCTCCCCTCCCTCCCTCGCTCCCCCTCGTCTTTTTACGCAGGATCCTAACAGAGCCCTCTTCAGTCTTCCCCCACCACCACCCCACTTCCCCGCTCTGCACATCTCTGCCGAGAGAGCAATGCTGAATAGCAAATTTCCGAGCCAGCCACCAACATCCCTCCTCCCTTCGCCAATTCACAGCGTCTGATTTCAGAAACTGGCTGCGGTAGTAATTCTGCTGCTGCCGCCATCAGACATGTCAATGGGAGGGGGAACGCACAAGCTCTGGTTCAGTTGGAAAGGGGAGCGTCTGTGTTCCATTTCTGTTTTTAAAAAAATTGGAAGTGCCTGGTGTCTCCCATTGTGTCCCATGGTGATGCTCATTTCATCCTTCAGATGTATCTTTCACTTTTTGAAGGAACAGGTTTGCAGCTTGGAGGTGCTCCTTGATCCATAGCTACTTCTGAATTCCTAGGTGGCAGGTGTGCCCAAGGGAGCCTTTGCTCAGCTTCACTGATTTGCCATCTGTGACCATACCTGGGTGGCTCAGACCTGTGACAGTGACCCATTCCCTAGTGACATCTAGATTAGTGACCCTGGGTGGCTCAGCCCTGGCTGCAGTGACCCATGCCCTAGTGCAGTGTTTCTCAAACTGTGAGTCGGGACCCACTAGCTGGGTCCCCATTCATTTTAATATTTTATTTTGAGAATATTAGACTTGATGCTACCCTGGTAAGTGACTGCATTTGGGGAAATGTCACAGATCTGTATGTTTAGCAGGCTACTGTAAAGATGCTTTTAACAATGATAGTAAATGGAACTTACTCCTGGGTAAGTGTGGATAGGATTGCATTCTAGGATTGTTAAAAATTTTCTTACTGATTATGTCACTTCTGGTCATGACATCACTTCTGGTGGATCCTGAGAGATTCTCATTCTAAAAAGTGAGTCCCGGTGCTAAAGGAGTGAGAACCACTGCCCTAGTGACATCTAGATTAGATTACTGCAATGCGCTGTATATGGGGCTGCTTCTAAAGACAGTCCAGAAACTGCAACTAGTGCAGATCGTGGCTGCCCGTGGTTGCTGGGGCTCACTGGTTCAACTCAGTTGGGTCATTGCTTTGGTGACTACACTGGCTGCCGGTTCATTTCTGGACTCAGTTCAAAATGCTAGTTTTGACTTTTAAAGCTCTTTACAGCTCGGGTCCAGGGTGTGTGAGGGATTGTCTCCTTCCATATAATCCTGCCTGTCATCTCAAGTCATCAGCGGGGGCCCTTCACCAGTAGAGGTGAAGAGAATGGCGGCAAGTAATAGTGTCTTCTTGGTGGCACCCCGTGGAATTCCTTCCCCTGGAGTTGAGGACAGCTCCTCTTTGGAGTCCTTTTGGTAGGGCCTCAAGACTTTATTTAGGGAAGCTTTTAAATGTTGACATGGAGAGGGGAGTGATGCTTTTTATGAAACATTTTAACTGTGATCCAGTTGAACTTATTGTGTCTTATTGTCTTAATTGTTATGGTTTTAATTGTTTTTACATTAATGTTTTAGTATTTTTTTTTCCATTATTGTATAATATTATTTTGTAAGCTGCCTTAGGGCTCTTAAGGCAGGGAAAGGATGGAAAGGCAGGGTGTAAGTCAGTCCTGGTGCTTGGACTAACAAATTTTAACCAGCCAAATGTGCTTGTCATAGACTCTGTTGCTTGCCTATTTTGGAGAAGAGGAGAGATATTATGCCTGATACTATGCTTAGCTTCAGAGGCACTAGTTAGGAGTGCCTTCAAAGCTCTCATCTATAATAGTGCTGGGAAAGGCTATACAGATACCAGGAGGTCTCTACTGTAGATAGCAGAAACAGAGAATATTGCTTGTCTTGGAGCTGTGGGAGGAAGCCTATGAACTACTTCTGCTGAACAGCAAATATGCAAATGGATTTTATTTCTGAAGGCATTTATTTATCCAGGGTTGGCCCCCTGGATGGAGAGGGAGAGAAAGGGGAGATAAAAGGAGACTTAGAGATGGCAGAGAAATTAAATGAGTTCTTTGCATCTGTCTTCAAGGCAGAAGACCTTGGGCAGATACCGCTGCCTGAACGGCCCCTCCTGACTGAGGTGTTTCAGACCTCATTGATAAATTAAAGATCAATAAGTCACCGGGCCCTGATGGCATCCACCCAAGAGTTATTAAGGAATTGAAGAATGAAGTTGCTGATCTCTTGACTAAGTTATGCAACTTGTCCCTCAAAACAACCACGGTGCCAGAAGATTGGAGGATAGCAAATGTCACGCCTATCTTTAAAAAGGGAAGGAGGGGGGATCCGGGAAACTATTGGCCGGTCAGCCTAACATCTATACCGGGTAAGATGGTGGAATGCCTCATCAAAGATAGGACCTCAAAACACATAGATGAACAGGCCTTGCTGAGGGAGAATCAGCATGTCTTCTGTAAGGGTAAGTCTTGCCTCACGAACCTTATAGAATTCTTTGAAAAGGTCAACAGGCATGTGGATGCAGGAGAACCCGTGGACATTATATATCTGGACTTTCAGAAGGCGTTTAACACAGTCCCTCACCAAAGGCTACTGAAAAAACTCCACAGTCAGGGAATTAGAGGACAGGTCCTCTCATGGATTGAGAACTGGTTGGAGACCAGGAAGCAAAGAGTGTGCCCCAAGGATCCTGGGACCGGTGCTTTTTAACCTCTTCATAAATGACCTGGAGACAGGGGTGAGCAGTGAGGTTGCAAAGTTTGCGGACAACACAAACTTTTCCGAGTGGTGAAGACCAGAAGTGATTGTGAGGAGCTCCAGAAGGATCTCTCCAGACTGGCAGAATGGGCAACAAAATGGCAGATGCGCTTCAATGTCAGTAAGTGCAAGGTCATGCACATTGGGGCAAAAAATCAAAACTTTAGCTATAGGCTGATGGGTTCTGAGCTGTCTGTGACAGATCAGGAGAGAGATCTTGGGGTGGTGGTGGACAGGTTAATGAAAGTGTCGACTCAATGTGCGGCGGCAGTGAAGAAGGCCAATTCTATGCTTGGGATCATTAGTAAAGGTATTGAGAACAAAACAGCTAATATTATAATGCCGTTGTACAAATCTATGGTAAGGCCACACCTGGAGTATTGTGTCCAGTTCTGGTTGCCGCATCTCAAAAAAGACATAGTGGAAATGGAAAAGGTGCAAAAGAGAGCAACTAAGATGATTGCAGGGCTGGGGCACCTTCCTTATGAGGAAAGGCTACGGCGTTTGGGCCTCTTCAGCCTAGAAAAGAGACGCCTGAGGGGGGACATGATTGAGACATACAAAATTATGCAGGGGATGGACAGAGTGGATAGGGAGATGCTGTTTACACTCTCACATAACACCAGAACCAGGGGACATCCACTAAAATTGAGTGTTGGGAGAGTTAGAACAGACAAGAGAAAATATTTCTTTACACAGCATGTGGTTGGTCTGTGGAACTCCTTGCCACAGGATGTGGTGACGGCATCTGGCTTGGACGCCTGTAAAAAGGGATTGGACGAGTTTCTGGAGGAAAAATCCATTACGGGTTACAAGCCATGATGTGTATGCGCAACCTCCTGATTTTAGAAATGGGTTAAGTCAGAATGCCAGATGCAAGGGAGGGCACCAGGATGAGGTCTCTTGTTATCTGGTGTGCTCCCTGGGGCATTTGGTGGGCCGCTGTGAGATACAGGAAGCTGGACTAGATGGGCCTATGGCCTGATCCAGTGGGGCTGTTCTTATGTTCTTACTTTACCTGCTGAAATTTTTGGCATGTTGTGACTGTTGATTCATGTTTGGAAATTGATCTTAAATGTATTATCTGATGCTCTGAATATAGCTGATGGGTTCTGGTTGTTGATCTGCATTAAATTATATGCTTTAATTATGCTGCATTTTATCTGTATGTTACTTCAAGTTCTTTATCTTAAAGAATATGACATAACTTTAGTAAACTAATGTATGTAGGTCTGTGGTAAGAAACTTACAAAACATATATATGCTGAATCATTGGTTGCAGTAAGTTCTATTACGATGGAGTTGGCAACACTGAGGTGAAATTGAAAGTATTACTATTTTGATTGACTTCTAGATGGTAGTGAAAACTTTTATGGACATGGATCAGGACTCAGAAGATGAGAAACAACAATATCTCCCACTTGCATTGCACCTTGCATCAGAATTTTTCCTCAGGAATCCTAATAAAGATGTCCGTCTCCTTGTAGCATGTTGCTTGGCTGATATCTTTCGAATTTATGCTCCAGAAGCACCATACACTTCCCATGACAAACTCAAGGTAAAACATTTGTGAATAATTTCTAATTTCGAGAGAAATGGCTAAATGCTTTCAAAATTTTCATTTGAGATAGTGTAAAAATTTTTGTAATAGTGTAATATTTGCAGTTTAACGAACTTGGATTACAATGTTAGCAATGTTGACATGTCATACTATGTTTTTAAGAAGCTCTTTTTCTGTTTGTTCTAATCCACAGGATATATTCTTGTTTATTACAAGACAGTTAAAAGGATTGGAGGATACCAAAAGCCCCCAATTTAACAGATACTTCTATTTACTAGAGGTAACTTTTGTTTTTACAGATTTTTATGCTTTACAGTCAACAAATTTCTATTTAATTTCTATTAATGAAAGTTGCAACTTCGTATGTGTGCGTTACTCAGTTTCTGTAAGACAGAAACCAGCTTTGGCTCTGATCCTAGACTTATTTTAATGGTTTTTTTTCATCAGGCACAGACAGAAAACATGTCACAGCACATGAAACTATTTGGATATTGTTAAAACAAACAAAAAAAATACACATTACATAAAGCTACTTATCCCATGCTGCCTGAATCTAGAAGTTAGCATGCAGGTGTATAAGATAGGTCTATTTAGTTGAACACATTGAGGTTTATGCTGAACATTATGAGTTTATTATATGATGCTAAAATTTTAACATGTTTGTGTTTTTGTTGTAGAATTTAGCTTGGGTTAAATCTTACAACATCTGCTTTGAGTTGGAAGATTGCAATGAAATTTTTATTCAGCTTTTTAAGACTCTCTTTTCAGTTATCAAGTAAGTTGAATTACTTTGAAATTCTGTGCAGTCTAAATATCATGTCTCTTTTTTCTTTTAATGCATATAGTGAAATGAACTGAATTGATAATTATAAAATGCTAGGCGTATTCCTTATGGTTGTTGTAACACCTTAGGGCCCAATCCTATTAAACTTTCCAGCACCGGTGTAGCCGCAATGCAGTCCCAAGGTAAGGAAACAAATCTTCCCCTTATCTTGAGGAGGCCTCTGTGGTTGCCTCTCCACCACAGGATGCAGCATAAGCCCCATTGGCACAACAGCACCAGCACTGGAAAATTGGATAGAATTGGGCCTTTAGTGAGCCAAGAGATAAATTATATAGCTTTCCATAAATTTTAAGTTATTTTTATGTACACACTTTTAATATTTTTAACATTTAAGCATGTCTGAAAGTAGAAAGAGAAATAGCTGTGGTAAAGGATGTTTTAGCTGGAAACTGTACCTTGCCAGTGATGAGTTATGATTGGGGATTGAGGTCATCGTACCTGATAGGTATAAAAGTCCATTTGTAGGGTTCAGCTGTACTCTAGCAAGACAAAGAGAAGATTTTGGGTGGTTCAAATTGGAGAGGCTTGATTTCCTGTAGTGCTTTTGGAATTCTGAAGAGGGGTAAAATATACTATTTCCCAGAAATCTGAGAGCAAAAGGCAATTCCAGCCCTCTTCCCTAATTTTGTCTCCAAGTACACACTTTATGTTCTCCTATAAAAGTGTGTGGCTGTCGTTTTATTCTTATTGGAGGAGGGAGTGCTTTATTTGGAGGGACTGTTGTATCTGGAAACTTTGCTCTTCATCCCTGGGCACTGGACTGTTCAAGTCCTTTAGAGACATAAAAAGGAGTGTGCGTGTTCATGGTGTGGTGATGTGAACAAAGAAATGCTGCAAATCAGTAAAGATTCTCAAATTAGATGGTCACATTAGTATTATTAAACTAATCTATTCTAATTTTATGTTTAGTAATAGCCACAACCAGAAAGTACAAATGCACATGCTGGATTTGATGAGTTCTATCATCATGGAAGGCGATGGAGTGACTCAAGAACTATTGGACTCTATTCTTATCAACCTTATCCCCGCACACAAGGTTTGAAAAGTGTTTTTTTTAGTGATACCCCTACCCAATAGTGTATCTTGGTTTAAACTCCTTTGACTTACTTTTTGTTTTATCCAGATAACTACAAGAGCAGCACAAAACTGTTTTTCCCTGTTATCTTTCTGCCTCCCTCCCTCTATTCAAGTACCTATCTGGCTTCTGAGGGCATAGTACGTGTGCTTCAGTTGCTTCATAGGAGAGATGTAACATAGTGCAACTGCCGTACAGTGGCTCAGAGGAACCCAAGGTACCTCTGTTCTTGATTTTCTTTTCTGTAGTCTAAATCAGGGGTCTCCAGACCTGGCCCTGGGGCCAGACACAGCCCGCAGTAAGTCTCTGGTCCCCTGTAAGCCTCTGGCCTGCTCAACTGAATCTGACCAGAGTTGTGCTCCAGTTGCGTCTGGAGGGTGCTCTGAGGGCTGGGGAGACTTCACATTCCCTTTTGCCTGGCCTGACCACCAGCCAAGGCATTTTTACTTACTCGCGAGTAAATGCGACCGTGAGGCTTAGTTTAGCTTTCCATAGGGATCAATACGTTTGTCTGCTTGGAGGGAGGGACTTCCTTCTTGGGTATTTTTGGGGGCTGCATTCATTCTGGTGTCGTTGGATTCCTCTCAGCCTGCCCTTTCCGAAGGACTAAGGCAGGTTCGCTTACTCACAAGTAAACGCGTGATACGGCTCAGTTTCACTTTCCATAGGACTTCATGCATTTTTTGTTCTCCAGTTTTTTGGCCATAACTTTTGATAGAAAGGAGATATTTCACTCTGGTTTTTTTGCATTGCATTCTGCTCAGCATTCCGCATCCAACAGTATATAATGATGGTATTACTCCTAACCACCGTGATTTTAGCGTGTCACCCCCCCCCCCGCCCACTGTGCATCACCCCTCCATGCGCGTCACCTGGTGCGGCCCACACCACCCACACACCCCTGGCGATGCCACTGATGGGGGCACAACTGGAAGGGGGATAACAGTTGGACTAGTCTTTGGAGCCCAGGTCTACCAGTCTTCCCAATGCAGGGCTCAGGTCTACCTGCCTGCCCAGTGTTGGCAGCTACATTCAGAAAATCAAACACACTGCTAAGTCTCTCTAAAGTCTTTCAAATATAGAAAATCATTGCAGGAGATTAGTAGCATTGTATTTAGGCTCACACTAGAATGGAAAGTGTCCTGTGTACACCAAAACAGACTTCTGCAGCAGCTGTAGCCCCACAGCTGTGCCTCTGACTATACACTCCTTCATGATAAGCAAATCCACAAGCCAAAGAGCTACTGTATCAGGTCAGTTTCCTCCCAGATGTGACACTGTTAAGGAATGTGTGCATTCCTGGACCTGGTGTGTCTGGCTTGTGGCAGTAGTCTCTGCCTTGTGCCCATGGTAATGCCCCCAGCATCCCACGTGGACAGTGAGTCTGGATGAGATTGGAAAATGGAAGATCCTAGGAAATTTCTGGTCTCCCTCCTTTGGCTCCTGGGCCCTCCTTCTGACCCGGGGCCCGGGTACAAATCACTCCTTTACTCCCCTCTCCTAGGCCCTGCCTATGGGAATCATGTAGAGAAACCTGATAGAGTGGAGGTGGTTACCAAGGGCATGTCATGTTTTACTTTTATATGTGTAAATGACAGCTTACAAGTTGATAGGCTAGGGTAGATAACAATCATTTGTTTTAAATCTGAATCTGAATTTGAAAAATTAGACAACTTTTCCAAATTAAGACTGTAAGTCTTGCTCGATCAGGCCAAGGGCCTGTCTAGTCCAGCTTCCTGTATCTCACAGTGGCCCCACTAGAATCCTTTAGAGCACACAGTACAACAAGATACCAGTATCCTGTTGCCACTCCTTTGCATCTGGTGTTCAGAGGTAGGCTACCTCTAAAACCTGGAGGTAGCATGCAGTTGTCATGGCTTGTAACCTTTGATGGGCTTTTCTTCCATGAATCTGTCCAATGCCCTCTTAAAGGCATCCAGACCTGGTGCCATCGCAACATACTGTGGTAAGGAGTTCCACAGATTGATTGGCTGGGTAAAAATAATTTCCTTTTGTCTTTTCTAACTCTTCTGCCAGTCCTCCTCTTTCTAGGGGTGGTAGTGGTACAGAGTGGGGGTGTGCGAAGGTGTGACTTATTCCCCTCATGCTAGGGGAAAAAAATGTTTGTAAGACTTCTGCATTGCTTTATGAGGTGCATAAAAATGAATTCTCCGTCATATCAGTAATTTCCTATGCCTTTTCCTCAGTATCAAAACAAATAGTTACCTTCAGAAGATTATCAGATATGTGTTGATGTTGGTGCCTTTTGGATATGAAATGTATTTATTTGTAAGTTAGCATTTTTGCTAATTGGAAGTACTTCCTGAATTTGAAATCCTTTGTATAGAAGACGCCTCTTAGAACTTGGGTGTTAACTTTCTACACAGAATGATCCCTCTCTTTAGATATGATATTACTTAATGTTGATAATTGATAAAAGGCTATTTTTTTCTTCTGAAGCTTTTCTTCTCTCTGTTTCAGAACCTTAATAAACAGGCATTTGATCTTGCAAAGATTCTATTGAAAAGGACAGTCCAGATCATTGAGGCATGCATTGCCAATGTATGTTATTGTTAACTTCATAAATCTTTTATTTATTTTTTTGTTTGAATTATCAAAATGAGAAAAAATTGATGTTGCCCCTCTGTTTTTCTCCAACTGGATGTAGTGCTATCCCCTAACTCCAACACAAAGCAGAGAAAGAGGAAATGTGACTACTGCCACCTTCAGCATGCATGCTGTTCTTCCTTGTCTCTCACAGACAGGGCAAATGCAGGATCCCTAGCATTAGGGATACGAAGCTGGACATTGAGGCAGCTTCCAGACTTGCTGCACACAATTTACCTGATGAGGAAACAAAGGAGCATTGTGTCTCTGCTGGAAACAAGAACTTCACTTGCAGGGATGTGAGATTGAACCAAGTTGCCTGAAAAGAATTGCTGTATGTCATAAACTGCCAATCAAGCACATTAGAAGACAATTAGAACAAATATATTGACATACAGCATTCTTTATATAGACATACATTGCAGATAAACTGGTGAATTCTGGAAAAGCTAGAGCTTTTGATTGAAAGCTCCAGCTTTAAAGCTTGGGATCTATGAACCCAGTTATGTTCCAAATCTGATTCACTTAAGTAGGATTAAGTGAACTGAAGTGTAAACATATTTTTGATATGAAGATTGCACTGAAAGGTTTTCTGAATTATCAAGAATTACAATATTGACAAATGCTATCATTGTAGTCTTACTGTTAAGCACTTAAAAATGTTTCTCTTGCATAAAGGGCAGTCCGCAAAAGCAATAACCTGTGGTAACTCTTTTCTGGCAAGCACCCATATTTGTCCTCAGCCCACGTCCAAAGATGCTTGCTATGGCCTCAGATCAGAAAGGAGGAGTCACCATCACCTGGTGGTCCATCCTTTATTCTTACAAGCTTGAGAGCCATGAGAAAATTTTCCTTGTCTGTTCCCTCTGCCCCCTCCCAATCATACTGTGTGCTCTCGCTCAACCATGGAACCCCAAGCCAAACAGAAGCATACTTTACTTATCTCAACAAAAGTAGTGAATATTCTGAGCTGTTTGCCCTGGTATCCATGCAGCCATACATGTGCACTGACTTGTCCTGATTCTTCTCCGAACTTCTGGGACAAGCAATTTTATTTGCTTTGCTGTCTCCTTGAGCAGGCAAGATCATCCATTACATTTTCTGTCTGAACACAAAGTGAGATATGAACAGAAGCTCTTGTCTGACCTTGTGATTGGCTTTGGAGGCACTCAGAAATGGTGAAACTTCTGCTTCAGATTCTCTTTGAAGCACTGAGCAATACTAGACAAGAGATTCCACTGTTCTCCCAAGATGGGAGAGAAACAGGATCAGAAGCAAGCATGTGTTTTAGCTGGCTCCTAATGTTAGCCAACATTTGTTGATCACTGTTTATACAAGTATATACTATATTCAAGTGCATGTGTAACAATTTAATCTCTTCCTCTAGTTTTTTAACCAGGTTCTCGTATTAGGAAAGTCTTCTGTAAGTGACTTGTCGGAGCATGTATTTGATCTAATACAGGAGCTTTTTGCTATTGATCCTAATTTATTGCTATCTGTCATGCCGCAGCTCGAGTTCAAACTGAAGGTAAGATATATTGTACTCTTGTATTCTATGTATGTAGAAATCCCTCACATGAGACTCTGGATTTAAGAACAAATTTATTTCTCTAATTGGCAATTGCCAATAGTTTGATCAGGTTCCAAAAACCTTTTTAACTAATTCCATACTTATTGGAGCTTGGGATTTATGTTTCTTAAACAGCAGGCTCCCATGGCAAATAATTTTTAATACTTTAGTGGTTTTGGAAGAGATGGAGGGTCAGAATCAGTTTTACTAATATGGATTGGGGGGGATCCAGTCTTCCAAGACAAAAATAAAACTTACTTGGTATGCATAAGCTTTTGGCCATTCCTGAAGTATCTCTCTGAATCTGATACTTTTCCAAATGTTGTGGAAATATGACTGACTTAATATATCAAAATACTTTATTTACTGTGAACTGATGTTTTGAACCAAACCACTCCAACATAGCACTGAGGTTGCTTTTGTACAAAATACAGTAAAATCCCACAGGTTTTAGACACAATACAGTATAGCAACAGCATATCTGGACCATGTTCTTGGATCAAACTAGTATGGCAGTAGGCACTGAGAAAAATCAGAGTATTTTCCAACAAAGGGTGACTAGATGGTGTAGAAGAAAAGTTAACCACCAAGTAGGAATGCAGGCAGGGCATGGGGGGGGGAATGTTACATGGTCTGTAAAGGTCAGCACAGAGTAAAGCTGAAGCAAAATTAGTGGAATTAGGAGTTATCTCTAGTGGTTCCCAAACTTTTTAGCTGTCAGCTTCCTTGACCTACTGGCTCATTGGCCATGGCTCCCCTTTAGGGCTACAATCCTATACATTGTATAGGGTGTCGTCTTTTTTGCAAGGATTCCATGGCTTCCCTGGCTAGTTTCCGCAGCTTCCTGGGGAGCTGAAGCTCACAGTTTGGGAACAATTGCTCTACAGAAACTCAAATAATTTGAGACGTGTATAGAACACAACTTCTGAAAACAGTGTTCTCTTAGTGAGTGATCCCTGTCTTGACTGTAACAACTAAATTGCTTATCACATGGATCATTTCCATCATATTGAGAGTCTGTGCTTCATCTGTAGTAACCAAGAATGTGGTACAAGGAATAGAGACTCATCAGCATGATAGTGGTGATCCATGCACAAGTAGTTCCTTATCTATGGACTGAGGTAACTCTTTATGTGAGGTAACGCTTAAAGAACTTCTCACTGGGATAGGGTTTTATGGGTTATCTGTTAGTTCTGCTCCAGTGTTTTTTTGCTTTGGCTATTTTTCAAGGATCTAGTGTTTAGTAGCAAGAACTTGATATCTATTCTGGACAGCTCATCATTTAATTTTGACAAGTTGTTCAAAAGAGGCCTTTTCTTTTTCAATCTATAGAGCAATGACGGTGAGGAACGTTTAGCTGTTGTTCGTCTTTTGGCTAAGCTATTTGGCTCAAAAGATTCTGATCTTGCAACGCAGAACCGTCCTCTTTGGCAGTGTTTTCTTGGCCGGTGAGAGAACTACAGATATATCTTTGACTGTATTTGTCTCCAAAGCAATTATTTCCTGAACATTTCTCTTTCTCTCCTTTAAAAAAAAAAATCAAAAAACGTTCACACACAACTCATAGTATTTATATTTGTAGTTGATGACTTGCTTCAAATTGTTAGACCAAGTTCTGTTTTCAAAGGAGGTAGCACAGCATTTGTATTCTGTTGAGTGGTTGTATAGATCCGTTATTTTCTGTTGATATCTAATGGATCCAGTTAGGTTTCAAGAATTATACATTTAGCTATTTTGTCATATCATAGCTTTATTTCAAGTATTGCTATACAGCCATGTCCTATATGTTTTCTTACCATATGGCATGTCCACTCTGTGTATTGCACTCTCAGTGATGGAGTTCATGGAAATGTAATCGGTTTGTCTTAATACTCAATTTGAACATGCTTGTGAATTAATTTTTCCCCTCTCCAGATTTAATGATATCCATGTCCCTGTGAGATTAGAGAGTGTGAAATTTGCAAGTCATTGTTTAATGAACCATCCAGATTTAGCAAAAGACCTTACTGGTAAGTTATCCAACTCAAAAGGTTAGAATAATTAGAGAGAAGAGTTTGAAGATGATTGTTTCAAGTATGTTGCACAGTGGCACAATAATTAGCACTATGGTTACAAGATATATTGATGTGTGATTTGATTATTCTGTTATCAGAGAATTAAAAGAACCATTGAAGGTAGATTAAGCCTGTTTTAAAACTAGGATTATTCCTTTGTTCACGGAAAACTGATACAAGTTGGGGTGGGGGGGAATGGTGGTGATGCAGATTGAAACTGTGGATGCCTGATAATTTTTATTTGTGCTGTTTTACTACCAAAATATTTCCCCAGAGTCCTTAATTGCAAATAACTGCTTTGCTGGAGGAGAGGTGATTATAGGTGAAAAACAGCCTGTGGAATTTAACTTCCATGTGCCATGATCTTGATCTGCATCACTTTCTCTCCCCTACTCCCTCTTTTTTTTTCTTTAAAAGAGACATTTAAGCTGCAATCTTTTGCTCACTCAAACTCTAGGAGTAAACCCACTGAACATAGTGGAACATATATCTAAGTAAATATGCATAGAGTGTGCTGTTAGTGTAAACTCATCTCTTAATTATGGCCTTAATGTGTAGTTTGGCCTTGAATTGTTTTTAAGTAGCTTAATCTGCCGGCTTCTAATTTTTGCTGAAATTGTAAGTTTACTATAAATGGCTTTGCATTAGTTAAACAGGACCTGAGGCTTCTCTGTATTCAGATGCTTCCTCGCTTGACCATGTCAGCTGTTTCTTTCCAGTCATATACATTCGGAAATAAATTTTGCTGATTCAGCAGAAGCTACTTTGGCATGTGCACGCGCCCATCTTTTATATTGTAGTCATAACCGAAGCATATGAATGGACTGTATTTTCCAGTACAACTGATACTGTTTTTTCCTTGAACAGAGTACTTAAAAGTTAGATCACATGATCCAGAAGAAGCCATTCGCCATGATGTTATTGTTACCATAATAACTGCTGGCAAGAGGGACCTTTCTTTAGTCAATGACCAGCTTCTTGGTTTTGTAAGAGAGAGAACACTGGATAAGAGGGTAAGACTATAACAAGGAAGAATATGTTTTTAACCAAGAAGTCAAAATTTGTGAAATGCACACTTCATAATTTCTGTGCGGCATAAAACAGATGTGCACTTTATATTGATTTTGCTAGAACAAAGCATAAAATCCATTTATTGAAATGGTCATTCAAATGTCAACACCTTATTTCAATACAGAGATAAAATATTGGTGTTCTGGGTGATTCTACATATCTATAAATCCACCTGCACTATTTAAACTGTTTTTTCTCTGTTGTTTTTTTTTGGGGGGGGGGGGGAGCATGTATTCTTGAATTTGTGCAAGTCTGTTGCATGTAAGATGGCTGACTGTATGTAATCCATTGGTACAGCTCAAGGATCATCTCTAAAGCCAGTTAGGCAGCCCCTATCAAGCCACCAAAAACTAAGATCCTGCAAACTGTGGGGAAAAAATAACTGCTGTAGGTTATATGGCAAATGAGACCTTGAACTTGAGCAGTCACTCTTGTTGCTTATCTTGTCCCTCAAGCTTGTTTTTCCGTTGGGTAGAAAAACTTATACAATTCATTTCTTTTGGGGAAAATCACCCAGGTTTTGTAAAGTAGTTCTGTATAACCCTAGTAAAGAGTGAGGGTTTGGAGTGTTCAGTCTGAGATTGTAATACTGTACCTTTCAGTCTTGGCAGTTTGTGCTGCTAGCCCATAATACAAATGCAAGAGATTAGATCTCCTTGGAGATCCATGAGGTGGGAGATGACTTGTGCCATGTGGTCACACTTGATTGACAGTTCTTTTCTACAAAACACAGTGTGTATTTGGAATAAATGGAGAGCTATGTTAATGATGACAGCATTCCTGCTTATGCTTTTCCTACTTCATCTACTACTCTTTGATGCATGCAAGAAAGGGCAGCTTGATAAATGGGATGGTCATGGTTTACTTAAGTAGTTTTTTTCATTGGAAGAAAATAATTCCTTTTCCTATTCAACTTAAAACCCAACTACATGAAATATATGTTAATTGGTTTGAGATCTTTTAACTGATTCTCTCATATCCATAGCCTCATTTCAAGAACAAGCCCTCTGATTACTTGCCTCACTTTTGAGGCATTCATGACCACATCCTAATCAATGATCTGTCTGTACTTTCTGTACCTCTCAGAACTAAAGCTGATCTCAAAGCAGCTTAGGAAAAAGAAATGAATTTAGACATTCCATTGGACATATGAAATACTATCTGCGGCAAAAAACCAACAAAAAAAACAATTCAAGACTTTCTCTGCCCTTATCAGGGAAAATACCTTGAAATTGATTCATTGCTGTTATTTATGTCCCCTGAAATTACAAAATAATAGTTTTTGTTGGAAATATGCAGAAAGGGGGTAATTACCATTACCATATGTGATGGTCATGCGGTAATGACCATGTATTGTGACCGATTAGACAAAAAGATCTAGAAATAAATTTATTTTAAATAATAAATGATTAATTAATAATAATCAGAATCTTGTGCTCCGGAGGCTGCTAGAGACCTTGCATATAGTATGTTTGTGTAGGCATTTGCTATACTCTTCCTAGAAATTGAATTTAAAGAGTGTTCCCCCAACCTTTACAGACATCCCAGGGTACTCAGAAGTACCCTGACCTGTAGAGCAAGATGTGCAGTTAGGGACTTCCAGTCAGACAAAAGGCTGAAACTGCGTTCACATGTTTGGCACACCAATTGTTAGAGAAAATGTGACATTGTAATTTGAGGGTATGAAGATTAACTCATACCACAGGTTAACATTTCAGCTGTTTTCTTCTGCAAACTGGGAAAGGGAGCTTACAACTTTTAAAAGTTCCCACAACCCACCAAAAACCCACAGTTTGGGAAACACTGTGTTAGAGGATATCTCTGCAATCATGGGTATGCTTATTCAAACGTAATGTAAATTAGATCTTCTGTTTATCTTTAACGAAAAGCATGACAATGTTTCATGTAGAAATACAGTTACTTTCTTGTTGTTGCTAAATTGGAAATTGCTTGTACGCTGCATGATTTTGGGTACCTCTAAATTTATGATATAAAAGAATGTGTTGCAAAGAATATCGGCCCCAACGCATGATGCGGGACATACGCTGGACCTGGTGTTTACTGCTGGGCAGGCTGATGGTGATCTGGAGGTGGAGGACATTAAGATCACTCCTTTGTCATGGGCAGATCATTTTCTGGTGGGATTTAGGCTTGTTGCGGCCTCTCACCTCCGCAAGGGCAGGGATTCACATTTTATGATCCGCCCTCGGAGGCTGATGGATCCAAATGGATTCCTGAGGGCTCTGGGGGATTTTCCTGCTGCCAGAGCTGGAAACCCACCCGGCGCTCTGGTCGATCTCTGGAATACGGAGATGGCCAGGGCGCTGGATGAGATCACTCCCGAGCGTCCTCTGCCCAGTCGCAGAGTCAGAGCGGCCCCTTGGTTTTCTGAGGAGCTGCGAATGATGAAGCGGCAGGACAGACGTCTAGAGCATCAGTGGCGAAAGACTCATACCGAATCTGACCGTACACGGGCTAGGGCCCAGTTAAGAGCTTATTCTAAGGCGGTGGTGGCAGCTAAAAGGGCACACCTCTCTGCCACCATTGCATCTGCAGAGAACCGTCCAGCTGAGCTCTTTTGTGTGGTCCGCAGCCTTCTACATCTGGCCCCCCTACTGGTGGGGAGGAGCACACGGAGGCTCACTGTGACGAGTTTGCAAAACACTTTGCAGAGAAGGTCGATCAGATTTGGCATGACTTGGACGCCGCTGTGGGCATATCTAGTGATGTCCCTGGGGAACCTGTCTGTCCTGCTATTTGGGATTCTTTTCAGCTTGTAGAGCCTGAGGATGTGGACAGGATTCTCTGGAGTGTGAGACCTGCTGCTTGCCCGCTCGACCCATGCCCAGCATGGCTAATTAGAGCTGCCCGGGAAGGGCTGGCCGAGTGGACGGGGAGGATGGTGAATTCATCTCTGAGGGAGGGGGTGCTTCCGCCAGCCTTGAAGCAGGCGATGGTTCGCCCTCTCCTGAAGAAGCCATCCCTGGATCCCACTAATTTAAATAACTTTCGGCCAGTCTCGAATATTCCATTCCTGGGCAAGGTGATTGAGCGAGTGGTGGCGTCCCAGCTTCAGAGGGTACTGGAGGAAACAGATTATCTGGACCCATTCCAATCTGGCTTCAGGCCGGGGTTCGGGACGGAGACTGCCTTGGTCGCCTTGGTGGATGACCGGGGAACAGACAGGGGGAGTGCGTCCCTGTTAGTCCTGCTGGACCTCTCGGCGGCTTTTGACACCATCGACCATGGTGTCCTTCTGCGTCAGCTGGCCAGGTTGGGGCTTGGAGGCAATGTTTTGAAGTGGTTCCGCTCCTTCCTGGCTGACAGATCCCAGAAGGTGGTGCTGGGGGATGCCTGTTCGGCACCCCGACCTCTTAGGTTTGGGGTGCCGCAAGGTTCCATCTTATCCCCCATGCTTTTTAACATCTACATGAAGCCGCTGGGAGAGGTCATCCGGGAGTTTGGAGTGGGTTGCCATCAGTATGCTGATGACACCCAGCTTTATCTCTCCCCCTGATTCTGAGGAGGCGGTTGGGGTCCTGGATCGCTTTCTGGAGGTGGTTAGGGGCTGGATGTGGGCGAACAAGCTGAAATTAAATCTGAATAAGACAGAGGTGCTCTTGGTTCAGAAATCCACAGCTTGGGTACTGGACTATCGTCCTGCTCTGAATGGGGTTGCACTCCCTCTGAAGGAGCAGGTCCACAGCTTGGGGGTTCTCCTGAATCCACAGCTGCACCTGGAGTCCCAGGTGGTGGCGGTGGCCAGGGGAGCCTTTGCTCAGCTTTGGCTGATTCGCCAGCTGCGACCGTACCTGAGCTGCGCGGACCTGGCCACAGTAACCCATGCCCTAGTGACATCTAGATTAGATTATTGCAATGCGCTCTACGTGGGGCTGACTTTGAAGACGGTCTGGAAATTACAATTAGTACAGAACGTAGCTGCTTGTGTGGTTGCTGGGCCATGTCGGTTTGACTCTGTCGAGCCGTTGCTTCGGAGGCTACACTGGCTGCCGGTTCTGTTCCGGGCCCAATTTAAGGTGCTAGTTTTGACTTTTAAAGCCCTTTATGGCTCGGGTCCAGGGTATTTGAGGGACCGCCTCCTTCCTTACAATCCTGCCCGTGCTCTTAGATCAGTTGGGGGGGGTCCTTTTGACTGTGCTGCCACCAAGAGATGTGAGAGGGCAGCGGCCAGGAAGAGGGCCTTCTTGGTGGTGGCCCCCGAACCTTGGAATACCCTCCCTTTAGAATTGAGAACTGCTCCCTCTTTGTTAACATTTCGGCGTGGACTGAAGACCTTTTTATTTCAAAAAGCTTTTAATTGTTGACAGGCTGGCCGACTTTCTTGCTTTTTATATGAGAATTCACGGGGTTTGTTTTTTTTAGATTTTTAATTATTTGTAAATTGTTTTAAAGTTTTTAATGTTGTATTTTTAATTGTTGTAAGCCGCCTTGTGTGCCTTTGGGGCATAAAGGCGGGATATAAATTAATAAAATAATAATAATAATAATAATAGTCCTTGTGGAAAAGCCGACTCATGAAATCTTTCTCTAAAAGACCTCCTTAAGCCTGATAATTTTACAACTTATGAATCTCTTGTAAGGAAAAAAATGTGTCAATTTCATGCCCAGCTGATCACTATTTTTCTTTGAGAAAAAGGTGCTAAACCAACCTTGCAAGATGTCCTTGCCTTTTCCCTGCTTTTGGAATACTGTTCAAGCTGTTGCCAGCTATTGTGTGTACTACTTTTTTCTGTTTTCTTGTATGTAGTATGTATTTTCAAAAATCAGTAAAAAATATTCTCTCAAAAAGGTTTTCTAAATAAAGTACTCTCATTTCAGTTTAACTAGTCCTGGTATACTATTCAGTCATGTCAGCTGTCTTATCTTGCCATCTGATCTCTGCAGCAAGTTCTGTTTGCAGAAGCTGCTGGGGCAGTGGGCAGGAGAAGCGGCTCCCTGCCACGACTTGCTGCAGAGATTGAATGGCAACATAAGATGCGGCATGAGAATGGTAAGTGCCATTCACAACAGGGACAGGTTTCTTCTAATGCTGGATCTGGTCTGTGGGCCGCAGTTTGGCAAGCCCGGTTTTAAGACATGAAGAGTGCTACTATTCTAGACAGATGTCCTGTCAGCCTTCTGCTCTGGGAAAAACAACAGTGCTGACACTTCCATATTAATTTAAACTTTAAAAACTTGTGGGATATTTTAGTCATCAATATGTTAGTGTAAAATGCAGTGCTTTCTGAGTAAAATGATTGTTTTATCATTCATTTGTTTTTGTGTTTTTAAGTGGCGGGTAAGAAAAGAAGCAATGATGGGCCTTGCCCAACTATACAAAAAATACTGCCTTCATGCTGAAGCTGGGAAGGATGCAGCAGAGAAAGTGAGCTGGATAAAGGATAAACTTTTGCACATATATTATCAGAATAGCATCGATGACAAGTGAGTCAATTTAGCCACTTTCCAAAAATATAACTGTGGAACTTAACAGTAAGCTGTTTAAATTATCCACAGCTCAATCCAGCTATCATGGAGCTGATTGCCATGCTGGTTTGGCCATTGGGCAACCCTTGTGGGTGATCTTCTCTTTCATGTCTTTTCCATAGTTTGAGATTGTCTTGGGCCCAGTCCTGTTCAGCTTTCCAGCACCAATGTAGCCACGCCAACGGGGCTTGCATTGCATCCTGTTGTGGGATAGTCATAGAACCCTCTTCAATGTAAGGGAATATTTGTTCCTTTACTTCTGGACTTCATTGCGGCTACATTGGTGATGGAAATTTGGATAGGACTGGGCCTTTAGTTTGTCAGATTGGGTGAACTATTGCTACCACTGAGTATACAGGTCCAACCTATTTATACACAGATTTTTTATACATGGATTTAACTCTACAGGAATGGCCCTTGCAAATGAGAAGGAATGTGCTGATCCCTGGAGAAGGGGAAAATGCATCCCTTTAAAATTAGTTTAAAAAACTGAACAGTCCTTTAACAATAGCCTCCTTAATGAGAGAGAGAGAGAGAGAGAGGGCAGCTGGCTGACAATCCATCAATCCATCTCTCTCCAGCGGACCCCTCCCTTCCCCCTGAGCACTTGAAAGAAAAGTGATCACTTTGCATTGGTGAAGGGAGGGGCTGAGTGAAGCACTTGGAGGAGGATTGATTGATGGATTGTCTTCTTAATGGCTCTTATCTTACATCACAAAGGCCAGCAAGGCTGTTTTTAAATCACCAGAGCAAAGAAACTTTGTTTTTTAAATTGATTCGCTATAGTGTGTTTTTTGGAACCCACAGAAATAATGAGGCTCAACCTGTAGTTTGCTCTCAAACCAGAGACAGAAAACCACATCTTTGGTTAGTGGAAACATGTTGCCTAGTTAAGATGTCATGGCAAATTATCTCAAATTATAAAAAGAGGAAGGAGGTCTCATGTAAGCCATTGTATAGAAAATGTCCTGTAGTAAACTAGTACGCCAGAGAAATACAATATGTTGGAGTGCTGTCCATCTCCTGCTGTAAATCTGTCCACTTTTCACAAACAAAGAAATCATGCCAGGGCACAATTTAGGCCTCTAGACTTTGTACTCATGGAGAGTCACTTTAGTTTTCCTAGTAGTTTAGTTAGAAATCATAAAGCTGTCATAGGAATTAGAAAAGAAAATTAGGATATAATCATTTTAAATAAAGTCAGTCTTCTATTTCATAATGATGATTGAACAAAGTCAGTCTTCTATTTCATAATGATGATTGAACAATGTCCTTTATATACTTGAAACATTAAACTAATTTGAAGCAATATGATTTAGACATCATATTAATCTGGATTAGGATTTAAGAGCCAGTGCAAACACCCATAAACTTTCATATGTTCATTGGAACTCTCCAGCTTTTCTGTTCTAACTGCTACTTCCTATTCAACATCAGAGGCCACTGTAGAGTCTTCCAGCTTTGCAAAACAACTTTTGAGGATGGTGCAGTTTGATGCAGTCAGGAGGGAGGGAAGCAGAAGCCCAAGAACATGGACAGAATAATTTGTGTCTGTTCCTGCGATTAGAGCTACAGGTCCAACCTCCTAATCCACGGATCTGGGACCCATGGATTTAACTCATGGTGGGTTCCAAACCTATGGTGGAAGGCCAGACCTGAGCTCTCAGACGTGACCAGAAGTGTTCTCTGGGCTGAGTCCCCAGAGGTCTTTAAAGGGCACTTCCAGTTTATAATAGCTTCATCTGTTGGCATTTATAAAGCAGGCAGCAGCCTCTAGGGCAGTGGTTTTTAATCTTTTTCATCTCACGGCACACTGACAAGGCACTAGAATTGTCAAGGCACACCATCAGTCTTTTGACAATTGACAATCATGCTGCTGGTGGGGGGTTCACATCCCTCAGTGATCCTGTTAATAAGTGATATTTATTAAATAAATTCTCCAAGCTCCCTTGGCACACCAGTGGACCACTTGCGGCACACTAGTGTGCCTTGGCACACTGGTTGAAAATCGCTTCTCTAGGGACTCTAAAATTTGAGAACCACTGGGCTATTTATAATTAATTCCATTTACCTTGAGTAATGGAGATTCCATCAGGTATTCTCCATTCTTTCCGATGGTAATAGAGAGGTTTGGAGAGCTAGAAGATATGTAGAAATAAGAAAATGGGTTGGTACACCAAGGCTTGTGTTATAGTTTGAAAGATATGAATAATTAGGATATGTATAATTCTGTGTTTCTGTTTTTTGTTTTAGGTTATTGGTGGAGAAAATCTTTGCTCAGTATCTTGTTCCTCATAATTTGGAAACAGAAGAGAGGATGAAGTGCTTATATTATTTGTATGCTAGCTTAGATCCAAATGCTGTTAAGTGAGTATACTTCTGAGTATTTTCTCTGCAAAAGTATAAGTGAGCTTCAACAGTACAGGTGGAGCCTGTTTATCAGCAGACTTTACATCTACGAATCTGGCTCAACTCAGTTCCACTGGACCCATATTGAGCCAGACTCAGCTCCATTTGAGCCCTCCAATGGGGGCCAGAACTGTACTCCAGTCCCATCCGGAAGGCTTTCTGAAGCCCCAAGAAGCGGCAAGCTCCATCTCTGCCTCTGTGGGCTTCAGGATGGCTCTTAGAGCTGAAAAAATGCTACTGCCGTTTTCCCTTAGGAAAAGGCATAAAAATGTCACTTCCAGTTTCAAGGGAAACCGGAAGTAGCATTTGGGGGGGGGGTCTAAGCCATTCTGAAGCCTGCAGGTACATGCTGCCTTTCCAGGCTTAAGAAAGCCCTCTGGAGGGGACTGGAACACAGCTCTGGTCCCCTTTGGAGGGCTTAAGGAAAGATCGTGGAGGCAAAGATTGTGGATTTCATTATCCACAATTTTCAGTATCATCAAGGGGTCCAAAAACTGATCTCCCATGGATACTGAGGCCCTAGGTTTAAAAAAAAGGTGTTTTTTTTAAGATTTAGAGACCTTTATTGGCATTAACTCATGTTCCAACAAATGAGGCATTAAAGTAAAATAAGATATAAAGTAAAGAAAAAAAGAATTAAAAAAAATAAAGGTTAAGGTTCAAAGAACACTGAGAGGAAGAGGAAAATAACTTGGTGCCATTCAACAAACACTTGTGGAAGGTTTCTTGTAGTGCAGACCCACAGGTTATTAGGATTTGCATTGCAGTATAAGAAACGGCAGCTTGCATTCAAACCTTGTGAGATAATAAGGAAGTTCCTTCAGAGTTATTTCCTTGCTCTCCCCAAGGTTTCAGCTTGTGGGGAGGGCCTTTATGAAGGGAACAGGTGGTGGGGAGAACCTGGAAGGGGAGGAAGGAATAGCTTTAAAATTGGGCAGAATAGACTTCCGCACTCCCTTTGGAGGGATCCCTGACCCTCAGGAGACCCTTTTCAGGAGGTTCTGAGAACTGCTATGGGAAGGAGGCAGCAAGCAAACAACTGTGCATGAGCCACCTTCCACTCATGCAAGATTTAAATGCAAACCAGGATTATTCAGGCTATAGCACATGCAACCTGCTATGCTAGAGCATGTTTTGAAAAGAGCTTGTTTTAAAAAAAAAAAAAAAGCTTCTAGTTTTGGGGTCACTTTTTCTCATGCAAAACTCTTTTGCTGAGTTGGAAGTGGCCCTCCCATGAGTTGAAGACGGTTTCTGCTAGGAAACACCTTTGAATCCAAGCCACAGGCCACAGATTTACATTTACAACAAAAATTACTTTGCAACTTAAGAGCGTTACTGAATGAAAGCACTTAAGCACCATTCGTAGTGTTTTGAGACATATTCCATATGATGGTTATAGAATAATACTATCATCTTATTTTAACACAGTTGTAATTTCTTTTATTCCCAGGGCACTGAATGAAATGTGGAAGTGTCAGAACATGCTTAGGAGTCACGTGCGGGAGTTACTAGATTTACATAAGCAACCCATTGTACGGTTTCAGAAACTCTTAATTACCTTATTGTATTTATTATTTTGTCTAATTTTAACATGTATATAGTGAACTTAACATATTTAATGATGGCTTCAAACTTGTGTTTTACATTCTAATATTACCTTGTGTGTGTGGAGGATTAACAGAACTTTATGTGGTAGTATACAGTGGTTAGAAATGTAGAATGTCATCTCTTCATTTCCTTGTGGGTTTTTTGCTTTAAAGCATCCCAATATTGTTCCAGAACTAAACTAATAGCAATATTTAAATCATAGTAATATATGAACAAAATAATATTTAATAAAAATCACTAAAAGTCATGAGTTACTTTAAAGACTAGCAACATTATTTTAGCATGAGCATTTTCAGGCTAGAGCACTGTTTCTCAACCAGTGGTATTTGTACCACTGGTGATACCTGAAGTGGTGTCTGGTGGTACTTTCAGGATCCCCAGACACCCACTACCTGGCAGCGAGATCAGCAATGCAATGTGACAAGCAGCAATAGGAGGCTCGGCTCAGCAGACAGAACTCCAGCGTGCACTTTTCATGCACTCTGAAAAGCCCTCCTGTCTGCACTGAGCCTTTTACTGGTGTTTGTTGCATTGCATCTGCCCACCCAATCCAGAAGTAACTGGTGATGACATCATCATGACTGTCTGAAATACAGGTCCAGCCTATTTATACACGGATTTTTTATACACAGAGTTGACTCAACACAAATGGCCCCTGCAAATGAGAAGGAATTTGCTGATCCCTGGAGAAGGGGAAAAATGTATCCCTTTAAAATCAGTTTAAAAAACTGAACAGTCCTTTAAAGGATAGCCTCCTTAATGAGGGGGGAGCAGCTGGCTGACAATCCATCAATCCGTCTCTGTCCAGCAGACCCCTCCCTTTCCCCTGAGCACTTGAAAGAAAAGTGATCACTTTGCATTGGTGAAGGGAGGGGCTGAGTGAAGCACTTGGAGGAGGATTGATTGATGGATTGTCTTCTTAATGACTCTTATCTTACATCGCAAAGGCCAGCAAGACTGTTGCCTGAGCAAAGAAACTTTGTTTTTAAAATTGATTAGCTATAGTGCGTTTTTTTGCCATCCACGTGAGTGCTTGGAACAGAACCCACGCAAATAATGAGGCTCAGCCTGTAGTCTCTTGTCCGCAAAATTCTTGGTGTGTTTCCTGTTACAGACTAGCATGACTGTCCCTTTGGAAAAAGTATTTACTTAAATTTTTAAAGGGTACAGGCACCACCACCACCCCCATATCCAGATCCAGTATCTGTAGTTTCACTTATCCCCAGATCCGGGGTGATCCCCCCACGCCCATTACTGTGCCTACATTTTCTGTAGCTGTGCTTGCAGCACAGGTGTTTCTTGCTTAATGTTCTTGCTTAATTGAAGAACCAGACATGCAAGCAATGCTAGAGAGAGTCTAAGTGAACGTTAACAGGAAGCAGGACAGTTACTACTTCCTGTTAACATTCAGTTAGTCTCCTCTCTGTAGTGTGCATGCTGGTTACCTGCACTTTCAGTTCTTCAGTTAAGCAAGAAAGGCCCACACTGCAAGTGCTGCTACAGAAAAACAAAGGTACTGTAATGGGGTGGTGGGGGCTCTGTTTATATAGGGTTCCCCCTTATCTGCATTTTCCTTATTATTATTATTAATAATAACAACAACAACACCAACAACAGTATTTATATACCGCTTTTCAACTAAAAGTTCACAAAGCGGTTTACAGAGAAAAATCAAATAACTAAATGGCTCCCTGTCCCAAAAGGGCTCACAATCTAAAAAGATGCAAATAAATACCAGCAGACAGCCACTAGAACAGACAGTGCGGGGTGAGGTGGGCCAGTTACTCTCCCCCTGCTAAAAAAAGAGGAGCACCCACTTGAAAAAGTGCCTCTTACCCAATTAGCAGTGGTAATTATTTGTGGGAGGCCCTGGAATAGAACCCCTGCGAATACAAGGGGCACCTGTATTTCCTTCCCCCCTTTAGCAATTTCTTCTAATTTCAGTTTTATAATTCAAATAATTGCTATAAGACAGGCAAATTTGTTTTGTATCTCACATCTTTAGCTTATTGCCTGGTAATCATGCATTTGCCCAAATTGTAGAATAGAGTGGGAGGAAGAAAAATATGTTGCAGCAGTAGAAGCAGGTCAAGCAGGCATGTTGCCCAGCAAGTTTCCTGTTTGAATGCTCACTCTGAATCTTTCTCTTTTCAGTCAGAGGCAAACAGTGCTGCTATGTTTGGGAAGCTGATGACTATAGCAAGTAAGATCTCTAATATGTATTTCAATACACCACTTAAAAACTGCTGCTGTAAATTACATTTTCAGTCTTTTATTTCTATAGAAAATCTCCCTGACCCTGGGAAAGCACAGGACTTTGTTAAAAAATTCAATCAAGTTCTTGGTGATGATGAGAAGCTTCGTTCTCAACTTGAGCTCTTAATCAGCCCTACATGTTCCTGTAAACAGGCAGATGTCTGTGTGGTAAGAAATTGGGTTTGGGTTTTTTATAGGTTTCCAGTATAGATATTGAATAGCATTTTTATATATTCCTAGAGCAGTGGTTTTCAAACTAGGGTGAGAGCCCTGTGCTGTTATCCTTTAAGGGGTAGGGAGGGGAGGAAGGCAGAGATGTGATGTCCAGCATTGCGCCTCTGATGGGGGCGCAGTGGTGCACTGCCACTCACCGCCACCTACAGGAGCCTCCTGGGGTCAGGGGAGCCCAGCGCCAACCTTAGCAGGGCTCCCCATGCAGCGCAGAGCCTCCAGAAGTCAATCACGACCACTTCCGGTTTTGAGATTGAGAAACAGGAAGTGGTCTGACTGCCTTCTGGAAGGCTCTGCACTGCGTGGGGAGCCCTGCTGAGGCTGGCGCTGGGCTCCTCAACCCCCAGGAAGCTGCTGCAGGTGGCGGCGAGTGGCAGTGCACTGCCCCTGTGCCCTGATCAGAGGCGTGATGCTGGGCATTGCATCTCTGCCTTCCCCCTGCTCTCCTGCCTTCTGAGGCAAACACTTAGTGGCTCTTAAACTCTCCCTGAGAGTTTGAGAACCACTATCCTAGAGGAACAGGAAAGTATTCAAAATTTGTATCAGTGCCTTAACAGGGCAGAAAAATGGCTCAGTATAAAGTTCAAATAAGGGAAGTTTCTAACAACTGAGGATGTGTATCTGATTCTGATCTTGTGAATATTTACTCAGATGTTAGTCCCACTGAGCTCAGTAAGCCTTATTCACAAGTAAGTGTTCTTAGGTTTGCAGAATTAAGGTAACTTAATGCACAAATGAAACCTTACACTAAAGCACAACTTTTACAGTTACCCTTTTCGAAAAACATAGGATATGTTTCAATCAAGTGTGCATGAGCCTAAAAATCTTTAATGTGATTATTAGAATAGCACCACTGAGAAGCTCATGTGTCTCAGTGTGCATTCCTTTGTACTCCTTTTGTTGAAATGAATGAGACTTAAAGGAGCTCTTTGCATGCATCAGTATGCACAGAACCCTGAATTGGAGCAAATGTTCAAGACCTTCAAATTAAGTCACTAGTTGCTTTTGGATTTGAGTGGATATAGATTCTGAAGTGGTGAAATCCTTAAGAGAGTATTCATTCAATGCTAGAGTATTTTAAAGCTTAATTGCTCAAAAGTTGTATCAGCTGTGAAGTGTACATGCATAGGGAACAATTTTTGTGGAAGACTATCCAACAGCAGCTGTTACACCTAGTTCATATGTTAATGAAGGCTGGCTCAATCAGCTCTGTTAATTTGGTTATCAGCTCTGTTAATTTGGTAATTTACAGCTCTGCAGATTTGGTTATCTGCAGTAGCTGTTTACAGTTTTGAGCCTGATGCTGCTCTTGAATTTTTAGAGCTTCTGAAAATTAGAACTGTGAATACTTCTACATAAGAGTATTTGTCAAATAATTTAGCCCTTCTCTCCCATTTATTCAGAGGGAGATAGCACGGAAACTTGCAAATCCTAAGCAACCAACTAATCCTTTCCTGGAGATGGTCAAATTTCTTTTGGAAAGAATTGCCCCTGTACACATTGACTCTGAAGCCATCAGGTAAGTATGACTGGATGTGTGACACTTATTGTGCATTTTTTTTTTTTTTTGGCACCATTGCCCTTTTAAAAAGCATATAATCATGTAGCGCAATTGCTGGTATCTCTTTTGTTTGCGATATATGCAGTGAAAGGTTGCTGGAACTGAATTGAATCTTAATAAATACACCAAAAAATAAGGCTTTTTTCTTATAAAATTGCAAAGCATGTCTTTTTCAATTATGCAATAGGAAAATGTTCAACATAAAGTTTAGGATGTTCAAATTAAATATTTGGAGAAAGGTAGTAAAATAATGCTCAAAAGTTGTAATAATGTATCAAAAGTTATATTTTAAAAGTTATTTAAAATAAAAATATTTTAAATATTTTAAAATGATTCTCATTTTTTAATAAGAATCTAAATATGAACTAGCTAATTGTTACATTATGGTCTGATCATATTTGTAAGCCATATCTCAACGCACTGAACATAAGTGTAATCTTTTAAAAAATTCTTTTTTAGTGCATTAGTAAAGCTGATGAATAAATCGATAGAAGGGACAGCTGATGATGAAGAGGAGGGCGTAAGTCCTGATACTGCAATTCGTTCAGGGCTTGAACTTCTCAAGGTACTTCTTGTAAAGTTACTTGATATTGTACCTAAACTGACTGCATTCCAGTCTATTTTCTTTGAGTGAGTCTATCATTACTTTGGGGTTTGAACAAAGATTTCAGATACTAACATTTACTTGAAAACTATGAGAAGGACTAGCCTGAATCATCCTTTTAATCTCAGTATATTGTTCCATATCCTAAATTGTGGGTTTGTTTGTGATTCTAGGTATAATCACAGTAAATTAGAACATGTCAAAGAGCAGATTAGGTAAAGAAGGCAACATCAAATATACTCTGTTTAGAAAATACTGGTTTAAAAGCTAGAGAAATTAATGGATTTTAGGGGAGACTAAGGAATTGAGAGTCTTGAAACGAGCAAGAGCCCTCCTTATTGCAGTGAAGCATTCTTGCCAAAGGCAACATGAAGGCTGCTGAGATTCTAGAGCAGGGGTGTCCAAACTTTTTGGCAGGAGGGCCACATCATCTCTCTGTGTTGGGGGCCGGGAAACAAAAGAATTAATCTACATATAAAATTTGAATAAATTTACATAAATGAATTTATTAGAGATGGAACTTATATGAATGAATGAAGGTCTTGCAATAGCTCAAGGCCTATAAAAGGCCTTGCACAAAGCAAGGCCAGCCTTTTCTCTGCTGCCACTGCTGCATTACTGATGTGAAACAGCTCATCCCACAGCTCACGCGAGAAGTTGAAGACTTGGCTGTCATGCTGGGAGCAGTTGCATCAGGCCAGCGCGGGCTCCAGCAAGTCTCTGGAGGGCCAGAGGCTCATTGGAGACTGGGGGCTCCCTAAGGGCCAGATTGGGAGTCTTTGAGGGCCACAAGTGGCCCCAAGGGTTTGGGCACCCCTGTTCTATAGGATGCAAACCAAGTGATGTATGGTAGACGACTGTACTAAATCTAGATTTGATTGGGTGAAAAGTCCACCCAATAGAAGTGATTTTTTTGCAAGACACTCAAGTGAAAATAATCTGAACCTGTTCTGAGTTGAGCAGAAAGGGGTAGTTCTAGTTTAGAGGGGAAATGTTCTGGGGGCCCATATTTTTAACAGAGTATGCGTATCAATGGGTTTTTTCAATTTAAAAGCCCCCTTAATTTCAAAAGCTGTTTGCCATGTGGCATGTGGCTGCTGTTTCAAAAAACAAAAAAGTTCAAAATCCACTGAAGCATGTGAAACTAATTATATAATTCTTTGAGAATTGTTTTGTTTCATAAATTGCTTTGAACACACCTATAGAAGATGATTTCTGGAATGCATTTAAAAATATTTTTTGTGCTTGTCTTTTCTTGATAAAAGAAAAGCATGCCTTATTTTTGATGCCTTTAAAGAGAGGTGCTGCCCTACTTGGCACTACAAATGGGAACCACTTTAAGAAACATTGACATCCTGTATTCAAACTTATTTCTGCACCTTACAAAGTCAACCCCTTTTTGTGTTCCTACAGAAGGCAGGGATTATTAGGGTTTCCACAAGAGAATCTTATGTTGCCCAGCCCTTCCTTTAAACTTGCATGGGAAACAGTTATATTTGTTTAGATGCATAGTTTGTCCTATTCCAAGAATTCAGGATGCATTTGTTAAAATGACTTTTGCTTTGGTTGTACCCACAGGTTCTGTCTTTCACGCATCCTACCTCGTTCCACTCTGCAGAGACATATGAATCTCTCCTGCAGTGCCTCAGGATGGAAGATGATAAGGTAGCAGAAGCAGCTATTCAGATATTCAGAAACACAGGCCACAAAATAGAAACTGATCTGCCACAGATAAGATCGTGAGTGCATTTCTTCACATACCAAAAGTGCTTTCAGTATTTTTTTTTCTCTTCAGTCTTTTAGCATGTGGATGCTGAAAGTTTTCTTTGCTGGTGTAAATACACCTATTCCTATCACTGCCATATCACTTAATTTGCATTACTTTCTGAAAAAGAAAAGCTTGGAACATATATTATCTTTTAGTACCCGCATTATAGGGTTGCTGGATCACTGTTGCCTAGAATGGGATGAAAGTGGGAGGTACGGTATAGTAAATGCTCTGCACACAAGCTTAACTAAAATTACATTTGTCTATCAGTACATTGCTTTTATCAAGGTTACTCTTCGAGAAAAGTTACCAGTTAGTGTAAAGGTTCCCCGTCTCTTTAAGGGGCAGGGGAAGGGTTAGGGGAGAAGCAGCAATGCAATCCCTAGGATCGTGTTGCTAAGGGGTGCTTTCACTTTCACTCATGTAGGGCTCCTGGGGGCTCCAGGAGGTGCAGGGAGCTGTATGCAGGTCTCCCCTTTGCTTGGAACATCGAGAAATAAGTAAGCACAAAGCACTTCCTGATTGTGACGTAGAGAAAGTGCTTTGTACTTTATTATTTCTCAACATTCCAAGCATCTGGGAGCCCTGCAGAGAGCTGCGCAAGGCTCACTGCACCTCCTGGAGCCTCCAGCAGCCCTAAATGAGTGAAAGTAAGTGAAAGCACCCCCTCTCATGTTTTGCCAAATTCTCAGTTCAAGCTTCTCCTAAAGAACCTTTGCCCACTTTCAGCTAATTAGTTCCACTGTTCCCCAACTGTGGCCCTAGTTCTGCATTGCAGCACTGCTGGACCCCACTATCATGGTAGTTCACCTGTTCAACCTGCAGAGGTCCTTCTTCCTCCCCTCCCCTCCCCTGCCAGTAGCTTCTCCAGCCACCACAGCAACACCTTGGTCCTCTGCAGGTCTTGGGCATGGCAGCCACACACCTATCTCCAGTATCTCCAGCAGTCCCCATTCCAGCAATCCTCAGAAGTCCATTCTTGCACCTATTCATTAGTCAGTCCATTGGTTAGTTAGTCAGCAGGTCCAGTAGCCCATCAGCCTGTCCATTAGTTCCTCAGTCTAGTTTTGTTCTCTCTCCTTCTACTACCCATACTCTTTTCCTTCTTGTAGGTGCTGCTTTTAACCCTGAAGGCCTTTTTGCCTCCAAGTGGCTGCAGCTTTGCAGCACACTCACTGCAATCTAAAGCCCTGGTGTTAACCCGATGCTTGCCTGCCAGAGGAGGGGACTACTGTTGACACCACACCCTATCACCTTGAGGGATCTTGCACATTTCCATTACACCTCACCCCCTCTTCCTGACCCAATCCTGGCATCGCTGCCAGCGCCCCTCCTCTGCAAAGACTTACTTAGGGAGTAAATCTCCCTAAAAGTTTGAGAACCACTTTTCCAGAAGAATTGAAGTAGATATAAAGACCAATGTTAAGGCATATAACTGTTTTAAGGATTTATTAAATCTGTTTAGAATAATTTTGCCAAAATGTTATTTTAAAAAAATTCTGATAGAAACAGTTTTATCATCCGCTCCTCCTTAGGGTGTGAATTAATGCCTTCAAGACCAATGTTTTATCAAAGATAAATTTCATGTTTATAATACACTCATTCATAATACACTCATTCAGCTAATGTAAAAGACTAATAGGATTGAGTTATAATTCATACAGTGTGGTTATTGACCAGGGAGTTGAGCTACCTTTCAACACAAGAATTTTTGCTCCTAATTTACTTTAGAAGTTTTCCGTGGTAGAGATTTTGAAACATTTCCAGAAATGTTAGATTTGACTTTAAACAAATATTGTAGGAATGTATTTTTGCTATAATTTCTTCAAAAAAAATTTCTTTTTCTGCTAAATATATCCAGAACCCTAATTCCTATTTTGCATCAGAAAGCAAAAAGAGGAACACCTCACCAAGCAAAACAAGCTGTCCACTGTATACATGCCATATTTTCAAATAAAGAAGTACAGCTTGCACAAATCTTTGAGGTAGGTAAAACCGTATTTTAATGCAGTTTTTAAAATATTTTAATACATATGCAGACTGACTACTTATTTTTATATGTATTGTAATTTTTAAACTTATTCTGTAAATTTATTCTGATGGGTATTGTTACTCATCAAGGTTAAGAAATGAAGGTATAAATACTTCAGCTAAATAAATAATAAATGAGTTTGCCTTGCTAGTTTTAAAAAGTTATGACGTAATGAAGGCACAATAATTAGCCCTGGGGTATTGTTCTAACAATCGAGCTCTTCAAAGAGTATATACATTGTGATAAGTGCATGTTATTGAGCAATGTTCTTTACTTCTACTCTGATAAATACCCAATCAACTAACTTTAAATGCTAGACTAATCAAAGTCTTAGTTGATTGGTAGGTTGAATAGTTAAGAACATAGTTATTTTATGAAGCTGTTTTGGTTCTGATGTGTTTCTGTTTAAAAGGAATAAAGCAAGAAGTTTGGGTTAGATTCAAAGAGAGTCAGTCATGTCTAAGGGCCCAATCCTATTCAACTTTCCAGCATCGATGCAGCCCCAAGGGACGGGAACAAATGCTTCCTTACCTTAGGGAGGCCTCTGTGAGTGCCCCTCCATCACAGAATGCCAGTGCATGTTCCATTGGCATGGCTGCATAAGCACTAGAAAATTGGATAGGATTGGGCCCTGAGTCACAGTGAATAGCTACAGTCACAGGTGTGAATAGCTTAAGTTCTGTTGATAGTGTATTTCAGCTATGTCATTGCTGCTTGGTCATTAGTAACTTTGGATACAATCAGAATAACTATTCCTACCCACCAGTGAACAAATGCTCTTGTTTATTAGCTCATAAGTTACCTTACACTTCTTTCATTTTCTCAAGAAGTCACCTGCATTTGAGGTTTTGGTAATTAGCGGATAATTTGATCTTTAATTACTTAATATATTCTTAATGTAAGAATCTTTAATTAATGTATCTTGGTAAGTTTTCAAGTTGTCCGAAAAAGGAAATGAAATTTTGCCAATATTTCCCATTTGTTATGGTGTATTGATGGAATTTTAGGGGTTTGTTCCATATCACCATGGTCTTCTGACACCTCATGGTAGAAAAAGTGGAGATAGTCTGTGTGTTGCCAGTTTCATTTAGGGCTGACTCCAGTGACACTTTTCCTTTTTCATTCTTTAAGGCAGTGGTTCTCAGACTGGTGGGTTACAACCCACCAGTTCTCGTAAGCATCCTCCATCCCTTTAAGGGGCGGGAGGAGGCAGCAATGTGATCCCGAGGATCGCAGTGCTGAGATGAGGTGCTTTTACTTACTGTGGGAAGAAGCAGGAGGTGTGGGGAGCCCCGTGCAACCCTCCACATGGCACCCCAAGTGTTAGAATGTTGAGAAACAGTACTCACAAACCAGTTTCATTTGCAGCACCTGCTGAGTAAGCTGTGCTGGTGGGAGAACCTGCAACATCCTGCCAGCACTGAATCTGGATGCTAGACCCAAGAGAGCAAGTAAACTCCCACTGGGCAGTGCAGGAGTGGGAGAAGGTAGGAAGTGGGTGATTCAGATTTGGGAGGGGGGCAGGATCAGTGGCACTGGCCTACACAATGTCCTATTCCCCCCCCCCCAGGCTTAAAAGCCCAATACTTCTTGGGCTTCTTGGATTTGCACCAGCAATCTATCTGGCACAGATATGAGTAACTAGGGTGGTGTAGTGGTTTGGGAGGTGGACTTAGACCTGGAAGATCCAGGTTCGAATCCCCCCTCAGCCATGAAGCTTCCTGGATGACCTTGGGCCAGTCACTTTCTCTCAGCCTCACCTACCTCACAGGGTTGTTGTGAAGACAAAAGAAGGGGAGCACTGTGTACACCATCCTGAGCTCTGTGGAGGAAGGGCGGTATAAAAATGTGAATAAATAAATAACCTCACTACACAGGTTAGGGCTTGACACAAGGAGGAGACCTCCAGTCTGCTCCTTCCTAGCACTGGATACAGCATGGGCCGTGCAGCCCCACTGTACCGGTTAAGATTGAGCTGTGAGAGTACTTCTGGGGAAAATGTGTTTGGATTATGAGGAGTATAGAAAGATTGCACTGAACTTTACTCCTTAGAGCTAGGGAAATGATATATAATGATGACAGTATGAAAATTGATATAGAGAACAGTTTGTTCCCTGAGTGTGTCTTATTCAAGATGTTGGACTATTGAATTCAAATCATAGTATTAATTTAAGTCTGGAAATAAATACATGTATTGTGTTTTTGGTCTTGAGACTTGTATTTGTAATCAAATTATAGCAGTAATGATTTTGGAAGTAATTGTCTGTGAATGTACCATGTATTAATGCATTTTTTCATTCCCAGCCTTTAAGTAGAAGTTTGAATGCTGATGTTCCAGAGCAGCTTATAACTCCACTAGTTTCTTTGGGTCACATTTCTATGTTGGCACCAGACCAGTTTGCATCTCCAATGAAATCTGTAGTTGCAAATTTCATTGTAAAGGATCTCCTGATGAATGATAGGGTAAGTTTGAGATTGGTGTAATGGGTGTTGTTACCAAATGGTGAGAGTGAAGAAGTGTTTCATGAATATCTGATATATGAGCTTCTGTGAAGAAGCTAAATTCATATACGTATTTGTGAATTTCCTGTTTTGGTCAGCTTTCAAACTTGCATAAATATTTGCAGTCTACAGGTGAGAAAAATGGGAAACTTTGGTCGCCAGATGAAGAGGTTTCTCCAGAAGTTCTAGCAAAGGTAGGTTAATATCTTTTTCTGTGTGAGCTGTAAAGATTCCCTACATCTACTTTCAAAAAATTTTTGTTGCAGTGTGAGGAATTCAGTTTCTCTAATTTCAAGAAAGTATTTTGCTTTTGTTGACTGATCAGTGTTAAATGCCCTTCAAAGATTTGGGTGGAATAATTTCTTATAATCTTGCTACTTTAGTTCTGTTCCACTAATGCATGTGATGAACTAGGGCAATGTTGGCCTATCTGCTTCTTTGCTGGGAACCAGAGTTAATTTCTCATTTTTGCTGAACTTTATATAATGCTCACGTAAAAGTAGTGTAATCCAGTAAAGGAAAATGCATCATTGTTCTAAATTTCAAATACTGTAGATACTGAAGTATAAGTCAATCTCACAGATAAGTCAAAGGCAGGTTTTGAGCCAAAAATCATAGAATTTTCTATGACCATTGGATAAGTGGGGGAGGGGGGATAAACTTAGGGGGTGTCTGACTAATTTTTTCTGATTTCACCCTAGGCCACATCCTAAAAAATAACCTACCAGTAATTGTCACCTAAGAACTGTACAGCCTCTAATTTATTTAAAAAATATAGTAAACGTAAAAAATATAGTAAAAGATCATAAGATATTTTATATTTATTAACTTTTTAAATTCTGCTGTTCACAATCTTTTTGTAAACATTAAGTGCACTCTAAATTACAGGATGGGAAGGGCAGATGTCTACACACCATCTTAAAAAAATAAATGAAATCACATGATCATTACAACAGCTCCACATTATGTCAGATGCAAACATTCAAAATAAGAGGCAGCACAGAGATATCTTCAATTTGGGGGGGGGGGTTGTGGTTGTAAAAGGGACATGGCTTATGTTCCACGGGGTTGAAATACATTAATGGGATGTGTCTTAAAAAAATTAAGGGCCTCCTTTAAGGGAATCTGGCTACCCCATTGTATCAGAAAGGGCTAGTAAATCCAGGCTGCACAGACCCCCCACACATAAATAAAAATCCCAAATATTGTATATGGCTAAATGAGAGCTCAATCCTATGCATCTCTACTCAGAAGTAAATCCAATTGTACCAGTGGGATTACTCTCAGGTAAATGTGGTTAGGATTGCAGCCTGAGCCCAGCTAAGCAGCATTGCCATCATGTGGAGATGGTGGAACAGGAAAAGAAATGCCAAGGTAGGGGACATGCAGTGTGCCCGTGGTGGTTCTTTGCAGGATGCAGTGTCATGAGCTAAGATTCCCTATTCCGAGATCATGGCATCATTAATCAATAACACACTCACATGGGCAGTGTGTGCAGTGTTTTCTAACAAAAGTGGAATGTGTGCATGTGTTGTTTGTGCACGCTTTCTTTCTTTCTGTGGCAAACTCACCCTAGACCACATTCCTTAACTCTTCTTGGCATGGTCACTGGAGGGGGTTGGGGGGGAGTCAGAGAGAACATGAGGGAAACAGGGTCACTGTTGACCACCACCAATCATTGCACATCTTTCTATCACACACATATCACCTTATCCATTCTGGCCACCTGGTGTCTCGTCTCTCACCTCCATCATCCCCCTGAAACCAGAGGGGAGGGAGGAGATAGGGGGACTTGGGCTTGCCTTCTTGCCCCACGTCTGCTGCTCCAGAAGTATGGAACATGCTGAGGCCCCCCTGCTCTGGGGGGGTGGCAGAGGGGCTGTGGGGGGCATTGAGGGCTGAAAAAGCTTCAGGAGAGGCAGCAGGAGAGTAACATGACTGGCAAGGCTTCCCTCCTGGTCCCATTTGGAGTGGCAGGGCAAGCGTTCCTCAGAGGGGAGCACAAGTATTGCCGGGCCCTTTGTGGCTCCTCTCAGACTCACAAGGCTCCTGAGCACCAACTGCAGCCCAGTCAAGGGTTGCGGGCACTCTGTCAAGACATGGGGTGGGGTTCCCTAGTGGTCCATCAGCTCCCTCTGTCCTCTCAGGGGTCAGTCGGACATTTTCACATGGGCATGCATGCTCTGGAGTGGAGGGAGGAAGGAGGATGTTCTGCCAGATTCGCAGTCCAAGCTCCACCTGGAGAATTATGCCCACTTTTAGCTAATTAGCTTCCCTTCTTTCCTCACAAGTGACCCTGGTTCTGCCTTGCAGTACTGCTGGACCCCACCACCAGGGTAGCTCGCCTGTTTAACCTACAGAGGTCCTCCTTCTTGCCAGCAGCCCCCGCCACTACAGCAGCCCCTTGGTCCTTAGCAGGTCTTGGGCACAGCAGCCAAACATCAGTGTCTCCAGTAGTTTCTGCTCCAGCAGCTTCCAAAGTTCATTCACTTAGCAGTCCATTAGCTATAAGTTCCTCAGTGTGTCTTTCCTCCTTCTGCTACCTACAAACCCTTCCTGCCTCAGGTGCTCCTTATATCCCTGAGGGCCCTATTGCCTTCAGATGGCTGCAGCTGTGCAGCACACTGCTGGATGCCCATTCCTTACCCTTAAAGGGGCCACTGCTGACACCACACCCTACCTCCTTGCCAGATCTTCCGCAATTCCAATACAGAGGAGGATTGCTGGTCACCCACCTATTGGCCGCAAGGTGAAAGGAGGGGCAAGGGAGATGCTGCTTGCAGTTGGCGCAATGGGAAAAAAGGCTGCATCCATGGTTGCTCCACTTCCACTGCCATGTCACCCCCCCCCCCATGCAAACCTTGCTTCCTCCCTGCCTGCCTCTCCCCTTGACTCACCTTGGGCTGCTGCAGCGGCTACCATTGGCAGAACATGAGAACAAGACGCAGGAGCCTGCTGCTGGCTGTCTGGGGTAGGATGGTGGGCACTCACGGGTCCCAGCGGTGGCTTAGCAGTGAGTCCCTGCATTGTCCCCTTGCTCTACTGGCTGCTGCAGCAGCCCTGACCCCTGAGTGACCCAGAGATAAGGCAAGGAGGTGATTTACAGTTGATTTATTAGCAGAAATTTATCGCCTTATAGATGAGTATCTAGGGTAGTTTCCTGCAGCTGAATTAAGGAAACACTACACTGTTTTTAAAAGACTATTTTATTATTTTGCATGGTTTTTAGTCATCTCTTCTGTAGTTTAGTATGTGATAAACTTTCAGATAGGTATTATGACAGCAAATTAATTGAAATATGAGTGATCATTCAAAAGTGTTCTTTTTTTCTGTAGTCCCTTGTTTGATATATATATAAAAGTGAAACCCCTGACTCATCAATGTATCTCCTGTTTCCCATTAACATAGAAAGAATGGTGGTTGCTTACAGCTCAGTAATAAAAATGACTTTGTGAGGCAGATTGTATTTTACATAGAAGGCGGTAAAACCACCCCACGCGTTGTTCACGTTGCCCTGAACATCAGTTTATCTCCTATTTCCCGTTATGCTAGAAAGCTGAAATTTGGCATGGTTGTTGCTTATGGATCACTAATAAAAAAACATGCTGAGAGACAGACTGTTTTATGTAGAAGGTGGCAAAAGCACCCATGCGGCATTCGATTGATACTGTGATAAACAGAAATCAGACAGTGAACTATTGTTTTGAATTCTTCAAACCAATGAATCCCCCTGGAATTCTAGCCTGTCGTCTTACTTTAAATGTCGGTGCACCTGTAAAGTTATATAATTTGAATCTGCGGAAACTTTAATGGCACAAGTTGTCAAATCAAGGTCCTCAGGCACAATGTCATCAAGGCTGCAGTTTTTGCAGGATATGCAGAAGGCGAATCATCTTGTCAGATTATTGTTTTGAATTTAGAAGACTGCAATTCCCACTCAAAGTATGTTTCTGAAGTCCCAGGGACAATTCTTAAAACAGGCTGGCATTGAAGTAAGGCAAGATTGCTTCTGTTATGGGCAATTTTATGAAATATTTTTAAGGGTTAGTAAGCCAACTAACATAGCATATTATTGCCAATATTGACATTATGTGCCAATATTATTGTCATATTATTTCAGTAAAACTACAACTATATTATAGCAAGAAGTACTAGCTAGCCATGTAGCTACATTGTTCTTTAAAACTTAGATGTTAGATAGAAAGGTAGAAGATCCAGCTGAAGACTAGCTGAAGTACTCATCAACGAAGTCATCAGCTAGTCTTTCAGTCCATGAAAACAGCATGCTAGAGTATTTGTGATTTATTTATCTATTAATACAAATACTAGAGTATTTGTGATTTATTTATCTGTTAATAGGTTCAAGCAATTAAACTTCTTGTACGTTGGCTCTTGGGTATGAAAAACAACCAGTCCAAATCTGCAAATTCAACACTTCGTTTACTATCAGCTATGCTGGTCAGTGAAGGAGACTTGACAGAACAGAAGAGAATCAGGTAAGACGCTTTTAGAATTCTCATTGGCCTGGTCTAGGAAATGTCTATTTGATCCCCAGTGGAGCAAAGAGAAATTGAAGGATTTTTATGCAGGTGTTTATGAATTGCAAATTGTACATTTTACCATGATTGAATACTCTGTCCTGGAATGCAGATTCTCATCTTAAATGTCAAGCTTTGTTATAGAACTGCATTTTTTACTGGTGATATGTGTACCACTAGTGGTACATGAGATGTTACCAGCAGTACACAACAGGCCACGGCCCCTGTGGCTGTGACATCATGTCTGGGTTTGGTGAAGAAGCAACTGCTCTGAGCTTTGTGAACCTGGAAGTGATGTCCTGGCCCCAGGTATTTTAGGTATTGGTGATACTTAAGGTAATTACAACATGACAACATCAGGAGAAACAGATTAAAAAACAGTTATAGAAGAAGCTCTGTTGATTTGAAATACTTTCTCCTGTGGTCAGTTATCTGTTGTTGTTAGAGTGGAAGTTGCTGTTAAATGTTATATGTGCTTTGCATATTTCTGAAAATATTTTGTGGTGAGGGCTCCGATATGAACTAGATGATGACTACGGGCCCAATCCTATCCAACTTTCCAGCTTTTATGTAACCTCAATGAAGACCCAAGGTTAGCAAACAAAAATTCCCTTACCTTGAGGAGGCCTCCATGATTGTCCACCCACAGCAGGATGCAGTGCACGCCCCATTGGCACAGCTACATCAGTGTTGGAAATTTGGATAGGATATGGCCCTAAGTGGTGTTATGCAAAGTTCGGTCTAGTCCAGAATTTTACCACTTCAGTCTGCATAATGCACTGGTTCCCATAGTCTGTGGACCACAGGTGGTCTGCAAGACCCTGAGAAGTGGTCTGAGGTCCCAGAAAGATTGCCTTCTATCACTTCCAGTGTCTTGCTTGCTCCACAGACCACCAGAGAGAGCGGAGAATGGACTGACCACAGCCGCAGCTGGCAACAAAAGTGACAAACCACAAATCTTCTCTATAAAAAACTAATTTCTGATTATTACATATTTAATTGTATTTTTTGTGTGTGCAGGAGGTCGGGGTGAGGGATTGCATGTGGTCCATGACAATTCCAATTTTTGCATCAGTAGTCCTTGGGCTCCCATAGGTTGGAAACCGCTGGCATAATGGATTCTCAGATTGGTTCTGAAGCTGAAGTTGCTAATTAGCATCTGAAGTGTGTTAATTGCTATGTCATCTTTTATGTAGTTTAAGATATAGTGAAGAATTTATCACTCAACTGAAAAACCTGTTTTGTGATACATAATAGAAGTTTCATACTGTTCTTACATGTATAGATACATTTGACTGCTGATAGAAGGGAAACATTGTTTTCTTTTGTATGCAGCAAATCTGACATGTCCCGTCTACGGTTGGCGGCTGGTAGTGCCATAATGAAACTTGCACAGGAGCCTTGTTACCATGAAATTATAACCCCAGAGCAATTTCAACTCTGTGCATTGGTCATTAATGTAAGTAAATACCTTTCGTAGGCCTGTGAGGAGACAGTTAAAGGAAGGCCCACTCCCTACTATGGAATTTGTGTTCAGGCTAAGATAATGTGTTCCTTCTCCTCTCCTTGAACATTGTAAATATATGAAGATTTTTTTTTATTCAGATTTTCCCACATTTCTTCAGTGCTGGATTTAATTGATGCCTTATTGGATTTTAGCTACTTTGCTGTCTTCTGCAGAATTTAATACTTATTATTTAACTGTTGTTGTTTATGGTCATGTGAGCTGTTGTGAGAGAGTTTTAATATCTGAAAAGTAACATGTACACTTTAAAAAAGAGGCATTTTAAAATCTTTTCTATACGTGAGTGCATATAAGAATTTCTGTTGGCTTCTATATGACATACTTTTGTTATACTCATTTTTCTTTTACAGGATGAATGTTACCAAGTGAGACAGATATTTGCTCAGAAGCTGCATAAGGCACTAGTAAAATTACTGCTCCCATTGGAGTACATGGCAATATTTGCATTGTGTGCCAAAGACCCTGTAAAAGAAAGGAGAGCACATGCAAGACAGTGCTTGCTTAAAAATATAAGTATACGGCGAGAGTACATTAAGCAAAATCCTATGGCCAATGGTTAGTAAATTTGTTTACCAGTAAACTTTTTTCTTACATTTTTACTTCAAATACTGTGTTTTGGTATGTGTGTATGAAGAAAGCAGTAATATGTATTTTGAAAGGCATTGCCTAATTCTTACATGAACTGAATTTATATTAGAACTTTTTTGTAAAAATGGGTTACAACTGTATTGTTTGCTTGCTTAGTAGCGAAACAATGAAATCTCTTTGGTGATCAGCATGAATCAGTGTGTGTATATTTTGTTTGCTAATGCAGCTTTTATACTGTGTTGTTCCAGAAAAGCTATTATCCCTGCTGCCTGAATATGTGGTTCCATACATGATTCATTTGTTGGCTCATGATCCAGATTTTACAAAACCTCAAGATGTTGATCAGCTTCGTGATATCAAAGAGTATGTATCCTCCTGTGTCAGAAATTTGAAAAACTTGTAGTTTGCAGTGATGGCTTTTAATGTGGGGGATCTTACTGGACATTCTAAACACAGGTTTATTTCTTCTTTCTAAAGAAAAAGAAGTTCCTTTATTTTTGCAGTGCTTTAAATTAAACATATACAAAATTCAGATTTTTATTAGCAACTCAGTTAATGGGAGCACTCATTTTGGAAGATCTTACTCATATTCTTTTTACTTATTTACTGTTTAGTTATTTCACTGATAGTGGCTTACATGTAGTTTAGACAGTGCTCCTACCCAGGCAACTTGCATGGTAGAACTCATAACCTTTAGTAGTAGAACCTGCTTCCTGTGTCTCCAGGCAATTCTCTGGGTGAGGATTTCTTTCTGAAAAATGATGCAGCTGAACAGTGAGCCATTAGTTACAAGATGGAAGATCAGTTTCTGAGATAGCTATTTCCTGCAGTTTTGCATTATCTGTTTCTTGTTTATTATGTTTAATACATTTAATATTTAATGCGATATTGAGATTGCTAGAAACAAAATATAGAGCTTGAAGTAGGCCCAAAGCAGACCTTCTATAAGCAGAATGTTAATGTTATGTGTTTCAAGGCATTTGTATTTCATTAGGTGCCTGTGGTTCATGCTGGAAGTCTTAATGACAAAAAATGAAAACAACAGCCATGCTTTCATGAAAAAAATGACAGAAAGCATCAAACTTACAAGGGATGCACAGTCTCCAGATGAACCAAAGACCAACGAAGTAAGAAATGTGGTGGAAGGAAAAGGATTTTGAAATCAGTTATTGAACAAGATCGACAGAATGTTTTGCAAAGCCAGAATGTCTTCCTTCTCTACATGGGCAATCTGAGTTGTAAACAGTGTGCATGTGCAAAAGAAAATGATTAATTAAGCAGTATATAGTTGTAATCAATGAAGGCTAAACTTGTTTATTACATTATCCTAGTGCCTTTTTGCAATTCTTGATTTTTGTTTCCTGTGATCGAATTGGGGTAAGAGTGTTGTCTTCCCATAGAAAACTCTGTGTGTGCACGTGAGTTGATATACTGTACAAGAAGGGGTCCATAAACTATAATTGACAGGATTCTGTGACCACTTTGAGCACAGGCTTGTACATGTTTACTCAGAACAAGTACTACTGTGTTTGGCATATTCCAAGGTAAATGTACATAGGATTTCAGCCTTAGTCCCTGACCTCACCCTATGTGTCTGTGCAAGGTCAGGAGTAATTTCTTGGTCCCCTCCAACTCCAAGGTTGGAACTGGAAAAGTAGGTGGGCAGGGATTATCCCAAAGTCTGAAGCATGAAAAGTAGGTTTCTTTGTTTTTGTCAAAATTTGATTATGAAAAATAAACCAAGACTTTTCACTAGGAAGTAAAATGTATGAAAGGAATTGACTTATTTAATAATGATTCCTTGATGTAACTGTCTTACTTATTTCTGTGTATTAGACTAGCACCATGGTAGTGGTGGTCTTTTTTTTTTTTTTTTTCAAAGTGCACAATAACTTCCAAGTACTGTTATCTTTTTCCCCCCTACCTCAGAAACTCTATACTGTATGTGATGTGGCCCTGTGTGTAATCAACAGCAAAAGTGCTTTATGTAATGCAGATTCTCCAAAGGATCCTGTATTGCCAATGAAATTTTTTACACAACCTGAAAAGGTAATTTTGTGATGGTAACGGAAACAAATTTGTGACTTTATTTTCTTGTTAAGCATAACTTCAAATGTTGCAAGAGGCAAGTTTGCATTTCTCTTGACTATATTTGTTAAATTATCTGTTTTAGATAATTATCCAAATACTATCCTATTCTTTGAATATCCTATTCGTTTATCCAGTGAAAAACGAATGCTACTAACATTATTTACAGTGATTTTTATGAGTGTTTTGAAATGTGAGATTATTAGAGGTCAAGCCATAAACTCTGAGTGACATCAGCGGTTTATCTGCTTCTGGAGAAAGGAGCCTTTGCTTTAGAGGTGGAGAAACGGTGCATGCTATCTTTTGTCTATAATATATGGGCTCAATTAGCACTAGCAATACAGGCTGGCTATAAAATACAGAAATTAGAAAAAATGTTTATTCTGATTAGCTTTACTAGCTCACAGATTACAATACATTTTTCAAATATTGTATTCAAGCTGGAGTTGCTGGATCTGCTCTGTTGTCAGCAGTACGGCCCATCATCCAGTCGAAGAACTTATACTAGCCTAGTAGAATTTTGGTGTTCTGAATGCAGAGGGGGGAGGGGGTTAATTTCCCTATGATATCTCAAAACTGCTTTTGAAATTTAGAAGCAATTTGCCATTTAGCATGAGCCTGTGTTGGCTATTTGAGAAAAAGCCCCCTTTGGCTCATGAAATTTGATTTTTAAGTTCTTCAGTTTGTGACCTGTTTTTCTGATGAACATTAGAAAAAAGTGTTTAGAAGCATTAGTTCTTGAAGACTGGGGGTGGAGGGGAATTAAGGAACTGCCAGTTAGCCTGTCAAATTATAGACCCTAAAATATTAATAAGGAAAAAACTAACTTCTCCCTTTCCTGCAGGATTTTTGCAATGACAGGAATTATATTTCAGAAGAGATGAGAGTTCTTCTTTTAACAGGAAAGGTACTATTTGTGATCCCATTTCTTGACTTCACATGGCAATTGAAGCCTTCCATTTTATTACTTGACATTGGAATAGTCAACTGAATGAAGTACAATCTGCCATCTATTTAATTAGACATGTCTCTACCTAAATCAACAAAAAAACCCTTTATTTCAGTAGAACTTGTGCAGCTCAGTAATTTGTAGACTGTATCCTAGCTTTGCAATTTTGCAATGATTAAATATTCTCATTCATGCAGTTGTTTTGCAGTATTTTACATTTGTTATAGGCAGTAAACATTCTAAAATGGCACTCTAAAAGTGTGTTTGAAGAGTTTTGTATTCTTTCTGCACCCACAGTTTAACCTTAGAATAGTATAATGCAATAGAAGAAAAATCCTTAAAATTCTGAGGCAGTGTGAATCTATTTAATACGCACATTTTTGAGCTTATGGTCTGTAATTAAAGTTGAAGGTCTTTGAATAAAGCCATGAGGCTGTATTGTATTTGTGGTATGTGTTGCCACTTGAAAATGTACATTTTCCAACAGTGCATATATGTTTGAATCTTTACATATTGGACTCATGATACCTGCAGCTATTTAATTGTATTATTTGAAAGTACTTTACATATGGAGTTGGAGGGGACTGTTTGATTTTTTAAAAAGTTGTATTTTCATTATTGTATAGTTAAATGGGTTATACCTTGTACATGCTTCTGTGGCAGACATAAATAAACTTACTTTTGTCCATTTTAGCCCAAACCAACTGGTGTATTAGGTGCAGTAAATAAACCTTTATCTGCAACTGGAAGGAGGCCATATATCCGAAGCACAGGATCTGAAACTGGAAGCAATAATAGTGTAAACTCAGAACTGAGTTCCCCTGCAGGAAACCGATCAAGGTACACTGCTTTGCAGTAATGTTTTTTCTTTAAATAGGCTACTGTGTGCAGAGATTTTTCATCAGCATGGCATCGTACAAGCTCAGCTTAATCCATATGGGAACTTACTGTTTAGGGCTCTTTGATTCACTTGCAATGCATTCTGGTGGATGTACTACTGTAATAATAACTTTCCTATTTTATTTTCAAATTGCTGAGAAATAAAATGTGTTCTGGTGTAATAAAGCTCCTATAACTGTACAATACAATAGATACAAAATTGGATGTGCACACAAGAATTGGAGTTTGGGTTCAATGAGTCTCATCATCCAATTGCTTTCTGTTAAGCAAACTTTTCAACCTCTTATGTAATAGTAATACTATAGTTCAGGGGTTGTATTTAGTTATGCAAATACTACTAGTACAAAAGAGATGGGCAGTTCTCACCCCTTAATCTTCTCTTCCCTTTGCACTTCTCTGTGCTCCCTCTGAGGATCTGCTTCTGACAGTTGGAGAACCCTCTGGAACAAAGTGGCATGGGGGGTATCTGTGGAAAGGGAAATTGCCACTTCTCCCTGCACACACTGTGAATATTTAGAGTATATCCCAAAGAGTTTTAGATGAAGCTTGATTATTTGCAATTTAAGGAATTTTGTAAGCAAAAATATTACCTCTTTACTGAATTTTAGGCTCCCAAACCACACAGTAGATGAAGGGTTTCTGTCCTAAGTACTTCTTCAGTTTGCGGGGGGGGGGGGGGAGTGATTTCACTAATCTCCCATTTTCTCTGTAGCTCCCAAATACCTGTCCTTGGAGAGGTCCTCCTATCCTCAGGAACAGATTTTCATGGGAGTGTAAGGGGTTGCAAAGGAAAGAGGAGATTGTTTAAGCAGATCTTTTTGCACAAGGGTAGAGCAGTTATTACCGGGTAGATGGGACTCAATAGCCTGGGAAGTCAGCTCATCTGAGAGAAGGAAAACTCTGATCCCAAACCTCCACTGCCTTGTGGCTACATCCAGTTATGGAAAAGGTTTCAGGAGTCAACCTCGAGGCAAAATCCGGAGCCGGAGTCCCTGAGGCAGTTCGTGGCTGAACACAGTCACGTCTGGCAACTCCTGCAACGCCACTGGAACCAACTGTATTGGCTTCTGCCTTTCCATTGGACCATTTCAGCGACGTGGAGAGGGGGGATTTGCTGCATGGGAAACAGTCTATCCTCCATATCTACTTTACCCAGGCTGCGCGCTCTGGAGAGGACATTCTGTTCCAGAACCACCATTCAGAGCACGATACCATAGTCTTCCGAGACTGAAGGATGCCAATGCCAGAGCAGTTATTTCACCAAACAGGAGAGGCACTGAGGGTTGTATCCTAAGTCCATATGCAGGTTTGCATGGAATATTTAATGAAAAATGCTGAAAAGATGCACTTTCAGAATTTTGAGTTTGTTGCTGTTATGGCAATCATGAATTTGAAAAGCGAATTTTGAAAACCGCTATGTAACACACAGGTAGGCAAGCTAAGCTGTGTTATATTGAGGCCTTAGTGGAGAATTAACCAGTGTGATGGAGTTCATAAAAGAATATGCCATTTTATCAGTTCAAAATGTATTCCTTAGAGTTGGGAATATTTGGATAATGTTTAATTTGGCACTTTCAATAGCTTTGTTCTAAGGCTGTCAACTTCTAAATATTGATCTTTTTACTTATTCGTTAACCAATTAGACTGAAATAAGAGTAAATGTATCTTTTTGTTTGACAGAGTTACGAAGATAAGCAGATGTTTAATTGAATTCTTTTTGTATTTCTCCAACAGAGAGCAGAGCTCAGACATATCTGAAACTGGTGTCAGTGAAAATGATGAAAATCCAGTAAGAATTATTTCTGTTACTCCAGCAAAAATAGAACCAGTAAAAAACAAGGTATGGTTGAAATTAGAATGACGCTTACCTCCTTTAGGGCGCAATCCTAACCAACATTCCAGCACTGGCATAGCTGTGCCAGTGGGGCATGTGCTGCATCCTGCAGTTGGGAGGCAGTTACGGAGGCCTCCTCAAGGTATGGCAGTGTTTGTTCCCTTACCTCGAAGTTGCATTGCCCTTATGTTTGTGCAGGAAAATGGGTTAGGATTGCACCCTTAGGCAGATTAGTTAAAAAGAATTCTAGGAATTGCTGCCTACTATTTTTATGGTCATCTTTGCTGCCGACTGTAACCGTGGCTAAGGCTTATACTGGCCCTGGTTAATGCTATCCAGAAATTGCTGTTTTACAAGATTTTTGAAAACTGCTTCAACGTTTGCGGAAGCCATCAGTCAGCCACCATTCCCATGAGAAGGGGATAATAAAGAGGGGGACTTCTTTGCAGTGGCATGTGGGATCTGCAGTGGCAGTGCATGTGGGATTCTGTCTTGATGGCTTCTTGTCCATCTATGTTATAACAGCAGCCCAAAACTCATTTTTACAGCCTTTCAGTTTTTGAATGCTGTTGCTTTCATGGTCTTAGTGTAAGCCACCTTAAGTATTAAAAAGGGTCTGGTGGAAGGATGAAATTCTTTTGAATTAATTATGTTGTGGTGCTTGCAAGGCAGTTGCAATTGAAAATATGCTTCAGAAATGCTTGCAAGTTTTTGAATCGGGTATAACCCCACCTGACCTTTTTGGGGCTCAATTGAGAACAGGCTAACAATTCATTTTGTTTTCTAGGAGATTAACTCCGATCAGGCAACGCAAGGAAATGTTAGCACTGAGCGTGGGAAAAAAAGAACTGCACCAGCAGCGGGAACGGAGAATATTCATCAAAAGACAGAAGAAAAGAAAACGGATGAGACCGGACAGCCAGCCCCTCCCAAACCCAGGAGAGGACGTCCACCCAAATCTGAATCTCAGGGCACCACAGCAAAAAATGCAGAAACAAGTAAATCATCTGGTAGAGGACGGAAAAGGGCAGCACCAAGTCAAGAAGGTCCAGGGGGGTTAGAGGCAAGTAATGCCAAAGCACCAAAACAGCAAGATGCAGTAAAGAAAGCCGTCCCAGCACAGAGACAGATTGATCTACAAAGGTACAGCGTGCATGCTTGTCTGTTCTCTTATGAAACTGGGGACATTTCCCAAATGTGTTTGAATACATGGCAACACATGTTAATAAACCAAAGCTGTCTACATATAACATTTAGTTTAAGTCCTGAACAGTATGTGTCCCAGGTATACACTGGACCACTGTAGAATAATCTGTCATAACCATGCCACCAATTTCAGATTGTGTTAGCTTAAAGTTTGGGAAGGTGAAGGCTGTGTTGTGACAGCTCAGAAATAAAATGGTTCTGTTGGGGCTTCAGTTTTAGGACAGCTTGTATGCCCTCCTGCAAACTCCTTCCTATATTTTTTTATGTCCCCCTGCCTTTCTTGTTGACCTGCACCTTTTTCCCATCCCTCTTAGTCTCCTAGTTCTTGCCAAAACTTCCAGATTTCCTTTAAACTGATGTGTAATCCTATCTATGCTGTTAGTGTGCAGAATTTAAGTTTTTCTTTGTACAGATAATGAGATCCACTTTTTGTTAAAAAGGAATCCTTCCAACAATTGGTTTCTATAACCATGTTAATGAACGACAAGGTGAAGGAGTGTGGAAGATGACTTAACAAATGCTCTCCTATGGCATTCACTTAAAAAAAAAAAACTGCTTAAAAGTCTTCCTGTCCAGCTGACATGGGAAATTCTAGACAGCAGTCCCTGCAGGTGAGGACAGAGAAGACAGACTAAGTAGATCTTTGTGTGCAGCCCAAAGTAAAAGAGATGTCTTATGTCTGGAATTCGAGTTAGCCATTGTAGCATTATCTCAGATTTTATATCTTACTAAAAAAGAGCTACTTACTTGGTTTACTTAAAACCTAACTGCATTATATTTAATAGCATAAATGGCCCAAACCACACACACCCCTACAAAACATAATCATACACATCTGTAAAATACAATGATATAACAGTCTATATACAAGATTCTATCTGCTTCTCAAATAACATTAAGAAAAATCTTGTGGTGGCCCTTGTTGATTTCAGTTTTGAAAAGCAGAAGTTACGTTATCTCAATTCCAAGTACAGAAGCACAGTTCCTAGCTTGATTTAGTTAAAATTTGACTCCCAAATGATATTCCCATTCTAACATTTTTCAGAAGCCAGGTGCTGGGAAGTGATGGAGATTCAGTGTTGGAGATAGAATCAAGTCCTGGATATTCTCCAAGTGAAGTGGATCTGTTTAAACTTTGTGAGAGCAGCCAGGAAGACTCTGAGGAAACAGATCTAACAGAGGGAGGCTTCCTGAAGGTGCAGCAGGCAGTTTATACAGGGCTATGTCATGTATTTGTATAATTGCAGGTGCTGGAAGGAGGTGATTAGCAGCAAGTTCTTGCATATGTTGAACATCACATAATTCTTCTATATCTTATAAATTTAATTCAGTTCAATGAGATCTTATAAACAAAAAATACAGAATTCTGTCCTCTCCTTAGTTTTGCTGCAGAGGATTTCTAGACTTATGCTGAAGCATCTTTATGATCCTCCTACATTGTTGCCATATGATGAAAATATGTCCATACTTTGAATTAAAATAAATTTTTCGCAATTCATAGATATATTACAGAGCATTGTTTAAAAGCATATTGCTTTTCTTCAGTTAAATTTAGAGGAGGCCTTTAATGTCTACAATATTGATGTCTGAAGTGAAAAATCTATTATTAGAAAACAACTGTGTTATATATCTGGGGCTGCCCATGAAAAGCATTCAGAAACATGAACTGGTGTAAAATGTGAGATCCAGGTTGTTGACTGGGCCATACAATGGAATCACGTTGCCCCAATTATTCATGAGTTGCATTGACTGCTGATTGTTGGACTCAGTTTGAGATGTTAATAATCTTTTTAAAGCCCTATAAGGTTTAGGACCTGGTAACCTTGAGGACCACTTTCCCCCTTTTATGCCTTCTAGCTGATACATTCTGGTTGCCAACTCAGGCTTTGCTCTGGATGCCCTTTCCTTTGGAGAGATGGAGGACATCCATTAGGAGTAAAACTTTATCTGTGGTGGCACTAACCTTGTGGATGCCCTCTCAGAGGTTTGGTTGACTGCTAAGCTACTCACCTTTAGGAGATCTGTCAACCTGGCTTTTGGAGGAAAGTGATGGCTGCAGTAGTGTTTGAAATATGTAATCTGGTTTTTCAGCTGTGGATTTGGCTTCACTGATGCTGCTTTTAATTTGATTGTTTATCTTTGATATTCTATTCTGTTTCTATTTTATTCTTTGTAAGCTGCCTAGAGCAGGAAGGGTGTTATTGAAATGGTTTTTAATGCTAATAATATGCCCTTCAGGGAAGTTAAGTTCATTTCTTGGTTAAGGTTGAACTTTCATACCATGTTTAACTTTCTGAAATTCCTTTCTCCTCCACAAGGTAAAAAGAAAACCTCCTCGAAAAGGGAAGAAAGGAGGGCCAAATGAAGGCATGCTCCAAGCTTCTGCAAACACCAAGAAACTTCCTGTATAGGAACTGAATACTTCAAAATTCACAGCTTTCAGCTCTGAAAACAGAAAGAAAACTTTGCTTCCCTTTCAGATGAAATTAATCTGCAGAAACTCTTGAGAGAGAGGCTAAAAGCATCTGTACTTATTTCCCCAGAGACTTTTTTATGAAAAGTCAATAATTAAGCAAATTGCTTAACACTTGATTCCAGTTTCTGCATATCTGGAGTTTAAAAGTGTGTTACTTCATTAATTTTCATGCTGCATTTTTTTAAAGCAAGTCAGAGGGAGATCCTTACAGCAGTTTTAACAGTTGTCAGACCTAGAACTGGGTATTGCCCACCTTTTTGCAAGAAAAAAAATAAAGGCCTACTGAATGAATATTAAGCCAAGATCCATGGAAAATACCTGAATTCACATTTGCTTTGCTTTTGGAGACTCTTTACTTATAATTCTTTCCACCTGCCTACTTTCCAGCAAAATTAAGTTGTACAGATTCTAGTTCCTGCTATGAAAAGTCACATAGTGGCAATTTTTATACATGTTGCTTTCTGACTTTTATCAGAGTGGGAGACTAATCACTTGATGATTAATTTGCAAGTAGACATTTCATCTTTTTTAATTTCCCCCTCCACTTTAGTTTAATATAATTTGCAATAAATGTACATATTGTTGTTTTGTTTTATAAAAACATATATCACTTTTAAGTGGGTTTACTCCTGTGGTTCTGTTGGAATATTCTAAATTTTAAGGGAGTAAAGGCAGCCCAGCATTTGATTTTATAATGTCACCAGATTTTTATTATTGATGTAAAAAATCAATTTTTAAAAATAGTTGGACTTTTGGCAGCTTTGTAAGGAGCATTGAAAATGTTTAGGATTGCTCTCAATTTTAAGCATTGTGCTGATTGAAAGTAAGTCGTTCTACGTTTTTGTCTTCCTGTTCTGGCTCATTTTTTTTTTTTTTGAATGTTTAATTTAGAAAACTGTTGCATCAATATTAATTTTTCTGGCATTGTTCAGCATACTGTGTACACTTTTATGTACACATGATCATATTTAAGTTTGTGGTATAAAATAAATGCTTCTAGGTGTCATGTGTTGTTGTTTTTTTAAACTTTAATTTCTGCCATAGTTTTTCATAGCACCTCTACATTTCTCAACCAGAAAGATCCTGGGTGCCTAAACATTTATGTTGGCATCTAAAGTTGTCATACTTTTGCTATCCTTCAGAGCAGGAAGTAAAACTTGCGGGTAGCTAGGAGTGTTCAGTATTTTTTCCAGCCTATGTATTTATAGCTGCAGTACATCAAATAGTATCAGAAATAACCTTTTGCCTCTCTGTTTATTTGCTATTATATCCTTCCTTTCTTCTGTCATGGAACTCAAGGCAGTATCAGGTTCATAAGAAGTCACCCCATCCAGGCACTGATTAGACTCAAAATGTGGGTTTGGAACCCAACCTGGAACACCCATGCAAGCTGTATTGGCAAATCCCTTCTATAACACAGGCCTACAAAATTGAGGGTCAGAAAAGTTATTCCCAAACTTTATGGTGGTTTGATATGAATTTGGGGTGTCGATTCCAAAAATGGCATCCGTTTTACCCTGTCATGTCTAGTTTTGGAAATATAGTATAGCCTCATTAGTGAATGGTTCAGGTAGCTTCCTAATGAGGAAGCCATGGTGTAGGCTTCCTCATGAGGAGGCTGCTTGAACCATACACTAATGAGGCTATGCCGTGTCTCCAAAACTAGACGTAATAGGGCAAAACGGATGCCATTTTTGGAATCGGCACCCCAAATACACCCAGAAATTGGTGTAACGTTTAAGGAAGCAAAATGTGTGTTGGCCTGTGTAATGTTAGTGGGTATCTTAGAAGCTGCTTTTAGGAGAAGTAGAGACATTGACTAAAAAAAGGCAGGGAATCTGGATCCCTTTTACTCCCCCCCCCCCCGAAAGTACTGGAAAGAGGGCAACTTCACACTAGGCTTGAACAGTGTACCTCAGCACTTGAGACCTAACCACAGCCTACTGAACAAAGAAATGGGCTAGTTAGGAGTATGATTGCAGCTGCACTAGGGAGAGGGGGTGCCAGGCATTCACATACCTTCACTCTGCCTGCTACAGGATATCCTGAACCTTCTGCTGATGTGTTCAGTATGGTACAGAAAGAAACTCAATTCTCCAAAAGTCATCATTAAGAGGTGTCTTGTAAGGAAGGTCAACAATTAATGAGCTGCAGTGTTCAGGAGCCATCTAAGATGGAATCTAACTACATAGCCCTATCAATCTGCTATCAATAGATAACCTGGTTTGATAATAGTAAAACAGATCTCTAGGTGCCCCTGCTAACCTAAAAGATAATGTTATGGATACCTCAGCTAAGTAAGATGCTATTCAGAACACAATTCTTTCAGCATAGTAAGGATTGCTCAAAAGGCTGGAAGTAACATAGCAAGCATCCTGTCCTGGGAGCACCTGCTGTAATCATTCCTGGTTTTTGTCTTTGTGGGATGCTACCTTAGGTTAAGATGATACAGTAATTGTAATTCAGGATTTTTGTAAATTAAACTTATTCATGGGGAAATGTACCTCTTGTCTAGTTGCACATCTATTGGTAAGAATACTCAGCTTACAGTGCACATACTGACATGTCGTGGTGCAGCTGAGGCACACTGTGAATTGTTAATATGCTATGGAGTGTTTTTCAAACAGCTGTCTAGTCAAAAGAATTATCTACTTGTGATTGTGTACAGCAGAATAAACCATGGCACCTCTAATAGATGGAATAAGAGTCTGGTAGCAGTGGAGGAGAAGGTATGAGCAGTGATCCTTAATACTGGACTTCATGTTACAAGCATGGCTCTGTTTTATCTGTGAAATACTGGAGAGTGTGTGTATTTCTCTAGGTTCTGGCATACAGGCAGAGCCATTTTAGTCTGTTGTTCTGTGCAATGGGAGCAATTCTTGACTTGTGGCAAAAGGTGCCAGCATGGAGTTTCACTGCTTCATTGAACAAGCTATGTAGGGCTATGCCAGACCCTATTCAGACATCCTGTGAAAATATTAGCCTAGGGCCTGGCTCTAGCTAAGGCACCAGTTGACCTGCCCCCCTCCCACTTCAGAATTGTGTTCACAAGTTCTCGGTATGATTTAAGACAACATGCAAGTCATTAGGAGTCTTTAAAAGGAGCACCTGGCATTATCTTCATCTCCCCTTTTGTTAAAATACTTGACAGGGAAAAGGGAGATCACCATGTGTGTATGCTATTTCCTAACACAAAAAGGCAGCACCCTACTATGCGCCAGTTTAAGAATCAGTAAGTTGCTGTGCTTCCAAGTCCTTTTTAAAATGGAATTATCTTTACTGGTAGCAATTTGTGAAGATACTTGTGCTGCAAAAGCTTAGCTCAGGGGTGACAAACTCACCTCAAACAGCAGGCCAAATAGCATTCATGGCACCTGCTGAGGGTCACTTCATTAAGCAGGATGTGGTATAATTAAAATAGATGACCAGAAATGAGCACACTCCTCAATTGGGAACTTATTAGCTGCAAATTACAGAAAATAGACAAATCTTGATCATATTTTCAAGGTATGGGAGAGCCCAGTTATCAAACAGGCCAAACCTTTTAACAGCACTTCTGCCAAGGTGTCAGTTTGCAGTTGAGAGCAGTTGATGGTGGTAGTCCAAGAGCCCAAGTATCATGGAGGGGCCATATCCAGACCATGGGCTTTATTTTTGACACCTCTGGCTTAGTTTAAGTGCCTGAACACAAAGCCCAAGGCTATAATTTAGCTACCTGAAAGGTTGGGTAACATACTGTTTAAAATCTTAACTCATTGAGGTCAACTTGTATAGCAGTATAGGTTGTTCCAAGAAGGTGAAAAAAACCTTTGACAGTATCAGCAGCAATAGTAGTACTCTAGTGTTGGAGGAAAAATGCCAGAATTCCACCAACAAGCCTGAGAAAGGTATTCCTAGTATAAACTAAGCCTGGTTTAAGCCCCACTGAACAAAATGGGACTTCAAAGTACTGTTAAGTGTTGAAAATCTATGAGCATTTCTTTGTCTAAAACACAAAACTGTAGGAGAGCTATACACACACACACAAGAACAGCCACTTACTTTTTGAGTGGCAGATGCACTTACAAAGCTGAGTGGCCGGCCACTTAAAATATGCAATGTCCAGGTGTTAAATACCACCACAATTAGCTCTGAGCAGGCAAAGAAGAGTTTGAAATTGTGTAAGCTTTAGACCAGGGGTGCCCAAACCCCAACCTGGGGGCAACTTGTGGCCCTTGGAGACTCCCAATCTGGCCCACAGGGAGCCCCCAGTCTCCAATGAGACTTTGGCTCTCAGCATGAGGTCAACTGTTTGACCTCTCGCATGAGCTATGGGACGAGGGCTCCCTCCACTGCTTGCTGTTTCACGTCTGTGATGCAGCAGCAAAGGAAAGGCTGGCCTTGCTTTGTGCAAGGCTTTTTATAGCCCTTGTGCTATTGCAAGACCTTCTTTCATTCATAAAAGTTCTGTGTCTAATATATTTGTATATGTTAATTTATTCAAATTTTAAATGTAAATTAATTTTTTTCCCCAGCCTCCAAAACATTGTCAGAGAGATGTGACTCTCCTGCCAAAAAGTTTGGACACCCCTGCTCTAGACTAGCATTTCAACATTTGTTCCCCACTGTACCACTTTGCATGGCCCACCTATTGGCAGTACCACCCGAAGTTACCAGCAATTATGTCATTGTCAGGTACTTTCAAAGTGGAAGACCAGCAACAATTTGACAAACACCAGAAAGAGGCGTGGGAAAAAAGGCATGCTGAAGTTCTGCCCAGCAAGCCTTGCCTCCTACTGCTGCTTGTCTTGCTGCCAGGCATGGTGGGGGGTGGGGGTCCAGCTACCACTGGATACCACCTCAAGTACCACTGGTTGAGAAATGCTGTGCTAGACCAAGCTCCGGAAAAAGTGGCATTACTGTCAGGTGCTTAAACTAGCTTTTTGGAAATGAATATTTGTTTAAAACTAAATACAAATTGACTACTTTAGAGTCACTGAGGGATTTATTCAGCTATATGATAGAACATATATTTATGTTCTATCATAAATAAACATTATTTATCCTACCCATTTAAAGAGTACAGGTTCTTCCTTGACACTTCGCTCATACAAACACCTTTTGGAATAAATTCCCACTGTCATGGTGAGTAGCTTGCTTGTCTTTATCATTTAGCAGGTTGGAATTTTATTGCACACCAGGCGCACAAAACATTTATGATCTCCTGTGAGCCCATGCCGACAATTCAGGCATTATTCAACCCCTGCAGTGAGGCTCACTTTTTCATAGTACAGGAGCATGCATTATGTATACTCGATAGGATTTTGCTAATCCTGCAAGTCATCACTTCTTATAAGACTTCTCAGAGTCTGACTCAGATGCCAGTTCCTAGACCAGGAACTTGTAAAAACCTCTCACACATACTCTAAATGGATTTCACCCATCCACATGCCTGCCTCATTCATTACATCAACCTAGATTAGGAGTTATTCACTGCTGGTCTATTGGTTACTATTCCAGGCATGTAAAATGACACCAGTGCACTATTTCCTGTTCTGGAGAGATTTATTACCATAAAATAAGATGAAAAGCTTTTTCAGGGAAACATGCATTTATTGTTAAGCATTTGCAATGGAAATCAACATTTTTTAAAATGTGTATTTATTTAAAAAATTTGTGTACAAAAGTGTTGTGTAGTTTTTATTCTCAAGAGACGCACCCACTCCAAAGCTGCATTCCAACCCACTCAGTGCTTACAAGGAAGTCAAACGTTCAGTTGAGAGTGTCCTACAAGTACCCTTATGTCATCTGGGTTGGGAGACAAAAAAAAACCACTCAACAAATTGAGATGGAATATGGTAACTTGCCAGCAAGGACCTTCCAACAGACATACAAATCACTTGTCTGAAAAGAGTCCTCTCTAGACAGCAATGGAGAGCACCATGTTGCACACTTTATAATAGATTAATAGTACCTTCATTCTTTTTGGCATTATTTTGAAATATATTAAATGAATGGCTACATTTCAAACTAATGGGCAGATTTTTTCCCCCACAATGGCTACAAAGCAGATGACCAAAGGAGCACTATAGAACAATAGATGTAGACTAAAACCTTTTATCCTTTGGGAATAGATTCCAAGTCAATGGAGAAACACACAAGTATGGGCTCTTGAGCATACTTGAGAACAACCAGCATATGAAGTTAGCAGCACAAACTAAGCCAGCAAGCATGAACTGTGTTCACTGGGCGCAATCCCCACGCAGCCACCTACGAGTCTGTTACCCACCATCGACCTGGTCATGTTACTGTTGAAGCATCACAAGTGTGTGTGATAGAGAAAAGACACCTTGCTCTCTAAGCACAACCGCTGCTACTTTTGCAATAGGACTTTTCTCTTTGCATACAGTATATGCAAAATGAACTCAGTCTTAATTTAGCCAGACTTCCTGAAGGTAGCCTGAAACTACCTGTGTAAAAATCTTCCCCACTGTTTTTTTTTTTTTTTTTTAGAGTTAGTGCATTAAGGGACCCCTGTAGAACTAGACTGCCTGAACAAATTCCATGCATGATTGATTGCACAGCCATCATGTGTATCGCAAACCAATAAACTTGGTGAAGGCATGATTGATGGGGCCCATCAAGAGTTGCAACTCTTTGGAAAACCCTGTTCCTTTCACAGCAATGGCAAACACCAGTTTGCAGTTGAAGAAAGTGTTATCTGAATCCACTTGAGAAAACTTATTGATAAGTATTCTAAATGTAGGGTGACACCTTGTAGATACCCACATATGGTTCACTTCATGGCATTTGCCTTGTCTTGCAGAGGAACGGCATATTCTAGACCAGCCATTTTCAACCACTGTGCCATGGCACACTGGTGTGCTGTGAGTGGTCCACAGGTGTGCCACAGGAATTTGGGGGAAGGTAATTTATTAATAGGGCAAATGGGAGATGTGAACCCCCACTAGCAACATGATGTGCCTTGTCAATTGTCAAAAACCTGGTGGTGTGCATTGACCATTTTAGTGCCTTGTCAGTGTGCCCTGAGATGGAAAAGGTTGAAAATCACTGTTCTAGATAACCTTTACAAAAACAGCCTGCACTGTGCTCAACAAAGACTGTACTGTTGTGTCTTTTAATCCAGGAGTCATTGACACCATTAAATGGTAGATGGGAGAAGAATTGTTTGATGCTGCTTTTTTTGAAAGCAACATGCATATTCTACAAATGTCTAACTTTATACTTTCCAGAGACAGTGTTGCATAGTTTGTTCACATTGCTTCTTTGAAGACAGTTTCCTTTCAGCCACTCAATTTTTCTTTTCAAATAAAAGGCCACAGTTCTATTCTTCAGGTCAGAGGTTCCTGAACTTTCAACTGGCAGCTACCTTGACCTATAGGTCCATTAGCCACAGCTCCCCATTAGAGCTACAATCCTACACATTATATAGAGTGGTTGGTTTTTCACAAGGATTCCGCAGCTCCCTGGGGAGCCACAGCTCACAGTTTAGGAACCACTGCTTCAGGTATTCCCATTCAGATATAACAAAAAGATGTGTCTGTAATACAGTAAATATCTGATTGCTCAAAAGCAGTAGCTGAGTTTCAATGCTGCTGAAAAGCTTTGTGTTTTTAGAATTTAAGAACCCAATCCTATACTTCCCTAGTGCCAGCACTGAGCCCTAGCATCAGGTGCTGTAAACATGCTGCAAAGCACATTTATGGCACCTGAAGAGTAGGGAGTGCTGGCACTGGGCTGGTGCTAATCAGGTGCCAGGCCGAGAACTGGCAGCAGGAGGATGCACGGATGCCAGGGTAAGTTCACAGCCCCCAGAAGGCCCAACATGGAGGCTCTCGTGTCTGCCCGAGCAAAACAGCCGAAGACCCATTGCCAGGGCTTTCCTTGGGGCAAGGGGACAAAAGTCCCCTTCCCCTGAGGAGACTCCCAGTGCCCGCTGTATACAGAGGTAGCCGCTTTAGCACCGCTGCTCCAGTGGGTGCCAAAAAGCATAGGATTGGGCTGGAAATCAGCAGGAACTAATTTGTACAAAACACGAGGACTTCATTTTGTCAGGTCTTCAATGGCAGTTTCACAGGTTAACACACAGCCAAATTCACTATTACTCCAGTTGGCTTTCTATTAGAACCTTTTTGAATCCAATTAGAGGTTTGGTGTTTTAGGCACTTATGAGGACCCGATGAGACCTTCAACAATGGGAAGGGCAGTTCTTCTCTCTCTTGCCTTGGTAATTAGTGAGAGAAGACTGAACTCACACAGACTGGGATTCTTCTTAGTATCCACTGATACCAATCAGTTCCAGCCATCTTAATTTGTTTGCAACATATGGGCTGTCTAAATCTCCCATTAAGAGAGTCTTGCATAATCAGCTGCAAGTGACAAATCACAGCATCAATTAATATGAATAGGTAAATTGTGCAGCAGTTCCTCCACCATAAATGGACAGACCGTGATGGTAAGGGTACTAATAAATGATTTTGTTTTGTTTGGAATAATGAGAAACCAATGAAGATCCACTGAATAACCATCATTCTCAAGTCAAAACCCTGCTGCATTTAGTCTGATTCTAACAGTATTTTACATCTATTCTGTTCAATCAGCTACCACCAAGCACAAAACAAGTCCTTTACCAACACTGAAATTCCTAGTTGCCACTGACCTCAGTCAAGAATTCTTGCTCAACGAAGCATTTTCTGACTCTCCAGAAACTTCTGCTGTCTCAGTGCCATGACAAAACCACTGTGGGGACTAGAACCATGGAAGGGAAACCTAGCACCTGTGCACTCATGATTCTCTCTCTCTCTCTCTCTCTCTCTCTCTCACACACACACACACACACACACAGAGTTATGTAAGGAGCAATGTAGCCAAGAGGAAAAAGGCATAGCTATGGTGTAGAGCGTAAGCTTTTTCTCCTGTGTTCAAAGCCTCTCTAGTCTTATTTGACACAATCACAGAAAGCTTCCCTAGAAGGATTATCATCATCCAGATGGAAAAGCAGAAGACATTTTATCCCATCTAACAATTTCCATGTTCTTTTCTTTAATAAATTGTAAAGAACAAGGAACAATGTAATCCATTAGCCATTTACACAATTACCACCAGGGTAAACAATGTTGTAGATGAACACATCTAAAATATAGACCATTAAAAAAAAATACAAACACAAATGGCAGACCGCCAGGGTTATGTTTGCCCTGGTTATTATTTGTTGAGCAGCAGCAGCTTGCTTAAAAAAATAAATAAATATCAAGGAATGACCAAAAAAATCACATTTCCTTTGGCATCTGAAAATGATTTACATGACTGCAAGAAAAAAGCACGCAATCACTGAATGCATAAATAGGATGTGAAGAGATCAGCTGCATTCCATGTTACACAGATAACAACCTACAATAGACTTTTCTTGTCCTATTAATTCGAAAACTATGGACAAGGTAGACATTACTGCAGAAAATAATCCTGCATCAGTTATGCAGGCCCATTTCTTTTTCTATTTTGCATCAGATGCTTAACAGCTATGGAACCTGACACATGAATGAAAGTGATGATGCAGTCCATTGTCTGTTCTTCAAGCAAAAAAATGGGCTGATGTAAACTTTCCTATCTACTGTACAAAAGAGTGGGAAAAAATTAGCTTGTAGAATTCGATAACCTCAGATTGTACCCTCACATCTCCGCATCTAGTTCAAACGTAATTCCTGATGCAGTTCTGTAATGATTACACCTTTCAACAAAGGTACACAACTGTTTGGACTTATAAAACTAATGATTTGGAGGTTCAGATATCTCATAACGAACAGAAAGACTGACTGTATGTACAAGTGTGTTAGCAGAAACATCAATCTAGAAGAAACATCTACTGGCATTTAACATATGTACAGTTAAAAAAAAATAAATCCAACAAGACTTCCAAGTGTCAACCAGGGAAAAACGCACACAAGAGTGACTTATAAGATTCTTCATAAGTAACCCCTACCTAAAATTAATACCCAAAATAGAACTAGGTAGCTATTGCCAAAAAACTGATTGCATCACAGCAAATACTAGAAAAAAGAGATGGCATTCTCAGTGTTAACAGAGAATCAGTTATTCCCAAGTAATTCATTCTATCCAGAATTTATTGAGAGGTTTGATTTCTGCATAAGAAAACAAAAGAGCAGGTCCACTTGTTTGTGCTATGTCCAAATATACCAAACCTTTATACAACTGTGTAGAAATTACAATGGTTGAAACACTTTTACCGGTTATTCAAAATATACCACTTAAAGTGGAAAACTAGGCTACTTTAAATGGCACATACCCACAGATTCTGAAGAGATTCTAGTGTGAGATTTGTGTGTGCAGGTGGAGTAGGGGATAAGGGAGGAAGGTATGCCAGACTGCTACTCATAAGATGGTGAAAACATTTCTGAGTAGGCCGTCATTGTTATCTATGAGCACATCTGGAAAGTCTTAGGAAAGTTACTAGAATGAACACTGTAGTACTTCAAATGGTGCTCTGTTCAGTTTACCCTATTTTGTTTTTGTTTTTTAAGTGTCTACGTAAAGTACAAGCATGCAAATATAAGGTCAGTCCACAGGCACATAGGATCCATTTTAAAAAACGGTAAGGTAGCTGGGATGAGTGACAACAACTGATGACTATGGACACAATCAGATGTGTTCTGAATAACTCTTAAAGTCAAAATCCTGACTCAAATTCCTGCTAATCTTGGTCACATTGCTAACACTAAAGTAGACATAATGTCCCCCATCGTTTTAGCCAAGTTCAAGGAATTTACAATATTTAGTAAGAAAAAATTAAAGTATTTCCCCCTTTTTAATTTACACAGACGTTTAATTAGCTTTATTTACAGAGCAGTTTTTTCAGTCTCCAATAGTGCCCAGATAGCATCAGGCAAGAATGCTGGTTTTAAAAGAGAATCTATATCGAAACCTAAAAATAAGAGATGGTGACGATCCTCAAGGAGAGGTGAGCTGGACTACAGAAGCAGTTCTCTACACATGGCTCAGTTACTCAGAAGTAGTTCTGTTGCCGTCTCTACATCCCATGATTTTGATGACAAGGCCACTATTACTGCATTCTGTGAAGACAAAAAAAGTGAGAGGACCCCTGTAACGTTGTAATGAAGGAAAAATAACATATCAGCTTGATTGTGAAATTAAGGTTATACACTTAACAGACAATCATGTGTTAGCTAGGTTTCCCTGAATATTTGAAGCAGCAAACAAGGGGAGGGGATCTACATTGAACTAATGTAGAAGCACATGAAAGTATTAGGTTCAATTCCTGGCATCTCTGGTAAGACTGCAAAAGACATGTCTAAAACCCTGGAAATGCATTACCAGTCACTGTAGACAATACAGAGCTAGATAGACAAATAGTCTGGTTGAGGAGCCAAATGTCTGGATGGCTAGGAGCAGAACACCTTAATCTGTATTGATAATGGTGATAGTTAACCTAATCTAACAATAGTTTGTTTTTTTTAAGTGTTCAGAGATTGAGTCCCATACCCCCAACATTTTGGTCCAACATCCCCTACGGGTACGGATATCCCCAGTTAAGAATCTTTTTAACAGAAGCTTCAGTGTTCTGTAAGCAAGGAAAGAGACAGCAAAACAGTATCTTAAGTAAGCACCTTTTAATCCGAAGCTATCTCCAGCCCATAGCAGGAATGCATGCTATTGTCTTGTTATGTACATAAGAAGTTATGCTTACCCTATCAAAACCCATAGCACAAAGGTTTTCTATCTTTTTGGTGTATTCTGGACTAGAAACTGGTGCTCCAGCATACACGTGTGCCCAAAGTCGAGCTGTCTGTTTAAACATTTCAGGATTCTGTTTGTACTATATCAAAGAAAGAAAAAAGTGAATTCATACAACTGTCAAACTTCAGGAAGTCTGTATGTTCAGATCACCTCAGCTTATCACAGGGTCTTAACTTCCTGGCCTTAGCTTGACATGTATTCAAGTTACATATGCCCAAGTTTTCTGCTTGTAGATACATGTTATCAAGCAACAATTGCAACGTATGTGAAAATACCTCAGCAAAACAAGACTCCAGTTTGAGGTACAAACCTCCAGTTTGAGGTTGAGTATCCCTTATACGAAATATCTGGGACCAGAAGTATTCCAGATTTTTTAGTACTGTATTTGCACACCTGATAGCTTCTCAGCAACAGTAATGGTCTGAATGGAGAACATGTAAAATTTCAGCAGAGCCAAAGCAGAGGCCCACAGGACTTCACATGTAAGCTTGCAAGGAGCGGCACCTCTCTTGCAAGTCTGACTGCTTCTTCAGCCGCAGTGGCAGTGCTAAGAGCAGCGGCAGTTCAGGGGAGAGCAGAGCTCTGTAATGATGCTGGGGCCAAGAAAAAGCACACTCCGCTGAGCCTGCGAGATTGCTGCGGGGGGAGGGGAGGGTGAACTAAGAGATTGCAGCAGGGGGAACACCCAGCACAAAAGCTGCCAGGTTTGAGGTTTCCTTAGTGCCTCAGTGTGCAATGCTGACAGGCACCTGCCAGACTGCAAAAAAATCAGAAGTTTTAAAGTCATGTAGGCGATCAAAAAAACTGCAGTTTATTAAATACATCAGATTTCAGAGTTCCAGATTAGGGATGGCCAACCTGTACTAGTTTTTCCTTCTCACAGCCCAAGTGCATTTCCAAAATAATCTCACATTTACAGAATGTTTAAATAGGTTCTTAAACAAAGTAACACGTATGAACCGCTTAGAACTTTTAATGAAAATGGTTGCTAATGCTGACAAAAGTGAAAAGCTTTTTTTCTCCTTCTTTTCTTCTTCAAACAAGACAAAATTCCTACATAGATACTGTGGGTGTGCACACACCCACTTCAGTTGGTGAACCTTATGGGGTCCAACTAGACACGCACAACGAACACAGTATACTACATAGAAAGTAGGGAACTGGGTGAAAAATCTTTTGGATAAATTCAGATGCCGGCAAGCATTTAACTTTGGGAAATTCCCAGTTTGAAACTTTATATTCATACAAAGCGCTGATCTACCAATCAAATGTGATCAAGTCTGTTAAATGACAACATTTGTAAGTAAGAGTGGATGTGGCAAAGCATGATGGACAGTCAGTATTTGGGACTTGTTAACCTGAAGGCAAATGTATCGCAGTAGTGTTAGATACCTACTGCCAAAGACAGTACCATTTACCCTAGATGTGACAACAGCTCACAGCAGACCTGTCCAGCTGCATTCATCCTCACTTCACCCTCTTCTCTACTCCCTTTCAGATTACACAGTGTCCACGCACAACTTGTTCCCACTGATTGGACTGATTCTGAAAGTTTTCAGAATAATAGTTTCGAGATGTACCATGTGTAGGAAATTGCTCCTTGCCTTAAGTTACACAGTACGACTGCAGAATTTGGCTCAACTGCTCTGATGACATAAATATGATGCACACACTCCTAATTAATTTGTATATTACTTGTGGCTATGAGACAAGTTCAAAACCATTATATAATTGGTTTTTTAAGCCACTACTGACGTTGCTTGGATATCAATTTGTTTAAAATCCTGTATAAGTATCTTAACAACAAACAGAGAAAGTGAACACAGTTGAATGCAAGTATGTTGAGCATGTGGACTAAAATCCTGTTCACATTTACCTAGAACTAAGTCCCAATGAATACAGTGGAACTTCCTGCAGAGTAAACACCCATAGGATTGCTCTGTTAGTAAAGAAAATGTTCAAAGGGAGCAAGTGCTCTTACCAGCAAAGTTGTCTTTTTAAAAGTCTATGAAGTTCCCAAACTGCTTTTTGAAGTTGGGGGCTCCTATGCAAGCAGTTTCTGAGAGGCACTCTCTCAAATAAATGCATATGCATGCACATGCCCCTTGATTATAGCCCATACATTTCTACAGGATTAAAAGTTAGCAACTGAATGGTCTGTCTGATTAGCTGAAAATAAGTCTTATGATCTTGTTTCTTTTCCATTCTGCTCTGACCAGAGCCGTTTTCTTTCTCAGTTTTTTCATCCTAGAATTGTGGAGAACAACACAGGTGTCTTTCTCATCCGGAATGCTCACTTTGGAAACAGGCATTTATTTCACTAGTCCATTTCATGCAGATTTAATACATTAAGGGCGCAATCCTTGTCAGCACTGACATCAGGGCAATGCAGATCCAAGGTAAGGGAACAAACATTCCCTTACTTTGAGGAGGCCTCCGTAAGTGCCACCCAACTGCAGGGTGCAGCACACGTCCCATTGGCACTGCCTTGCCAGTGCTGGAAAGCACTGACATGAGGGGTTAGGATTGCGCCCTAAAATAGGTAATTATAGATCAGGTCAACTTGGCAACTATTAGCATCCTTCTACCGCAGGAAGAGAGAAAAATAACTTCCTCAGGCATCATACCTGATTTGCCACCACTGCATCTTGTGGGTCATCGGGTTCTGCGGCTGCCAAGAGTGCTTGTAGTGATAACAACACTGTCCGTAAAGTCATTGCTGCTGCCCTGAAACACAAAGTTTGAAAACAAGTTCATATGGAGCCTGGTTCCTCCTCTATATTGCACAGTAAGTAGAAGCAATAGCCATACATATCACACACCATACAAAAAATACTATTAGAATATACAACTGTGCAGTTCAACACATCTTTGCCGGTCCGATAGTACATGGCTTATCTTACCACTCACAGCCTTGCCTAAACATTAACCTCAGTGTTCAACAGGAGAGCTCTCAGTTACTTATTTGCCACATTTTGCCAGTTTGCTGAATATAGTAGTGAATACATGTTGCATACTTTTCATCAGTGCTGAAACTATGGCCTCTTTCTCACGGAGATAGCAAACCTGGATCTGAACAATATAGTTTCAAACTGCAGGTGGGGGGCTTACACAGTAGAATGTTTCCGGATGAGAGAAGAGATGATAGTTCCTCCACATAAATTAGCATGTCAAGGAGAAGGCTAGGCTAAAACGCTTCTTGTTCAAAACGTTGACTGAAGCAAGCCATGATTTGAATCTGAAGCATATTTGTAAGTAAGGGTTACTTTACTAACCATGCTTTGTGAATTCAGACACTGGTAAATTATGGTTAGAAGAAAAACAGGAAGTGCAGGAGGAAACCTATAGGAGTGATCCTGATTGACAAATCCTATTTTGGTATTGTTCAGTCAACCTTAAGTAATCACCTCCTATATTTTTTACTGAAATCGTAAGTCAGGAACTAAGACTAAAAATTAACTATTCATATGTACTACAAGGTTTCTTCAATCATATTCAATATATGCAACAGATGGCAGTCCAATTATTCAAAGATTATGAATTAACTTACCATTGATCTTTTAGAATATCCAAACAAATAGCCCCAGTGACAGAGCTAATATTAGGATGCCATATTTTGGTGATAAACCGCACCTAGAAAATAAAACAAAAACTTCTATAAATGTAGCTGCTAAGCAGCACAACTAGAGGATTCCGAACAGCTTCTAAATGCAACATGGTTTTTCCATTAGACAAATTTTCACAAACAGCTGCTGAGGTTGTAAACCTGTGTCTTGATGGCACAGCTTCAGACCACAGGTGTGGATTCACATGACTGAATGCTTCTCTATACTAAAAAAGTAAATATCTCTGCATATAGAACACTAGATGGCAGAGAGAATGGCCAAGCCCTCTCTCTCTGAGACACTAGTTTTCTATATACAGGACTGTTTTTTCATGGAAAAGTGCAGTCCAAAAACAGGTAAAACATCATTCCGGTCATCTGGATTGCTTTGGGGATGAACACATATTACATTCCATAGCTTGGGTCCTATGAGCATCTAGAGAACCAAGGTCTGTAGATAAGAAAGGAATCTATCAACTTGGAGGCCTGTAACAAGACTACAAATTTGAGTTCTGTGACACTTGCTCGTTGGTCTGTCAATTAACGCTGCCTGTTGGACAGATTTGGACTCTGCTACAAAGTTGGCTGCCTTTAGATACGCACAGGCATGTCACAATTCCAGACGCTGATGCAGCTTCTCCTGAGGAGCTGCCACCGAAATATCTCTCTCCCCCTGCGCCCTAACTACAAGGCAAGTGGGGAGAAAGAGGAAGAGACTCAAATTCCAATGAAACGAAAGAAAAAAAATAATTTGAAAGTAAATGTGTGGGCAATAAGCCCAGAAGCTCACATCCACTCTTTACTGAGGTAGGGCCAGACTGCAGCTAATGGTCAGTCCTCCACGTGAGAAAACTTCATTACTCAGTTGACCGTACCTTGTGCTGGTGCAAGGGCGTGCCCATTCTATAAGGAATGCCCCCCTTTCCTCTACCAGGGAACTGCAACTGTCACCTAGTTCAATAATGGCGTATGGTTTCATCATGATAAAGAACCAAGAAAATAGTCTTCAATTCCCAATCAATACACACCCTCAACGCAGGTACATATTTTTAAAAAGAATATTCTTGCAGCACAATCCTACACAATCCACTGTGTTCAACTGGGTCTACTCCAACAAAAGTGTGCACAGCACTGCAGGCTAAATTATCCTACCCAGATCAAAAAGCAATGGCCTTTGCATAAGTTATCAAGCAAGGAGACAAAAAAAAAGTGCAGTGGGCCCAGGTTATCCGCAGGGGTTTGGTCTTCCCAAGGGAAACTGGTATGTTTTATTTATTTGGCCAAAATGGCCATTCTGAGGCCCGCGGAGGCAGCAGGCAGTCATGTGCTGCCTTTGTGGGCCTTAGAAGACTCTCCTGGGGCGAAGAGAGCTCAGCTCCCATCGCCTCTGGAGAGTCCAAGTCTGCCCGTCCAAAGGTTTGGGAGGTCCCACAGATAAAGGAATCCACGAGTTCCAAATCCATGCACAACATAGGCAGACCTGTCTCTCGCAACAAAGCTATTTTAAGGCAATATTGTTTTGCAGTTGTACCAGTGCTTTGTTTTTGTGCAGTATTTTGTGACCAAAGACTATTGACAAAAAGCAACTGATTTTTCTACCTATTTAGAAAGATTGTGGGGGGGGGGGGGGAATCACACACACACACACCCTACATAGCTATATATAACAAAGTAATAATAATAATAATAATATACAGTATTTATATACCGCCTTTCTTGGTCTTTATTCAAGACGGTTTACATAGGCAGGCTTATTAAATCCACGCAGGGATTTTTACAAATTGAAAGAAGGTTCTTTCTTTCAAGAACCACTACATTCAAGGTGTTACACTCCAATCTGGTTTAACATTCTGGCCTCCATCCTCCCATGCTCCGAGCAGATGGAACAGCTCAGCTGCAGCTTGCCAGCTGCTTCAAGGTCGCACGGTGCCGGTGGCCTCGAACTGGCGACCTTGTGGATGTTAATCTTCAGGCAAATGGAGGCTCTACCCTCTAGACCAGACCTCCTGCCCAAAGTATTTACAATACCAGTGGTTCCCAACCTGGGGTACACGCCAGGACATTTAGGAGTACTTGAGTAATAACTGAATAATGGCAGAAAAAGGCAAGTCTATATTGGAATGCTTTGTGGGGCTGGCAAGCCAGGTGCTGCAAGAGTCCCAGCACCTGCTAGTTTCTGGTCATCAATTCATGTATCATCAGATATACAGTAGCTGAAAATATATAAATTTGAAATAATAGCAACTATATTAATTACAAATATTGTGCTAATATGAAGGGGTACAAATGTTGGGAACCACTGTACTAAACAGAAGCAATCCAGACTAAATTATTCAGAGGAATTATGCTCACAGTACCTTCGGAGGATTAAATGGATATGTTTCTGGAATTTTTATTTCTAGTTGATATCTTCCTCCTACAAGAGACAAAACATAGGTGTTATATTCTTTCCTAGAGTTGTCTTACCTGAACATGATGTCCTCTGATAAAGCGAATCAAGCGGCATTCTTGGAAAAATAAGTAATTTTATGCTCATTCAATTTCAGACAGAAATAATCAAAATGTGAATGTTTCCAGAGTTTTCTCTCTATGTGAAATGCAGATTTTTTTCATAGTGCTAGCCACAGACTGTACTAATGATTTTCTGGAATATTTCATATGGTCATTGCTCCCTTATTCTGAACTGGTCACCCTCTGAGTCAATTCACTAAGATTCGCATTTATTTCAATTAAGTGACAGCCCATGAGACAACAACATAACAAAGCCCAGATGCAAAAACAGGTCACAACCCATGATATTAAGCATCAACATACAGGTTTTTTTGTCTCAAAGTATGACCTTATGGCAACAAAAATTGCCAGGTTTTGAATTTTAACCAAAATCTCTGATTCAATACCATTTAATTACTTGAATTAAGAAAAATGGTCAATCCAGGCAAAAGGCAAATTTTCTACTTCAAAGAACCTCCCTCCCTTAATCAACCTTGGGATACTTTATGTTCAGTAATGTAATTATTTGAAAGGGAAGTAGGAGTACTTTAATAACATTCACGGAGGATGATTAGTAACAGTAGTACATAGTCCATTTAAGTTAATCAGAATGAACAGGACGTTAAAATCATTAGATCTTCAGCAGAATAGGCTAACAATAAATGTTGTTAACACTGGATGAGAACTCTTTTAGAAACTGAGGAAGAACTATCTGGAAACCTTTACCAATCACAAATGACAATGAGGCAGCACATGATGCAACTGCAAAGCACAGGATTTTTTCTACATTTTTCTAAAAATGTAACCAGCACAACAGAGTCAAAGAAATAAAACAGTATTAATGGTGCACACTGTATTGGAGAGAATACAGTTCCCCGGCTTCGGATACCTACATTCAAGTAAGGCAAATTCAAGCTGAAAAGACAGCATGATATCTGAACAGGAAAAGTCACATTACAATACACTTTGGGAGGTGGAAAAAGAAATGCTAGAGGATTGAACAGTGTAATTGCATTAGCTTACAAATATTTAAGAACATTAAGATTTACAAACTTTCCATTAATACATTTAGCTGGAAAGGTTTCAAATTAGATTTTTGTAGCCATTCTGAATATGCTTCTCTAGAACAAGCATTGGTAGCAATTGCACTGGATTCAAATTGCAAATGGATGGAAGCTGTTATTCTCTTAGATTTCATTCCTCATTATTGCTCATAACCTAAAGCTCATGGGATTTCTAACCCTCTTTACTCTGGGGAAACCTGCTCAACTAGATATAGAACCTTTGGGCATGGTTGCCTCATGTCAAACTGTCATGGACATTCTGAAGGTTTGCTTGAAATGGTAATCACTTTAGGTCAGAGGTTCTTAAATTGGGGAAGCCCTGTGTCTGCACCCTTTGGGGGTGGGACAATGGCAACGGCAGCAACGCAATTGCCATGATCACATCGATGCTGAGGCCAAAATGGTTTTTTTCAGACTTACTTATGGAAGCACAGGCCTCTGGGGATACTGCAGGGCTCCCCAAGCCTCAAAACTGCTGCAAACAGTAAAAAACAACAAAAACCGAAAGTAGCAATATTTTTACTAAAACTGCCATATTGAGGCTTGGGGACCCATGCAGAGGCATCTGTGGGGCTCCCCACACACCTCAGAGGCCAGCGCTGCCACAGGCAAGTCTGAAAAAACCCTTTTGGCCCTGTCAGCGATGTAATCATGTGATCGCCCCTCCCTGCATACACACCCAGATAGTTTGGGAACCACTACTTTAGGTAGTAATGGAGTTCCCTTCCAGACAGGGAAGGCATGCTTAATCTGGGAACCTGGCCTCCAGGGCCCAGTACTACTTCCTGAGTGGTCAGGTCATCCAGTTTTGCAAATTGCACCCTGCAGCTAACTGGCCATTATCAACACAGAGAAATATAACTTTCTTCTGTGTTGACTTGTTCAATAAATAGCATGTTGTTGTAAATAGACTCCACTTTCAGTTAGTGTTCTCTTGGCTGCTTCCAGTAGCCTCAGTCTACCAGCTTTAAGTCTAGGGTTCTCAGTGTCTATTTTCATTTTCTCAGTGTTTTGTAGCAAGCAAAGCAAAATAGCTGCATTCTGCAAAGCATTTGCAAAGGAAGAGGTGAGTCATAAATGCAATGGGGGAAATTTGAATAGGGTTCAATGCTATCCACGGTTTCCGGTATCCATGGAAGCAGCAGGAACCTATCTTCCATGACTAAGAGGGGATGACTGTATTTTGTCTTTCATCTATGGTGGAAGACAACATACAATATATGGGATTCTCAGGAAGCCACCAATCTAAGCACAGACCAGACAGAGAATTATAGCTTCAGCAACATGACTATATTGAGTGCCCTAAGACCATGCCCTGGGACCTCTTAAGTATTTGGATGTTTCAGTTTCTATCTGAACACATCTGAACTCAACTGGCTGCCCACAAAATTCCAGTCAAAAATGATGTGAAAATGCGAACACACCAACAAAAGCATCAAGGAAGTAATCTTTACTCACTTGAATGACTAAAGTATTTTAGTTCAATTGTTCCCATTTTGATACATATTATTTTTTACAAACTTAAACTGCAGAACTAAAAGATCTGAATTGTCAGTTTATAAAAAAAATATTACTTGCCTTCATATGGAGTGTCTGGAGGTCCTGCTATTTCTCCTCTTAGTTCCGTAAAATTTTCATCTACAAGATCTACTTTGATTTGATTTTTGCTTGTCTTTAAAAAAAGAAAAAAATTAGATGCTAATATGTACTTGATTGTCTCTTAGAATTTCCTTAATTTTTCTCATATAGATTTACAGTAGATTTACAGTAATCTGAAAAAAAAAGGCAATGCATAGATTCACACCCAAACCCACATAAACAATTTTAATAATAATAATCACCACCAAATATAATGCTGAAATACTATTTATGCATCTATTAAAATAAGTTTTGGCACAAAGAACATAGGCAGTATCTCTAGCTGAAATTATTAATTGGACTACAGCTCCAAACTTGCTCATGGATAAGCTGCTTAAGGGCACAATCCTAACCAACTTTCCAGCACTGGCCTAGCTGTGCCAATGTGGCATGCACTGCATCCTTCGGTGAGGAGGCAGTCAAGGGGGCCTCCTCAAGGTAAAGGCATGTTTGTTACCTTACCTTGAGACTGCATTGCGGCTAGGCCAGTGCTGGGAAGCTGGTTAGGACTGCGCCCTTAATCTCACTCAATGTGATTTAAGTAACCTAAATGTGTATAGGATTTCAGTCTGTTTTTTAAAATTGCCAGTGATTATTTAAATTGCAGGTGCACCCCAGACATAAAAAAATTGACATTAAAAACGATCCAATTAAGACACACTTTCATCCAGCAATTATTAATCCCAAGGCAGTACAAGGACCTCCCAAAGTAGTTCACAAGTCTGTTTTAAAGATCAAATTAGATGTGAACACAAATGTATGATTTTGACCCTTAATGTTTTGGTCTTTTCTAACAGAATGGGAAGAAGCACGAGAAATGTTCCAAAACCATGGTGGCACAAGGAGGCTTTAGGACTCAGCCCTGTCACAGTTCCTAACCCAACTGCATGAGCTGCAAGGTGTTATTTATAGTTTTCAAAAAACTTTTAGTTTTAAATTGAAATGTTTAAATTGAAATCACCAACAGAATATGGGGAGTACACGATCAGGCTAGGAACTAGCAGGAGCTAAGTGCTAAAGTACTCCTACCACTGTTTCAGGCACCCATGCTATTTGTTTTAAAAGATTTTTTTTTTAAATCAAGATCCAGAAGCACACATTTGAATACATGTCTAGTTTAACACTACAGCAGAGTTTTAGGCTGGTGCTTAAAAAATGGGATTAGATCATTTTAATTACGGAGTCAGCAAGGAAGTATCAATGTGTTACAAGTATAACATTATTTCTGTCTGTCTGTACACGTGGATACTTGGCAGAGCCAAACAGCTTAGATTCAGCCACATTCTCACACACATTTGACTTGCAACCATTTCACTCCAGTATTTCATACAACATTGTTGGGAGGGGAGGAGCAGGAAATGCACCTATGGCAAACAAAATGTTTAATAATCTGAAGAAATCAAACACCATTTGTGTTTGAAGCAGCAAAGTCTCATAAATAAAGAGGGCAAGCAGATGCACTAGCTAGAAGGTTCCTTTAACAAAAGGATGTTGGTAATCTCAGGATTTAATAGCAACCACACAACTGCCCTAAAAGCCTTGGGGACCAATATAACCTGCGGTAAACTGAAAGGGTTTGTGGAGGGAAGCTTGGAAGCAGGGTGGCAAAATAGCCTAGTCAATACAGCTGGTGAGAAAGTTTGTTGACAGGAACTGTTTGCTATTGCTGCTGGGCACTGAGGTGGGAGGGGGTGACAGGTTTGGATATAACAGTGAACATAAGAACATAAGAACAGCCCCACTGGATCAGGCCATAGACCCATCTAGTCCAGCTTCCTGTATCTCACAGCGGCCCACCAAATGCCCCAGGGAGCACACCAGATAACAAGAGACCTCATCCTGGTGCCCTCCCCTACATCTGGCATTCTGACTTAACCCATTGCTAAAATCAGGAGGTTGCGCATACACATCATGGCTTGTACCCCATAATGGATTTTTCCTCCAGAAACTTGTCCAATCCCCTTTTAAAGGCGTCTAGGCTAGACGCCAGCACCACATCCTGTGGCAAGGAGTTCCACAGACCGACCACACGCTGAGTAAAGAAATATTTTCTTTTGTCTGTCCTAACCCGCCCAACACTCAATTTTAGTGGATGTCCCCTGGTTCTGGTATTATGTGAGGGTGTAAAGAGCATCTCCCTATCCACTCTGTCCATTCCCTGCATAATTTTGTATGTCTCAATCATGTCCCCCCTCAGGCATCTCTTTTCTAGGTTGAAGAGGCCCAAACGCCGTAGCCTTTCCTCGTAAGGAAGGTGCCCCAGCCCCGTAATCATCTTAGTCGCTCTCTTTTGCACCTTCTCCAGTTCCACTATGTCTTTTTTGAGATGCGGCGACCAGAACTGGACACGATACTCCAGGTGTGGCCTTACCATAGATTTGTACAACGGCATTATAATACTAGCCGTTTTGTTCTCAATACCCTTCCTAATGATCCCAAGCATAGAATTGGCCTTCTTCACTGCCGCCGCACATTGAGTCGACACTTTCATCGACCTGTCCACTACCACCCCATGATCTCTCTCCTGATCTGTCACAGACAGCTCAGAACCCATCAGCCTATATCTAAAGTTTTGATTTTCTGCCCCAATGTGCATGACTTTACACTTACTGACATTGAAGCGCATCTGCCATTTTGCTGCCCATTCTGCAAGTCTGGAGAGATCCTTCTGGAGTTCCTCACAATCACTTCTGGTCTTTACCACTCGGAAAAGTTTGGTGTCGTCTGCAAACTTAGCCACTTCACTGCTCAACCCTGTCTCCAGGTCATTTATGAAGAGGTTGAAAAGCACCGGTCCCAGGACAGATCCTTGGGGCACACCGCTTTTCACCTCTCTCCACTGTGAAAATTGCCCATTGACACCCACTCTCTGCTTCCTGGCCTCCAACCAGTTCTCAATCCACGAGAGGACCTGTCCTCTAATTCCCTGATTGTGGAGTTTTTTCAGTAGCCTTTGGTGAGGGACCGTGTCAAACGCCTTCTGAAAGTCCAGATATATAATGTCCACGGGTTCTCCCGCATCCACATGCCTGTTGACCTTTTCAAAGAATTCTATAAGGTTTGTGAGGCAAGACTTACCCTTACAGAAGCCATGCTGACTCTCCCTCAGCAAGGCCTGTTCGTCTATGTGTTTTGAGATCCTATCTTTGATGAGGCATTCCACCATCTTACCCGGTATGGATGTCAGGCTGACCGGCCTATAGTTTCCCGGGTCCCCCCTTTCCCTTTTTAAAAATAGGCGTGACATTTGCTATCCTCCAATCTTCTGGCACCGTGGCCGTTTTGAGGGACAAGTTGCATACCTTAGTCAAGAGATCTGCAACTTCATTCTTCAATTCCTTAATAACCCTTGGGTGGATGCCATCAGGGCCCGGTGACTTATTGATCTTTAATTTATCAATGAGGTCTGAAACATCTTCTCTTTTAACCTCTATCTGACTTAACTCCTCGGTTAGGAGGGGCCGTTCGGGCAGCGGTATCTGCCCGAGGTCTTCTGCCGTGAAGACAGATGCAAAGAACTCATTTAATTTCTCTGCCATCTCTAAGTCTCCTTTTATCTCCCCTTTCCCTCCCTCACCATCCAGAGGGCCAACCGCTTCTCTGACGGGTTTCCTGCTTCTAACATATTTGAAGAAGCTTTTATTATTCCCCTTAATGTTGCTGGCCATGCGTTCCTCATAGTCTCTCTTGGCCTCCCATATCACCTTCTTACATTTCTTTTGCCACAGTTTATGTTCCTTTTTATTCTCCTCATTAGGGCAAGACTTCCATTTACAGAAGGAAGCTTCCTTGCCCTTCACAGCCTCTCTAACTTGGCTGGTTAGCCATGCGGGCACCCTCCTGGATTTAGTGGAACCCTTCTTTCTTTGCGGTATACACCTCTGCTGGGCCTCTATTACTGTTGTTTTAAGCAGCCTCCATGCACTCTGGAGAGATTGGACTCTTTTTACCCTCCCTTTCAACCTCCTTCTAACCAGCCTCCTCATTTGAGGGAAGTCCGCACGTCGGAAGTCAAGGGTTTTTGTTAGAGATTTGCCTGGTATTCTTCCCCCAACGTGCACGTCAAAACGGATCGCAGCATGATCACTGTTCCCCAATGGCTCAGTAACGTTTACATCTCTAACCAGGTCCTGCGTACCGCACAAAATTAAATCCAGAGTCACCTGTCCTCTGGTGGGCTCCGTGACTAGCTGATCTAAGCCACAGTCATTTAGCACGTCAAGAAATCCGGTTTCCTTATCGTGACCAGAACACAAATTGACCCAGTCAATATGAGGATAATTGAAGTCCCCCATGATTACAACCCTGTCCCTCCTTGTCACCTCCCTGATCTGTTTCCTCATTTCAAGGTCCCCATCAGATTTCTGGTCTGGAGGACGATAGCACGCCCCCAGTATTACATCGCTGCACAAGCCTGGTAATTTAACCCACAGAGATTCTACGGTGGAGTCGGACTCACCTTCAATCTCTACTTTGCTGGATTCTATCCCTTCCTTAACATAAAGGGCCACCCCACCTCCAACACGCCCCTGCCTGTCCCTCCTGTAGAGTTTATAGCCCGGGATTGCGGTATCCCACTGATTCTCCGCATTCCACCAGGTTTCCATTATGCCCACTATGTCAATAATTTCCCTTGTCACCAGACATTCCAGTTCTCCCACCTTTGCTCGTAGACTTCGGGCATTCGCATAAAAGCATTTATACACGGAATGCCCCAGGATGGGCTGCTTATTTGCTCCTTTGTCCCCGCATCCTCTCATTGTGCCAAACCGTCTATCACATCCCATCACCCTACCTTTCCCAATATCTTCTCCTACCCTGCCTTTGTCTTGTTGTTCTCTAACCTCCCCATCCTCATCCCATAGGGATGAGGAGTCCCGAACCGGATGCCCCTCAGCTCCTGTCAGCCTTCCCCCAGGGATCAGTTTAAAAGCTGCTCTGCCACCTTTTTAATGTTATGCGCCAGCAGTCTGGTTCCATTCTGGTTCAAATGGAGCCCGTCCCTCTTGTACAGGCCCCGCTTGTCCCAAAACGTTCCCCAGTGCCTAACGAATCTAAACCCCTCCTCCCTACACCACCGTCTCATCCACGCATTGAGACCCCTGATCTCCGCCTGCCTAGCTGGCTCTGCGCGTGGAACAGGTAGCACTTCAGAGAACGCTACCTTTGAGGTCCTGGCTTTCAGCTTCCTGCCTAAAAGCCTAAATTTGGCCTCCAGGACCTCCCAGCTACACTTGCCCACGTCGTTGGTGCCGACATGCACCACAGCCGCTACCTCTCCTCCAGCACTGTCTACTAGCCTGTCTAGACGAGATGTGATGTCCGCAACCTTCGCACCAGGCAGGCAAGTCACCATGCGGTCCTCACATCCATCGCAAACCCCCCTCTCTATGTTTCTAATAATCGAATCCCCCACTACAAGAAGCCCCCGACCCCCCTCCCGCCGAGGAGTATCCCGAGTGCGCTCGGATACGGGCCCATCCCCTGGAGAAGGGGTCCCCCCTAGGGGATTGTTTCCTCCTCTCCAGGATGACGTCCTCCAGTCCCGAGACTTCCCACCCGGGCAGCCGAGGAGCTGCACGCCTGAGGTTGGGACGAAGCCTGATCGTCCCCGGAAGTCTCCCCACGGTCCTCCTCTGGCTGCCTGCGCTTCTCCAGGTCGGCCACCAAGGCTTCAAGGGAGCGGACGCGTTCCCTGAGAGCCTGGAGCTCCTTGCACCGAGGACACACCCATGACTTATGCCCCAGAGGCATATAATCATACATGTGGCACTCGATGCAGAACACTGGATAGCCCCCACCCTGCTGCTGGCTGTCTGACTGCATAGCTTTTTTGTTGTTGTAGTAGTTTTATTTAGGGGTCCTTTTAAAAACCGTACACTGGATAGCAGCCCTTTTCTCAAGGGAAGAGGAAGGGCAGTGTATGGGGCCCTGGCTTCCTCGCCCTGCTGCTGAACTCGCCCAGATGCTAAACTCTTATGCCTTACCTGGCACTTAGTTCCCGAGGCACTGGGTTCCCAGAGGCCACACGCGTCTGCAGAGAGCCTCACGCGATGGCCAGCCTAGCTTTATACTCCTGGCTGGCTCCTCCTCCCTCCTTCCTTCCTGATTGAAAGGGGGCTGGCCTTCCCAGGTGAGTTTACAAAAGCTCAGGAAGGCAAATGGCTGCTGATGGGCGTGACCTACTCTGCAGGCTCCTGAATGGACTGCTTGGATTAGCCTAATGGGGCTCTTAATGGGTTGGGAATTGGCCCTTCCTAGGTTCTTTCCCTCCTAGTTCTGTTCTCTTAGGCTGGACTGTTTTTGTAACCTCAAGCTAGTTTTTATTTGGGTTTAATTATTTATTGCCCTCTAGATCCTGTGTCCCAATTTACTGACCTGTTTAGGTTATGTTCTAACTTAGATTAAGTTTAACCTGAGTTAAGTATAGGTTTAATTTAAACAAGTAGAAAAACCTGCTTTCCACTTTATCCTCCTCCCTTCCTTCGATTAGGTGCTACCTTAGGTGCAGTTAACTTTCAACTTTGATTTAAATGCCTGACCCTTGGGCTCTTACTCACGAGTAGGACTCTGCTCCTGCTCAGAGTAGACCTATGTACCTCCCTTAGGTGCTAACTTTCAATTTTGATTTAAGGTTGCTTTAAAGGTAAGGTTAAGGTTAGAAGACAGGGAGTTAGAAAGACAAAGCGTTAGAATGAGTACACTTACCTCCTCCTCCTGCTCCTCCTCCTCTCCTTTTCCAAAACTCAGAGGTCTCCTTGCCTTCTCCTCGCCCAGATGCTAAACTCTTGTGCCTTACCTGGCACTTAGTTCCCGAGGCACTTGGTTCCCAGAGGCAGTGGAGGCAGTTGATGTACTGGTTAGCATCATGCAAGTACATTGTTGCCAACTGCCTAGCAGTCCCCAGAATGGATTGCTGATACCAGTACAAGTTGACAGCCAGTAAGGAATTGTGTATTTGCACAGTGCCCACCAAAGTTTTCAGTCTCTACTGTGCTACCTCCCAGTGGTTATCAGGTTTTGCCTTCCATACAGAGAGCAGGTGGCGCCTGCTACTGCTGTACCTGCTGCCATATGTACGACTGGACCAATAGCAGACAGAATAAAGATCTTTGCCATTTTCTAATCAAATCAGGACTATAATTCTAGACACTTTTACACTGGATGGTAGATTCTTATGCAACTGCAGTGAACTGGAAGCTGCTGCAGTGCCAATGATTCTCACTGTGCCAGGATAACTTACCAAGAAAACCCAGATCAGGCAGGAGAATTCCACATTATGGTTTTTCCTGGCACCAGCAGCAATCCTCTAGAAACATGATTAACAATGGCACTGGCAGAAGCTGCAGCATGAACTTCTCCTCCCATGTGGTTTAGGGCTTTCTGTTATCCAATGGCAAACGAAGGAAAAGAGCTGCAGCAGCTCATATGTGTCATAGTTACAAAAACTATGCCCTGGACTGAGGTGCAAGTCAGTAAAGCAGATCCCAGCAGGATGGAAACATTCTCATTCCAAAACCAGTTCTAAATTTTTACCCTGTTTAAATGAGAATGGAAAGGTGGCAAGGCAATGCCAATATAGAAGAAGCCAAAGAAAATATGAGAGACATATACACAAAAGGGACTTGGGAATAGCTGACATGCTTTTCTGCTTACATTACATTGTATTTCTTAAGATTCATTCACCCCCACTAATACAGGAATACTTTTCCAAGACATGAATTGGCTTCACACACCAACTTGATTCATAGCAGACTGAAAAAATAAACTTGTAATCCTTCCATAAAGATGTTTTATGTGGGTCGCCCACTCATTACAGTATTCACACACCTGATGCCTGGATATGTTTTGCTGCCTTGCCTCACCCTGCTCTCTAGCATCGCTCCTGCCCACTCACCCTGGCAAGATTTTTGCTTTGCTAAACCAGCTGGTTTTTCAAGACAGGTTAATCAAGTCTGACTTCCTTTAAACTAAGCAACCATAGGAGTTCATGCCGATCTTGTAAATGGTACAACCTATTTTCAGGACACAACTGAAGAAATAGTCACATAGCCTGATCTCCACCTAGCAGAATCATAAACTGAAATTTTAAGAGAGCAATAGATGACCCATGTCTACACTGACTTTAGAATCCCTGAAAGTCACTGGTATTTGAATCTCAAATAGTAATAAATATTGCCAGCTACAGAAATTACTGTCCCCTCCCCAACAACAATTCACTGGCACCCTCATTGCACTGGCCAGTGGAACATCACTTTCACCAAAATCCACATACTTCAGCTGGAGGATAGGATTGGGCCATTTGTATTGCAATATAAAGCTACTGCAGCACAGTGGCCAAGAGATACCAATTGTTCCACAGATCTCAAAACTCTGGCTGCTGCTTCTCATCTTCAAAAAGGAACTGGGAGAGGGAAGATTTGGAGGGAAGAAACAGCAAGTGGGCAGAATGCTTAACCACTTCCCTGCCCATCACTTTTCTCTGCATTTCACTCATTTTTTAAAGGGGGGAGTGGCTTTCCTCCAGCCAGGATTCCAGGCCTGCCTTTGCAACAGACTTGTATTTATTTACAAAATATACCATTAATTTTATACAAAGCAAAGTCAACTGATGTTTTTATACTATTTTGGAGAAGGGTTTTGTTCTACCAGCCTGTTCCAATGGTGAATCACTGCCAATCATGATGGAATGACCTGGGGAAATGATACTTTTTAGTGTGAGAAGTCATAAATATTCTCTCTTAAAGAGGCTGGTTTCACATCCAGAGTTTAACTGATTTTAACAACCCCAATGGAATTCCTCCTGATTGCTCTCAGACAGATTAGCCACTCATCTTGGTTTTTTATGCTCCCCAACTTTAGAAGCCTGTGGACCACTAAAGAAAAAGCTGGAATTGTCATGGACCATATGCAAGCCATTGAAAAATACAATTAAATTTGGTAGTGGATGAGTGCTTAGGAAGACGCTGGAAGTGCTAACTGAAGGTTGTCCATTCTTTGCCCTCTCTGGTGGTCCGTGGTGGAGTGTTTGCTCAGCAAGACAATAGTGGTGATTCAAGCCAATCATCTTTTTTTGTCTGAGACCTTGCAGACCACTTATCAGGGTGTCACAGACTACCTGTGGTCTAAGGTCCACAGCTTGGGAACTACAGCCCAATACCTGAAACACTGTAGTTTGTTGGTTCACTTGCTTGAGTTATGCATATCTTTGGCGCCATCTCTAAATATGCCACACAAGACTTTTTATAAAAACTCCTTCCTCCCTTTGTCACATATTGATCCATTTTGGCCAATTCTCCTTTTGTCAGAGGCTTTGCTACTCCTTTCCTGTTTATCATGTGACACACTAAATGGACTCTTTCTTTTTTATACATTGTATCTTGAACTATGCAAGGACTTTTTACATGGGTCACATCAGCTACTCTCGCCCTCTTTTTATAACATGCTATGGTTCGGAGGTGGAGGATTAGTGGATACGTAGCAGTTATTTGCTGCAGTGGAGTGTTGCACAGAATATGCTGAATTAGATAAGGGCTGGACCAGATATTTCATAATCCTTTCCCTCCCCAAAGGACTTCAAAAATCTATACTCCTAGCCTACTTGTAAGAAAATTTTTTACAGCTTTTAGAGCTAAGATTCTCCACCACACCCAAAAGTCACCCAGATCCACAGGAACTTCCTTTAATAAACCAAGAATCCAATTACAAGAATAGGAAATGACAAGAGATTGATACACAAACAATTTAGTTTCTTACCTTGATTTAAACTAACAGTAGTACTGCTCATGGAAGTGCTTTCACTTTTGATTATACAGATAAGTAGCATGATATGCAAGGGTTAGGTTCTGAAGTCATCATATAAAGGGGAAATCACATATAGTTGAGAAACTACCTTAAATCCCCAAAAATACATACTATTTTTTAAATTAACATCACACTAAAAGAGACGTGCAGGAATTGAGACATCTGAGGGAACCTAGGGGTATAAGCAGATTCATTCTGCCATCTCATGCCCTCTCTGGGGCATATACTCGCCAAGAAGAAAGGCAGGCAGAATTGTTTTTCTCTTTTTTTGTGAATGCATATACTTGAACTCGTACAAGTTAATGGCATATATGATGCAGCCTTGACTATATTGCGTTTTGTAATTTAAAAGATATCACCTCAAAATATGTGTAAGCCTTCTAAATTGAGGTCTGCTCATAAGATCCTACCTTCTGAACAAGGAAATACACTTCCTACATGCAAACTGCCTCAGACCTTCCTCCTTTTCGCACACCACACTATGAACTAATTATTAAAACAAAAAATTTGCTAGGTCAAACACCCACACCATGCCACAAATTTTTCTTTGGGTACCTATTAAAGTGAGCTTTCAGTAAGGCTTTCAGTATATTGATTATAATATTTACACTGCAAACAGCGAACTCCCATCCAGTAGCCATACAGGGCTACCAAAGTACTACTTGTGCAATGCTTAACACACACCCACATGAAGTTTTCTCTAGTTTTCCCTAGCAGGAGAGTAATGGAAGGTTTCCAATATTATTGGGAGGTGGGTGACATTTCTTACTTCAGAAGTTATACGTATAAATCTGGATGCTATTCTCCCTCACTTTTTACAGAACCTATACATTCTTCTGCAAACTCAACACCTTTATTTTTCTGGGATGAGCAGAAGATTGCATAACTACAGGAGCACATAGGGGAGGGTAGGATTACAACCTTGACTTGCAATGTATTGTTTTCCTTCACTGGTTAAACACATAATCACAAAGTCGATTTTCTAAGCCTACACTTGTCTCAAGAGACCATTTTAAAAGGACAAAGTCAACGTTATTTTTACCATCTTGCCTTCCATCTTCAATGTCGTTTTTATATAACCACGTTCTAAACAGAGGCTTTTATACATTATTACTGTATTGTTGTCAGTGTTATAGCAAGGTAAATGAACATACTTCAATTCCACAGACTTCAGAAATAACATGATTTCTGATATCTTTGGAAGTCTGTTAAACTGTGCCTTACAGAACTTCCTGATCAGCACTCTGTCAGAAAGTGTTGGAAGCTCACCTCCCTTCCAGGACTCTCTCAGCACTTGTCCAAGAACACTCCTTTTCTCCTTCAAGCAGGATGCACTAGGAATGGAAAGTTCCCCAAGAAGTAGAACTCCTGGGACGTGCTTCCTGAGTTCTCAATTCCCAAAGAAGCCTCAGGAATGGAGAAACATCTCTATTCCCAGAGCAGCCTGCTAAAGGTAGTCCTAGAAAGTAGGTGAGCCTGCCTTCAAACCCCCTTCCAACAGTTAACTACCTTAGGGCACAATCCTAATCCCTTATGTCAGTTTTTTTCCAGGACTGACATAAGGGCAACACAGCTCTGAGGTAAGGGAACAAACATTCCCTTACTTTGAGGAGGCCTCAGTGAGTGACACCCAACTGCAGGACGCAGTACATGTCCCATTGGCACCGCTAAGCCAGTGCTGGAAAGCACTGACCTAAGGGGTTAGGATTGCGCCCTCAAGAGAGCTCTGTCAGTGCTGCTACTCCTCTCTCTACCATGGATGCAATCTAGGAATGCAGACATTCCTCCATTCTTAGAGCACTCTAGGGGGGGAAAGAGCAGAACAGCAGCACTGAGGCAGGGTGACCAGATACAATGGATGACATTGTGCCTATATTTTTAACCATTGTATGGAAAAGGGAGTTTTGGCAGGTGTAGCTTTATAAACGCTTCCATGTTGAGCTGCACATGCCAAAATTCCCTCTTCTACACAGTGGTTAAAGGTATAGGCACTCTGTCCTCCACTCTATCTGGTCACCCTACACTTGGGAAGCTTTTTAAGTTAGGGTTTAAAAGACCCCTTTTAAAGGAAGGAAAGGATATCCAGATTTAAAGAACTTTTGGCATTAACAGATGTCCCTTCCCCTCTACCTGTCTATTAATTTGAGGGTTCACTGTACTTAAAAGTATCTTATTGGTCTCAATCAACAGGTTTTTCTGTTTAGTAGTCTGGGTGGCAGTGACCTTTACCAGATTTTATAAGGGAAGCATGAAAGGGTAAGAAATAATGACTGGCCCAGTGAGGGCCAGTTTGTTTTTGTTTGTTATTGGTGGTCAAATTTCAACTGGAGTCTCCCTAGTTCCAACACACTCAGGGCCCAATCCTATCCAACATTCCAGCAGTGGTGCAGCCGCAATGCAGCCCAGAGATAAGGGAACAAATGTTCCCTTACTTTGAGCAGGCCTCTGTGACTGCTTCCCCACCAAAGGATGAGCTCACATGCCACTGATACTACTGCACTGGCCCTGGAAAACTGGATAGGATTGGGCTCTATGCTGGCTCTCTCTTGTGTTACATACTTCGTTTAGGACAGGTTGACAAACGTCATGGCACTACAGAGAAAGGAGTCAAAATGAAGAATACAAAACAATTCTCAATTTTATGTACTTTCAAACAACATGTATGGCATAACTAGTCGCCAAAGTGCAAAGCAAAAGAATAGTTTTTTCCCATCATTCTCTTGCCTGAGGTGAACAACAGATTGTCCGTTCAAAGAGAGAAGACTAGTTTTGTATTTTTAGATACAAATCAGAGGGGAGGCCCTCTGAGGCATGGGTTCAGCATCCATGGATGTTCAAATCCACAGAGAAAGAGGGCCCACTGTAATTGAAATATTTCAGTACAACATGCAGGTAGTCCTATTTTAGTTTTCCAATTTAAACTGCATGGAAAACCCCTGAAGATATACAGAAATTCACAACAATTTATATCTTCAGGTTTACAGAGTCCTTGAGATGGAGGTACCTCCTCTAATGGTAGAATTTCCTAGAATTAGTCCTTCCCTAACAGACATCTGTTTCCTCTTACAGGCGGAAACATTTTGCAATAAGCTATCAATCTATTTTACTGTGAACACACCGCTTGTCTTGAGAAGTTTGCAATTGTAGTTATCCTCCTCATGACAACACTTTCTGCATGTCTTGAAAATGCAGATAACACGCAATTGCAATATTTAGTAATACTGAAACAAGAATTGTAGAGGATGATCTTTGTATTTGTTAAGTACTACTGCTCTCAGAAACAGGTGCCCATTTTCAGGCACATACATTTAGGAAGTTGCACTAATTTAATGACCATAGTGCAACAGGAGGTCTGGCTCAACTGGTAGAGCTGCCGCCTTGTATGCCTGAAGATCTGAGGCTGCCAGTTCGAAACAACCGGAAGTACCTGAGAACTGACTACACGCTGATATACTGATGAGCTGACCGTCGGTGGCAGAGAGGAGTTGCCGCAAGTGGAGCGTGTGAGGCGAAGGACCAGAGAGAGGCCAGACCGGGAAGGAATCCAGTTGGAACAAGGAGTTCTATGAAAGACTAGAACTATTCAATTGTAAAAATCCCAAGGGGGGTTTAGAACAGCCTGCCTATGTAAACCGCCTTGGATTAAAGTCTGAGGAGAAATCTGACGACCAAAGAAAGGCGGTATATAAATACCTGTATAAATAAATAAAAAACAGCAAAAGAGTGCTATGATATTCTAAGTATATAAATCTCTGCTATCCAGCAAGGTTTTCAGACACTGCACTCTAGAGCACAAAAGCAAATTATTGTAAGAACTCCAGTTTCTGTCTTCAGTAGGAAGGGAAAAAAAACTTGAAGGCACCAGTCACTCAGCATTTTTATGACATTAAATCTCAATGTTGATGAACTCTTTTTGGCAAGGATGCTATAAGTTCAGTACAAGTAGAAGACACTACTGTACACCATAATAAATATGCAGTCCTACAAGCTACAAGTAGTTTTGCCTCCAGGCTATATAAGCATGGAATAAGATGCAGGAAGAGTAGCAAGATTGAAGGCCTCAGTCTATGCATAGCCAGGTCCAGGAGACCTCTTCCTCCTGTTCAGGTGTGCCAGAAACTCCTGCTTCCTGTGCCAACTGTACCATCAATACTGCTAACAGTCCATCCATACTAGAAACAGAACAATACAGGGCAGCAGTACTGTACAAAGAAGTTCAAAGACTACTAGTCTAATTTTTGGATGACAATATGTGAACAACTATTAAGAAGAATGCTCAAGATATTGAAAATTTTCAAAAGCTTAAAGATGAATATATTGAAGCAAGAGGGCAGCAGAAGGTGGACTGTAATCTAGTGATACATTTCTAGATCTTTGCAATAGAGCAGCAAGAACTGAGTCCCAGTTGTTGAACAATAGCAACAAAAAAGACTTCTCCCCATGAAGCTGCTAAAATAAACAAAAGCTTGGAGGAAAACTAGGAGTAGATTTTTGTGTGGAAGTTCTGGCTTTAAAACAAATTCGTGAGCTAAACACCCTGATCCTGAATTCTAAGTGCATGTCTACTCCCTACAGCCACTAGTTTTCACCAGGTTAGGTTGTGGACCTAGAGCAGTGATTTTCAACATTTTTTTGCCTCACAGCACACTGACAAGATACTAAAATTGTCAAGGCACATCATCAGTTTTTTGACAATTGACAAGGCACACCATGCTGTTGGTTGGGGGTTCACATCCCCCAATGGCCCTACTAATAAATTATCCTTACCCAAACTCCCACATCACACCTACAGACCATTCATGACACTCCAGTGTGCCACGGCACAGTGGTTGAAAATGGCTGACCTAGAGGTTCTAGCAACTAACTGGCAAAGGAGATACTGCAAGCCTAGAGTCAAGTCCACCCTTGAATTAAGCCACCTAGCAACTGGTGTACAAACTATTGAACCAATACACACACAACTAAGAAATTTAAGGCATATTTCTGCATCTGCCAAACTAGGTCCTGCTTCAATGAAGACTGTAAATGGGTGACAGGCAACAAAACAGAAGGAGCCCTAGAACAGTGGAAGAACAACTGCTTCGGATGCAGAAGATCCAAGGGTCAATCTCCAGGTAGGACAGAGGAAAATTCCTGTCTGAAAATTTGAGGAGCTGCTGCCAGTCAGCATCAACAGTACTGAGCCAGATGGATCAATGGTCTGACTCAGTATAAGCCAGCTTCTAATGTTCCAGCATGCTATCAAGTCATTTTTCAAAGCCTTTAATTTTGTACAAAACAGTAATTGAAAACCAACATGTGAACTCTCCAAAGGAAAAAAATGGAACTAATTTAAACCCAGACACATACCTGAATACAGTATATACACGTTGCTGGACTGTGGCTACAGCAACAGCTTTTCAGTAAACACCAAAAGCATTTTTGCCATATAGCCACAAATATATCATTGGCATACCACAGTATGACCTTTATCCATGCTCTGAAAGTCAGATGTCAATAAGAGGGAAAAATATTTTTCTTAAACCATAAAGTTTTTTAGGCTCATTAGTCTAAAATCATTAGTTCTTTTTTGAAAAATAGTGTGGGTTAAGTTACATTCAAGTAGTGTTAAAGCCTAAATGTATATTCTCTGAAAGCTAAAGCCTAAATGTACATTCTCTGAAAGCTAACAATGGCCTTCAACACACAAATGAAGATTCCTTTTCAAGGAAAATATTTTTTGAGGTAAGTCTTCATAAATATGGCAAAAATAGGTCATATATTATGTTACTGCATTTAATACTGGAGGCCAAAGACTGACATGTGATCACAGGCACTAGAATCCAGCTCCTGGTTGCAGGAGACACTCACCCACCATGGTTCAGTAGGAGAATCACCCACTATATTTACTTAGGTGATCTGGTAGACTCTTATTTCTATGTGCTTTAAACTACTTAACCCTTGCAATTTGCTCAGTTCTCAAATTATGAACCCTCACTCTAAGCAAATAAGGCGATTTTCATTTTATGAAAACAAACAGCCCTGACCAGTCACCAACAGCCCTTATTTCTGAAAAGTTCTGAGCCCTTAGTTGTTTCTAAACAAAGACACATGTGACAATAAGCAAAGTCTTAGATTTAGCTACTTTGTGCTTCCAGCACAGCAATGGGGTTAAGTCAAGTTTTCTACAGAATAGTATTCAAGTTGTGTTCCAGGGGATTCTGCTGTTTGAAAATGTATCAGGAGTTCCTTACAGAGGTCAGTTATGGCACACAAGCTTTAGAAAGCCCATCACTATTGAGCTTTACTTATGGTGGAAGTATTTTACAATGTACCAAAAGTGGACTGTCAGCCCAAATGTGTACTCTAGAATATGTCCCACAATACTAAGCATTCAGCAGTTCGTTAGCCATCCCTTTGAGGGCAACACACTCAATAGCGGTGGCTAACTAGAATTTCCTGGATGACATGGATTACTTCAACCCAGTTCAGTCCAACTTCTGGTCTGGTTTTGAGACTGAAACTATCTTGGTCACACTGACAGTCTAAACCTTATGGGAGAAAGAGTTGATCCTCCTGGCCTCTAAATGATTTTCATTATTACTCTGCTAGATCACCTGTCTCAGAAAGGAATTCAGGCACAGTGATCCAGTGCTTCCGTTCCAAAGCAGGCAGTTCCAGCTGGCAAACTGCTATGTAGGAAGTGATGCTAAGGAGCTGCTGTTCCTCTTCATGGCATTTACAGAGTGTCACAGAGTTCCATTCTGACTCCCTCACACACTACTTTAACACCTACATGAGTCTATGAAGGGGAATGTGAAATGAGGTGCCTTTTGTAAACCACGGACACCCAGCTCTATCTGTCCTTTTCATTTGACCCAGGTGCAGCAGTGACTGTTCTGAACAAGTGCCAAGGCAGCCAGTAAACCTAAGCTCAGTTTGGATAAGATGACAAAGCTGTTGGTAGGTTGATCAGGAAGGCGATGTTTAGGATGGGGACTGATGCCTGTTAAAATATCAGGCTCATGGCACAGGGGTGTTATTTCAGGCCTTGAAAACTGACACCCATATGTCATCAGTAGCCTGAAATGCCTTTCACCTTTATCAACTTTCACCTTCATCAACTTTAGTTGATGCAACTGCTACAGCCTTTCCTGGGAAACCTTGACCTCGCCATATGCTTCAGTAGCATCCAAATTAGACTACTGCAATACACTATGTATGGGACTACCTATAAAAAAACATTTAGAAACTTCAGTTGGTTGAAAACACAGGGAACAGATCATTAACTAGGACCTGTAGAGCAGATCACGTCCCGACAATGTTCAAATGCTACTAGTTCATTTTCAGTGACAATCCAAAGTGATAGTTTTGAACTTTAAAATTCTACTCTGATTTCAGGATATTAACCTGAAAGATCCCCGGCTCCCAAATGAATCTGTCAGTATATATCTTCAGAGGGCGTTCACTGCGTTGGCCACAAGAAAACTATGAAACACCCTTTCATGACACATTTGACAGACGCATATGCTGCTATCTTTCAGGTGCCCATCACAACTGCTTTGTTTGCTCAAACTTTTGATGGCAACCATTTGTGGTGGATTTTGATCATAATTTGCTACTTTGTATTATAGTTTTGATTATTTGTTGCAAGTCATCACAGGGACACTGATGGAATGGTGGGATACATTTTAAATAACACACACACTAAAGATAGAAAGTTTAAAAAAAGCTACACAGTAAATACAGGGGGGCCCTATATCAGTAGATTGTTGTGTGAGCTCTGGTCCCCTCACCTCTGGAGGGTCATCTGAGCCCGCGTGCATCTGTTTTAATGAAAAAATGTCCTTTTTTTAAAAAAAAGAAGTCACATGCTTTTCACTCTAAGGCTCAGTCTGACCCTAGCAGAGGCCGCAGACAGACACGCACAGCCTCTGCTGGGCTCACATGATCCTGCGGAGAAGAGTGCACTTCAGTTCTGGACGGTGCGAGGTAGCGTTAACCTGTATCTGTGGTTTCACTTAACTGTGGGGGGGTTCCAGAACAGAACCCCTGCAGATACAGGTGTACACCTATATCTAATTGTTCATCAAAACAAACTACTAGTTTTTCCTTTTCTAGAAAAAGCAAGTGAAACATACTTAAACATATTCTTAACCCAAAATTACTATAAATTCTGTGACAGTAATAAAAAGTTTGCCCATTGACCAGTACTTGCCTTTCCAGTTATTTTGAGTATCCATGAAATCACTGACATAAATGAAAGTAGAAAATTAATGTATGTTCTGTACACATTAACACTCATCATGAAAAGTTAAAGACTCTGACTTTTATATGGAAGCATACAGTCGCAAATGCAGGAATTTTAATGTAGGCCTTGATTTTGTGATCTTCATATAAGTAAGTTTACAGTGGAATCAACTGGAGTTCCACATGCAAATCAGCTACAAAAGCAATTTTTCATATTTCCTAAGTTAATTTTGGGCATCAATGCTTTCTTTTGTTAGCAGAATTTAATAGAATAATCCATCATCTATATTTATAGAAAAAAGTTTCTATAAATCCTCAAAGTTAACATCATTGCTTCCTTCCTATGAGACACTAAATCACATTTCAGAGTTTTGCATTTAGATTAGTATATTACAGAAATACAGCCCCTCCTCATCACAAATAAGTATCCAAATCTGTCTGGTTTGACATTTATGCCATTTAGTGTTGAGAAGAAACAGACTTCGTGCTTAGATCAGTTTCTCAAACTTAGGTTGGGACTCACTAGATGGGTCATGAGCCAATTTCAGGTGGACCCCATTCATTTCAATATTTTATTTTTAATCTATTAGACTTGATGCTACCATGGGATGTGACTGCATTTGGGGAAATGTTACAGACCTGTACTTTTAACAAGCTACTATGTATATTCTTTTAACATACTAAATGGGACTTACTCCTGGCTAAGTGGTAGGATTGCAGCCTAGGATTGTTAAAAATTTTCCTGCTTGATGATGTCCCTTCCAGTCATGACATCACTTCCAGTGGGTCCTGACAGATTCTGATTCTAAAAAGTGGGTCCTGTTGCTAAATGTGTGAGAACCACTGGCTGAGATAATTGGAACAGGGGGACCTGTGCTAAAATCCTAAACATGAAACAAACTGGGCTAGTTATGATTGTTTGGCTTAACCTAACTCAAAGAGCTACTGCAAGGACAAAGTGAAATAAAGTGATGTTATATTCAATGTTCCCTCTAATTTCATCCCCACATGTGCAGAGCTCTACCAAAGCTGCGTGGGGGTAATTGTGGAGCACTCAGCAATGGTGTCATCACCAAGCTGAGAGGCCATGCAGCTTACAGAAGGCTGCCTCTTGGCACTCAGTCAGCTTCTCTCCCTTCGGTCTTGCAAAAGAAACCAAAACAGCCCTAGGAGAAAGGTTATTCTGGGGCAGTGAGAGGGAGAGCAATGGGAGAGGATTCAGCCCAAGCACATGGCAACCATTTTCAACTGTATGAGGTTTCTGATAAAGCTGCATGACTTACTAGGAAGGTTGGTTATGTTACCCTGAGCTGCTTGGAAAGACACGACACAAATCTGATAAATACCCGCTACTTCTCATGTCTTATTAATCATACAATACTGACAGGTTTCAATCTTTGAATACCCATCTACACACACACACACACACACACACGGGGAACACTTCCAAATAACACATTTCATGGACAGGTAATACACACTATTAGCATGCACTGAATGGGAGGCACTAAACTTGAAATTCAATCACAAATTTACTATTTGAAATAACAGTCCTTACAAACAATTTTCTATCAATAGGTTCATGTAGAAGAAATGCTGGCACTCCTCAAATTATTTCCAAACTGTGCTGTTCCCAAACTGTGTGTCATGACATCTTGGGGCATCACTTGCCAAGGCGTACCGAGCTGCCCACTGCCCCAGCAGGGAGACTGAGGTACTCTAAAAAGCAGTTGGAGGCTCGAAAAGGCTGGAAGACCTTCAGTCTGCACAAAAAAAGCATGCTGGGGAAAGCCCTCCTGCCTGCCTTGGCCCCCTTACTTCTGTTTGGTGTTTTGGGTCTCTAAATCCAGAACTAACTAGTGATGGTGTCACAGTAACTGAGGGAGTCTCAGTTACCAATAGTTTGAGAACCATGGATTCAAGGATTCTGTTCCAGATACCCTTATGTAAGTTTATGTACATCAGAAACACAAGAGGCAAGAGCAGCCCCCCAAGCTTGTCACTCTGAAAACAAAGCTGGGAAGCTCATCTTCATTTAAGGAGCCCGCACAGAGGAAGATATGAGATCACTGCAGTCCAATCCCCAGCCGACAGTGACCTGGCCCTTGCCTTCTCACCAACTGAAGTAGATGAAGGTGCAGCATGTGGAAGAGGGGTGCTTGTAACTGTGCAGTGTGGCTGTTTCTTGTCTGGCTGAGACAGCACAAGCTCAGGCTGTGAGTGATTCTTGCCACTCTGTAACAAAGTTGGAATCATTCTTGCCCCTTCCTCCGTGCAGGTTCTTTAAACTAGAGGAGCTATTCCAGGTGTGTTTATAGAACTGCAAGCAGCAAGTGCAGATGGTTTTGTCTTGCACAGCCTCTGCCAAACAAGCCCTAAAGCATGCACTCTGCCATGCGCCACCTGCAGCTTGAGCATGCACTCTGTAAAAGAAGTGGCCATCAGTGCCAGGCAGGCAGCAGCACTGCCTGGACCCCTCTCCCATGTACTGCACCTTCAGCACCTCTGCCCAGCTAGCAAAAATGCAAAGGCTGGCTTGAACAGCAATGTAGTCTTTAGGAAACGTACCCTCTTCCTACTCGCATGGAGGCTAGGTTTTTGCAAACTTTGCATAACATCAAAATTATGTAAGTTGAGGCTTACATAAGTTGGGGACTTGGTGTAAATGAACATCCTTGATGAAATATGGCTCAAGAGTTTATTATGTCATCAGTGTACAGGTCAGGAAGTATACATAAAATTCACTACAGACATGATGCAGCCAAAATTAAGACCTTGGGCATATCACAGATTTCATTTCAAGAGATAACCACATGCCATCTTTCACTGAAGTAACAGAAAATGAAAGTGTTTAAATTTGGCTAAATCATGTCCTGTGTATGAGCTCACCTTTCTGATGGAGACACACATGACCTTGCAGGAACACATCTGAATATTTTAGAGATGAACCCAACAAGGTAGAGGGTGAATGGGATACATGTACATGAAAACATGTGTACTGTACAGGTACACTCACGGCAGTGCTGGGATTAGCTACAGCTTCTTATTAAGCAAGCGGCAAACTCAGGTTTGCCATAAGTAGTGACATGGTCCTTAATTATACAGAAAAGCACAGGGAATTACTCCTGCCATGTTTAGGATGGCGAGAGTAGAGTGGTAGAAAACAGAATAAAACAGTGAAGCGTCATTATACTTTTTTCCCCAGTCCTCAAAGCCTGCAACTGAAGTACATACTCCTCCCCAAGAGGTAGGTTTTAAATAGTAAATACTACACATTTTGCCTCATCTACTTGCCCCTCTTGGTTAAAAAGACTGACATTTTGCTTCTGTGTCTCACAGTTATGGTAATACTTAAAACAGTAGCTTTATAAAGAAACAGCCTTTCAAAGTATCCTTTTAAGACATAATGACAACTACACAGGAGCCATATAAATCCCTTCAAAACAGTAGCTATGTACATCGGTTCTGGTGCTTATAGCACTTTTTAATTTTAATACTTTTATAAAGAAACTGGCAAAGGTTGCTTCTATCCGTGCAAAAATTACCAGAAAAAAGAGCAGGAAAAACATGGAAGGAAATGGGAGGTGGAAAATCTGTGGAACACCTTGCCACAGGATGTGGTGATGGCTTCTGGCCCAGATACCTTTTAAAGGAGATTGGACAGACTTCTGGAGGAAAAGTCCATCACAGGTTACAAGCCGTGATGGGTCTGTGCAACCTCCTGGTTTTAGAAGCAGGCTATCTTTGAATGCTAGGTGCAAGGGAGTTGCACCAGGATGCAGGTGTCTTGTTGTCTTGTGTGCTCTCTGAGGCATCTGGTGGGCCACTGTGAAATACAGGAAGCTGAACTAGATGGGACTTTGGCCTGATCCAGCAGGGCTCTTCTTATATTCTTATGTTCTAAATCTGGAGTGTCAAACTCATTTCATATAATGAGCCAGACAGCATCATGGTGCCTGCTGAGGGCCAGAAGAGACATCATTAAGCCAATGATGGCCAGAGATAAGCACTTTGTTCTGACACAGAAACTCAATAGCACAAATGACAGAATAGGTGCAATTTTGTACATAATTTTAAGATTTGAGAGAGCCCAGGGGCCGGATAAATTGCTTCTGGAGGGGCAACACCTGGCCCAGGGACCTTATGTTTGTCACCCTTGTCCTAAATCAAAGGATATTGACAGAGAGATTGCATCCCAGCCTACTCACAGGGCAGTATGTTCTTGGCCAGAACAGGTGGGGTAGGTTTTTTCCCCTCTCACCTTACCTGGTGAGGGTGTGTTGCCATAATTTTAAAGCAGGAATACTACAACTTGGGAGAAAACAGATTAAAACTGATACAATTGGAAAATGGTTTTAAATACACACCCATGCAACTGGTCTATAACAGTGGCTCCCAACTATTCTCACTTCTGTACCTCATTTCCATAAATTGTACCCCTTGGATTAGCAAAAATGATTGTAATTAATATAGTTACTGTGTTTTACGTATTCAACTACTGATAAAACACAATTTGATTATCCAAAATTGGCAGGGCTTTCATAGTCAGCTAGCTGCCTTTCATCCTGCCTTGCCAGTCCAGTAAGACATTTCGCCTTTTTTCCACCACTGTTTAATTCTTTTTTGGGTACCTTCTAAGGGTGCCTTCTAAGTACCCTGGAGGGTACACGTACCAAGGATGTGTGGTGGATGGGATGGAGAGGCAGGTTAAGCAGTGCCTCCTCACTGGAAGGCCCTGGCAAGTACCCCAGGGGTACACATACCAGGGACATTCGGTGGAAGGCAGTGCCTTCCCACAGGAAGATCCTGGAAATACACCTGGGAGTTACATATACCAGGGATGTGCGGTGGGTGGTGAGGTGCAGTGCCTCCCCACCAGAAGGTTCTGGAAATGCACTTGGGGGGGTACATATACCAGGGGTGTGTGGTGGGTGGAGAGGCAAGTGAGGCAGTGCCTCCCCACTGGAGTCATGTGAGGTGCCCAGGCACCCACAACCCACGTAAACAGTTGTGGGTGCCTGGGCACCTCAGATGGCGCTTTTTGAAGGACTCCAGCGGGGAGGCACTGCCTCACCTGCCTCCCCACCCACGCACATCCCTGAGGTTGGGAAGCACTGGTCTCCCTGGGGTGGGCCTACATGGACAGCCAGAGCAGCGGCAGAGGAGGGGTGGGAGCAGCCCCCTGCCCTGGAGGGCCTGTGCTGCCCCCTCCTCCATCTTCCTCCTTGCAGCCCCAGGGGCGAGGATGCCCCCACCCGGGAGGGGGTCAGGGGGAGCGAGGACGGCGGGGGAGGCTCTGCCCCCCACGACAGCCCCTCCAGCGAGGGGCTGCACCGACAGCCGAGGCGCCCGCCCGCCTGACCGACCTCCTCGCTCTTCAGCACCTCCTTGAACTCCCGCTTGATCCTCTGCACCGCGATGTTGGCCATCTCCGCAGCGGGCGCCGCCCCACCCCAGGCCCCCGCCGCCTGCTCCGAGCCGAGCCGAGCCGGGCCGAGCTCCGCCACCCGTCCCCGCCGCCACCGCCGCCGCTCCCCGCTGGCTGCTCCCCGGCCCTTCCAAAATGGCGCCGCCACCGAGCATGCGCGTTGCGGCACCCGGGCGCCTGCCCCTTCCTCTCGTCAGCGCGGCGGGTCCCTCGCCCGAAACCGCCTCTGCGCTGCGCCGCGCCGCCTCGCCCCTCCCCCGCGCAGAACCAGAACGCGGCCGCCGCCAACCGCCTTTGCCCCGCGGGGAGCGCCTGCCCAGGACCGCCCCCTTCGGGGGGGCATGAGGGCCGGGGACTCATTGCGATGAGCGCCTGCCCACTGCGTGACTCTCACACACACCTGTTCCTTCACATAAACTCACACTCACCCCGTTCCTTAACATCCACACACACCCTTCACATACACACACACTCACCCCTGTTCCTTCACATCCACACAAACCCTTCACATACACACACACTCACCCCTGTTCCTTCACACCCACACACACCCTTCACATACACACACACTCACCCCTGTTCCTTCATAACCACACAGGCTCACACCTGTTCCTTCACATCCACACAAACCCTTCACATACACATACACTCACACCTGTTCCTTCACATTCTCACACACACTCACACCCTTCACATACACACTTGTTCCTTCACATACACTCACACCCTCCACATCCACACACATGTTCCTTCACATACACACTCACCCCTGTTCCTTCACAACCACACGCACTCACCCCTGTTCCTATACACACTCACACCTGTTCCTTAACATTTACACACACACCCTTCACATACACACCCCTGCTCCTTCACAACCACACACTCACTCCTGCTCCTTCACATCCACACACACACACACACACACACACCTGTTCCTTCACAAAGAAAAAGTAGAGCAAATGGGGCAGTTTCTGAAATGGCCCTGAAAGAAAGTGCAGCAGCTTCTCAGAGGCCACTCCTCATAGGTCCCTTCTAGGGCAGAATGTCCCAGTTTTGAGTGGCATTACTTTTGGAAAAGAATTTTTGAATTTTTTGGGGCACTGAATATCTTATACGTCAAATGAATTTGAAAAGTCACTGGGTGAGTGGTGTTTTTGCCTGTATGCTCTCGTAAAAAGAAGTTGGAGTAAAAAAAAAATTTTCAATACAGTAAATATATTTTGGAAATGAAGTTAGTAACTTGACCATTTTGGTTTCAAAAAATTCTTCCTCAGATTAGTAGTTGTGCGCTTTAAAAAGTGCATTACCATAGTTTAACTTTTTACCTTAAAAGGAAGTTCAGGCAATTGCTAGGGGGCTGTCCAAAAATTCTGTCATGTCACGTTCAAAAAACTTCTTTAACTTCATCCTCCTCATGTTATAATTTGTCACTCTAGAGCAGATCCTCACGTGTATATCATGGCATTTTCAGAATACATTGTAACTCCTATAGAGATTATACAGATGCGGTTATAGGTCATGAGAGTGCCTGTACAGTTAAGATAAGGAGTTACAGTATTTGTTTTACAGTCCAGTCATAGCCTGTGCTGTGTATCCATGGCACAACTGGCCATGGCACAACTCAGACTAAGGAGAATCAATTTTCCTTACCCTGTGTCATGTGGCAGCTGCCCCAATGGGGTACTTGGATCTGTGCCACCCAAATTGGTGGCACAGATCTGAGCAGGCCAGTGTAAGGCTGGCCTGCCCAGGAAGGGGGTTAGGATCTGGTCCAAGGATCCTAGCACCCAGTTCCCTGCTGGGCCTGGCCCACCCATTGCCAGCCCTCCTCTACCCTGGAACACCCCTGTTCTGCCCTCCCTTTGCCCTCCTTGGATGCTAGTGCCAGTGGCCTGCTGCCAGCATGAACTTACCTTTCACTGGCACCATGGAGGCCAGATTTGGCATTAGGCCGGCACACAAGTTGTTGCAGACGTGTCTTATGACATGTTTGTGACAGCCCTGGACCTAACCAGGGGTATGGATTGGGCTCTTTGTTTCCTTTTGTTTCAGTATTCTATCATTATAAAACCTGAACATGGTATTAATTATAAAATTAAGCCTGTGTGTTCTATCCATAGAAAATTTGGCATGGAGAATCTACCATGTGAAATTTATAACTGAGTCAGGGCCCGATCCTATCCAGTTTTCTGGTGCCGGTGCTGCTGTGCCAATGGGGCATGCACTGCATCCTGTGGTGGGGAGGCAGTCACAGAGGCCTCCTTAAGGCATGGGAACATTTGTTACCTTACCTCGGGGCTGCACTGTGGTTGCACCGGTGCTGGAAAGTTGGATAGAATTGGGCCCTCAAACATTGGAACATGCTGGAGAAAAATGGTTGGCAACCTTCAGTCTCAAAAGAAAAGACTATGGTATAAGCCTACAGCACCCAGTATTCCAAGGTGGTCTCCCATCCAAGTACTAACCAGGCCTGACTCTGCTTAGCTTCCGAGATCAGATGAGATTGGCATGTGCAGAGAAAAATAACAATTTTTAAAGTTTCATTTGAGCCAGACACTTAATGCTCTTTACACCCTTTTTTCCCAAAGGCCATTTCTAGTTTTGGTAATTTAGAATGTTTCAAAAATGGAAGAACATTGCAAGACTGTGAGTTCTGATATTTCTATTATGGTGAAATACATAATGGGGCTGTTACGTATTCCTAAAGACAAAATATTTCAGTCCCCTATTTTGTACCAGTCATTTAAGTAAGGGTGCATCTCATGTCTGACTCATGGATTGAAGCTGTCCTAGTGTCTGTCTGTATCCTGGCAGCTCCCGTAGGTCCAAATAAAGACATAAATGGAAAACCAAAATAAAACAATAATAATTCATAGGAAAATTTGTTAGATACAATTTTCAAACATAGCATTTCCTATCTTGGAATACACTGTTAGAATGAAACAAATCAAATTAACTACCCTTCTACCCCCCCCATTAAATGCATTTTGATAGCAATATTTACAGAGACCCCATATGCATTACTGTGAGATCACCTTTCAACCAAGAGCATTGGTTCTTTTGTAAAGAGAGGGCAGAGAGCAAGATGGGTTGCAGTACCTAAAACATAGCAGCTGACACTGCTTCAACCTCTGCTGCATAAACTGAGATTGTACCATGGAGAAATAGTCTTCCTTGCCACTGCTTAAAGCTAGAAAAACCAGACAAGAGGAAGCTGCCTTGGGAAAACTTCCTTTTAAAGTTAACAGAGAACCCCAAGATCTGGTTCCTCAGAACAACATGGGCAGTCTGGTAGATAAGGTAACCTACTCCCTCCAGAATGAACTGAGACCAGGCAGTAAACTGTAAAATAGGTTTATTAAAAGGCTCAAAAACCCAAACAATGGAGGGAAAATGCAAAGGTTAGCAAGGATGCCAAAAGGCAAGCAGAAAGTAAATAAAAACTCTGACATGACTTCTCTGGATACTTTACCAACTCTGCTTACACTGTCCAGAGTCCTAGTCCTAGCACTCACACTTGCAGCAAAGTGAGCTGGTGGAAACCCCCTTCATGAAGTATTAGACATGAAGCAGTAAATGCACAAATAGGGGAATGACTTCACTTTTTTTAATACATGAGGATGATCCCAGCTCCACTGTTGGGGTGGTGGTGGCAGCTGGGCACCTGAATTTCCCACTCATTGAAATCAGGTGGGCTTCGGTCCGGTGAGCTGGTGCAAAACAATTTCTTCATTGGTCAGTGGAGAAGAAGCAGCAGCTCCAGCTATAACAACAACAAAATAAGAGCATACTTGGACACTGATTTGAATTAGTCTGCAGTCCCTATAGGATGCTAAGGCATCACAGCAACCTCTGGGATGCTCAAAAGGTCCAAAATGTGAAAAACAGGAATTTTCACCATAACATCCCTTGTCATCCTTTTGCTGCCTCCTCCCTTGCAACCTGGTGTGTGTGATACCTTTAATATTACCTGCTATTCCGTCTATTGACTGAAAAATAGGTGTAATACTGCCCTCTGCAGGATAACATATATCAGATTCAATTGACTACCTTGAAGGAACAATTTCAGGAAAGAGCATTCAAGGCACTAAAGCAGGGGTCTCCAAACCCCGGCGGGGGGGGGGGGAGGCAGATGCGGCCCGCAGCAAGCCTCTATCTGGCCTGCAACCAGCCTCTTGTCCCCTGAATTGTCCTCTTGTCCCCCTATTTTTCTGGAGGAAAAATCCATTACGGGGTACAAGCCATGATGTGTATGCGCAACCTCCTGATTTTAGAAATGGGTTATGTCAGAATGCCAGATGCAAGGGAGGGCACCAGGATGAGGTCTCTTGTTATCTGGTGTGCTCCCTGGGGCATTTGGTGGGCTGCTGTGAGATACAGGAAGCCGGACTAGATGGGCCTATGACCTGATCCAGTGGGGCTGTTCTTATGTTCTTATGAAAGCCTCTGGCCTACTCAACTGAACATGACCAGAGCTGTGTTCTGTGGGCCAGAGAGGTTGAATGAATGAGCCCATTCATTGATTTATTTACTCATATAAGTTCCATCTCTAATTTATTTTTTTAATTTTATATTTAAATTCTTTTTCTGGCCCTCAACAGCACTCCAGATATTTGATGCGGCCCTCTGGCCAAAAAGTTTGGAGACCCCTGCACTAAAGAATAATTATTAAAAAAAAAAATTGGTGATGCTATTTAAACAGAACAAGGAGATTTTTTATCTTTTTTTTTTAACTACAACAAACTCCAGAGTAGTATTTCACAGTACAATGACTGCCATCCAAATGTATTCTGGAACTGTAGTTGCAAAATCCAGTGTTCTAAGGTAGTAGTTCTCAAACTTTTTAGTACTGGGACCCACTTATTAGAATGACAATCTGTCAGGACCCACTGGAAGTGATGTCATTACCTGAAAGTGATGTCATGACTAGAAGTGACATCATTGAGATGGAAAATTTTTAACACTCCCCATACAACAAAATCAAATCAAATACATACATATATTGATACACTGATGGTCTGTCCTCATTGGCAATCTTTCCAATGTGGCCCACACTCACTCCATGTTTTTTGGTCTAGTGCAGCTGTTGTCCAGTGTGGCAGTCCCTGTTGTTTAAATGACCTGGAAAAGGTATCTGACCAGCGAGTAGCCGGTCGGCCGGGGGTTCTTTTGATGTGGTATGGGATCCAGTGCGTGATTCTGGTGTTCCACTGGTCGTCTGTTCGGCGGATGACATGTCCTGCCCATCTGTGCCCAGGAGTAAGTCCCACTGACTATCATTGTTAAAAGAATATACATGGTAGTTTGTTAAAAGTACAGGTCTGTAACATTTCCCCAAATGCAGTCACATCCCATGGTAGCATCAAGTCTAATATATTAAAAATAAAATATTGAAATGAATGGGGATTGGCTCGCAACCCACCTGGTGGGTCCCAACCTACAGTTTGAGAAACACTGCTCCCAAGAATCTCTGGAATAGGAATGATACACATATTACTTGAAGCCCTAAGCCAAGGGTGTCAAACTCATTTCATATCGAGGGCCGAATAACATTCATGATGCCTGCTGAGGGCTGGAAGTGATGTCATTAGGTAGGAAATTATGTTATTAAACAGGTCATAACCAAAAATAAGCACTTTTTCTCACTTAGGAACCCATTAGCTGCAAATGACAGAAGAGAAAACACACAAATCTTGATCATATTTCAAGATATTAGAGAGCCCAATTTTTAAGTGGACTGCCCTTTCAGAAGGAACACTTCAGCACTGCTTAGCAGCTGAGGGCTTGAGGGCCATATAAAAAGCTTCTGTGGGCCACATCCGGCTCCCAGGCCTTATGTTTGACACCCCTGCCCTACACATTATTAATTCAATTTATGTCTTTGCTGAGAGTGCCTCACCCAGTCACAGTTTTCATAGCTATATGTGTGGCTTATGTATAAAGCCATAACTGGCTTATGATCATATTGGCTTATGATAAAATTAATTAGGCTTCTGGTAAATGAAGGACTTGGGAGTGATGCAATGTTTTTACTTCCCACTGGGAATAAGCCAGGTGTCTTATTTGTTACTTTTTTCATTTTAAGTAATTCCCTGGTTTGGATTGCCATATCTCCTATTATCTTGTGTGTGTGATGGCTTACGGCTAATACAAATAACATTCTGCTACTTTTATTTTGGGCAGTGGTCAACATGCAGGGCTAAAACTGAACCCCAGAACATGTGGCATATTCCTTGAGCATGTGCAAAGTGCATTTTTTCATCACTAAGGATGTTTTTTTAAACCAATTATCCCAACCCTGGTAACCATTACATGATACTTTTATAGTCCTTTGTCAATGACAGTAGCAGGACATCCCATACATATGTAATAGATTTCGGGAGGGGGTAACTTCATTAACAGTTACCCCCTTTGTTTTTTTTTCTAAGCCAGGTAGGCATGCATTCCCACACAAGAGTGAAGGAGAGCAAAGCCTGCAAAGAATTAAGAAATAAACAAAGACTTCTCAAAATGATACAACTGTGAAACTGAGGAAGATGGAAGATGACCTTGCTTCTGTAAGGCACAAAAAAGCACCAAACATATTCCTGAATAAGAACAAAACATTATGTGCCAGAAAAGTGTATAGCTTACAAAAATATAATAAAATAAAAATAAAAACATGAAATTGTGGTCTTCCCTATCTTATGCACATTTACTAAGGAGTAAGTCCTATTGTGTTAAGTGTGGTTTATTTTGAGGACTTCACCCATAACCTATGAGCAGATCTGGAAGCAGAAAGGCAAAAACTAGCTAAGAATAGAGCATTGGATACTGACAACAAGAGAACAGAGCCATACCACATAGCAAAATGGACAGAAAACAAAACAAACTGTGCAAAGCAGATTTACAGATGGGATTAGATCCTCATGTCCTAGTGTATTTCAAATATGAATATTTTTCCTTAGGGTCTGAACCTTATACAAACCCTGAGAGGCCCAGGGGCTTAATGTTCACTGAAGCCTCCCTTTCCTTTTCCCCTGAGTCTGTGTGTGCTCTTTGCCCATGTTGATGTGGCCCAGTCATGTGTGAGGCTCACTACCCTTCCTAAAAAGAGCCTGCTTAGAGGAAACTAGTCAAGATATAAACGGGGTGGGGGGGGGTCTACATTCCTCAATCAAAACTCCTTCATTTACTCCAGATTAAATGTGCCTTTTTTTTTTTAAAGAGCTTTCATTTTATTCAGTAAATCTTGAATACCATGGAAGTCATGATAGCTAATTTGCTTTAGGGTGCAATCCTAACCCCTTATGTCAGTGCTTTCCAGGACTGACATAAGGGCAATGCAGCTCTGAGGTAAGGGAACAAACATTCCCTTACTTTGAGGAGGCCTCCATGAGTGACACCCAACTGCAGGGTGCAGCACACGTCCCATTGGCACTACTATGCCAGTGCTGGAAAGCACTGACATAAGGTTAGGATTGCGCCCTTAGTTATTCAATGTTTAAAATGAATTCATAACCAAAATGAAGGCCAAATATGTTGGCAACCTTCAGTCTTGAAAGACTATGGTATCACGCTCTGAATGGTCGTTCTGGAACAGCATCTAGTGTAGCTGAAAAGGCCAATTCAGGAGTGACAATCCCTTCCACACAAGTGCAGTCTGTCCCTGGTCTGTCTTCCTGGCTATGGGCCTTCCTTCTTTGCCTCTTTGCCTCAGTCTGTTGGCCAAGTGTCTCTTCAAACTGGGAAAGGCCATGCTGCACAGCCTGCCTCCAAGCGGGCTGCTCAGAGGCCAGGGTTTCCCACTTGTTGAGGTCCACTCCTAAGGCCTTCAGATCCCTCTTGCAGATGTCCTTGTATTGCAGCTGTGGTCTACCTGTAGGGTGCTTTCCTTGCACGAGTTTTCCATAGAGGAGATCCTTTGGGATCCGGCCATCATCCATTCTCACAACATGACCGAGCCAACGCAGGCGTCTCTGTTTCAGCAGTGCATACATGCTAGGGATTCCAGTACGTTCCAGGGCTGTGTTGTTTGGAACTTTGTCCTGCCAGGTGATGCCAAGAATGCGTCAGAGGCAGCGCATGTGGAAAGCGTTCAGTTTCCTCTCCTGTTGTCAGCAAAGAGTCCATGACTCGCTGCAGTACAGAACTGTACTCAGGATGCAAGCTCTGTAGATCTGGATCTTGGTATGTTCCGTCAGCTTCTTGTTGGACCAGACTCTCTTTGTGAGTCTGGAAAACGTGGTAGCTGCTTTACCAATGCGTTTGTTTAGCTCGGTATCGAGGGAAAGAGTGTCGGAGATTGTTGAGCCAAGGTACACAAAGTCATGGACAACCTCCAGTTCATGTGCAGAGATTGTAATGCAGGGAGGTGAGTCCACATCCTGAACCATGACCTGTGTTTTCTTAAGGCTGATCATCAGTCCAAAATCTTGGCAGGCCTTGCTAAAACGAACCATGAGCTGCTGGAGATCTTTGGCAGAGTGGGTAGTGACAGCTGCATCGTCGGCAAAGAGGAAGTCACACAGACATTTCAGCTGGACTTTGGACTTTGCTCTCAGTCTGGAGAGGTTGAAGAGCTTTCCGTCTGATCTGGTCCAGAGATAGATGCCTTCTGTTGCAGTTCTACCAAATAGGAAAGAACTGGCAAAGCAAAATGAATGGTCCACATTTAAATAACTGAAGAGGAACAGCAATCACTTTGTAAGGAGAGATCTGCACCCAGTCTCTCTGGTAGTGCCACATGTATGAATGGCTCTTTAGCAGTGACAAAGGGGGCATAGGAATGCAGCCTTAGGGCCCATTCCTATCCAATTTTCCAGTGATAGTGTAGCCCTGCCAGTGGGGCATGCACTGCATCCTATGGTGGTGGGGCAGTTACAGAGGCCTCCTCAAGATATGGGAACACTTGTACCCTTACCTTGGGGCTGCATTGCAGTTGCATGGGTGCTGGAAAATTGGATAGGATTGGGCCCTGTATCAGTGTGTCATGGGGTTCAGGGTGATTAGATGTCATAACCGCAAAAGAGGACAAGGCACCCCAAAATGTAGGCACCCAAGTAAAACGTACGACATGTCAAAATAAAAGCTTAAAACACTAGACACTAGACGCGGTTCCAGAACCACCTTTCAGAGCGCGATACCATAGTCTTTCGAGACTGAAGGTTGCCAACAAAAAAATGTAAACACTATATTATTTATGAAATATAAACACTATGTTACATGCAATTTATTACATATAATTTATTAATTCCAAGAAGGCAATGCGCTGCCTGCTCACAGAGAAAAGGAGGATATTGAAGTTCTTTTCCAGGACATGAGGCTGAAAAAGAGAATGTGTCCTGGAAAAAGAGGACATCTGGTCATCCAGGGCATGTTTCACATTGGAATAATGGCAACACTGCGCCTTGTGGTGCCACACAAGGCCTAATGCTGTCCAACTTTCCAACTCTGGTGCAGCCGCAATGCAGCCCTGAAGAACAAATACATATTTCCATACCCTGAGGAGGCCTCTGTGATTGCCTCCCCTGATGCACAGGATTCAGTGCGTGCCCCATCGGCAAGGCTGCATTTCCACTGGAAAATTGGATAAGATTGGACCCCCACCTCTTTTTCCCCCCTGCTTGTCCATCCAGTATGCTGAAGAATTACAAAGAACTGGGAAGCCTGCAGCTAATGACGTGGAGCTGTGTTGCTTGGTCCTGATCAGAGTCCTGGACGTGGCCACACCGGGGCGTCTGGCAGCCCAATCCGATGCATGACTACTCAGAAGTAAGTCCTATTAGAGTCAATGCGGCTTACTCCCAGGAAAGTGTGGATCGGATTGGGCTGTGAATGGATGCCTTCTGTGTACTGTGTACTGGATGCCTCCGATTTTCCTTGGAGGCACTTGGCAGCTGAGGTGCCACACCGCCCACCGCGGAGCTTTTGGGCGCCCAGGGGAGGGGACCAGGGAAGGTGAGCCGAGGGGAGGGTACTAAGGAAGGGGAACTCCCCTTCTGCGAGCCGGCAGAGCCGGATCTGGTCGTGGTGCCTAGACTGACGTGGTCAATTCTCCCAGCGAACCAGGAGAGGGAAGGGAGGGTCGCGCCGTTATCTCCGGCTCTGTTTGCGCTCCAGAGCCAAGCGGCCAGCCAAGCCAGCCCGGGTGAGTGTCGCTGGGGGGCCTCCCTCTTCCCTTTCTGCTGTCGTTTCCCCTGGAAAGCGAGTGTTGGAGGAAGGGAGGCTGCAGGAATGCCCGGGGTTTCGTTCCTTGGGAGGAGAGAATCCCGGTTGCGCAGCAGAAAAGATCTCCCTGCCCTGGTTGCCTTGCCTAGCCTGGATCTTCTGGCTCCCGGTTGTTCTTGCAAACCACTGCCAGCTTTTCCAAAAAGGGGCACCTCGGGCTCCAGTCCCTCAGCTGCAAGCACTTCAACCCGGTCCTGCTGCAATCCCTCGGGGAGGTGGTCTCCTTTTAAACCGGATCTCTCCTTTCCAGCCTGTTCCTGGACTTCTCCATCGGTGCCAAACCCCTTCCACCGATTTTGTGTTCATAGGAGTCCGCCTGTGACAAGAGGAAGTGAATCCTTTGCTCACTGGCTTGTTTTCTTTTATTTCCCATATTGTGTTATACTTAACCCCTCCTTAGGAATTTCTAGATTTTTTTGGGAAATGCTTGTTTAAGCTGAACTCAGTCCTGCTTCCTTTCAAGTCGTAGTAACGTTTTAGACAGACTCTTGCAGGCTGATCTCTGTGTACATTTACTCAGAAATAAACTGGGTTAGAGTTGCAATCCTAAACACACTTACTAGGGAGTAAGCCCTATTGGATGTAATGGAAATTTATTCTGAGTAAACATGCATGGATGGAGCTGCAGTTAAGTTCACTGGGATTTACTCCCATGAAACTGCCTGGGGTTGGGCTAGCTGACTGCTGTTCTGTGAATGTTTACTAGGAAGTAAATGTTATTAAATGCATGTTCTGAATGCATGTTTAGGATTTGTGCTGTACATCACCTAAATAAGTGTTATGCTTCTCCACTTCATTTAGCAACCTTGGTTCGTGCACAGTTGATTGAGTTTTAAACCAGCATTTCCTTCTTCATTTTTATGAGGGAATTGCACATTCATTTGCAGGTAGTTCCCTTGAACTTGCACCATGTTCCCTAGTGAGGATGAGATACTTCACCCATCAGGAAGTGGGCCAGAAGGAGGCAATCATTTGTGCTATAAGGCAGCGCCAGCACTCCTGGGAGTCCTGGGACAGAGTCCTAAACTGGGGTCCAGATGCCTACCTGGTGATGGAGCATTCCCCCCCCCCCCCACTGGAACTGTGAGGGTTCAAAAGTTGGCCTGGCAGGTAGGCTGTGTGATAGGCGTGGAGCCCTAGCCAGTGATTAACCTGGTCAACCTCTGAGATCTCTCTTGTTGCTATATAGCAGGGGTGTCCAAAGTTTTTGGCAGGAGGGCCACATCATCTCTCCAACACTGTGTCAGGCCGGCAAAGAAAGAATTAATTTACATTTAAAATTTGAATAAATTGACATAAGTTTACATAAATGAATATATTAAAGATGAACTTATATGAATGAATGGTCTTGCAATAGCTCAAGGCCTATAAAAGGCCTTGCACAAAGCATGGCTGGCCTTTCCTTTGCTGCCACTACTGCATCACAGACATGAAAGAGCAAGTAGTGGAGGAAGCCCTCATCCCACAGCTCACGCAAAAAGATCAAACAGTTGTCTTCAGGCCAAGAGCAGTTGTGTCCAGCCAGTGTGGGCTGCAACAAATCTCTGGAGGGCCAGAGGCTCATTGGAGACTGGGGGCTCCCTGAGGGCTGAATTGAGAGGCCTCGAGGGCCTGCTATATAGTAATAACTTTCATGCACTTGACTTTCATCACTTTGCTCTTTTAGTTGTGCACTTATGCTTTTGATTCTGATTCAGTATAAGTCTGCAGTCTTAAATATTGTGACCTTGAAGTCTAGGAAATTATGGATTCAGTGGAACTTAGTTTTTAATTAAGAAAAGAACATAAGAACAGCCCACTGGATCAGGCCATAGGCCCATGTAGACCATCTTCCTGTTATCTTATGGTGGCCCACCAAATGTTAGGATCAGGCTTCATGTGCAGAAAGGGAAGGTGGGTGTCCAACAATTGAATGTAAGAACCTGGCAAATGGGAATATAATTACTGTTATGGAGCACCAGCAGTGTGCTAATGTCTTTTATTGGCACTGACCATTCAGAGGTATTTGGAGGATACGATTATATGGTGGTAGCCTTCACAGTGTTGCAGAATTGCAAGTTTATCTAATGCAGGACCTCATCCTATCCAACTTTCCATCACTAATGCAACTGTGCCAATGGTGCAGTTGCTGTGTCCTGTGGTGGTGGAAAGACAGAGGCCTCTTCAAATGTCCCCTTAGCTTGTGGCTACATTGCAGCTGGAAAGTTCCACAGAATTGGGCCCACGATGTCTTTGCTTTTCAGAATGCTTGAATGTAATGCTTGATTCCATCTTAACCATCTTGAGGTAGAATTCTTGAATTTCACTGACCAGCCCAGTGATTGTATTAGGTATTCTAAAATATCAATCAGAGCCACTAAAAATATTATGCATGCATTAAAATTTCTATACAAACTATAAATTGGTTCTTCTGCTTCCTGGTACTGCAACTTATGACCCCCATAAACAACAGATGCCTTGAATTAAGTTCCCCATAAAATGCTCCCTTACTTGTTCCTTACAGAACTTCCTAAGCTTGTACTTGGCTAGTTAAATTCTTGATTTTTTTATTTTCTTGAAATGGCAGACCCTTCCCTCCCATTGCCATATTGTAGTTTCTGAAGCTTTGTGCAACATGTAGGAGGAGGGCCTTTTAAGCTCAAAACCATTTTAGATATACTGATCTAGTTGTGAGGTTTCTTGGCTGTGATGAACAAATTTATTTGATAATCCAACATAACCAATTCAGCTTTTCTATCTGAATCACTACAGACTTTGAGACCGCCTTGGGAGGCAGTAGTAGCTAGTATAGAAAATAAGACCAGTGTAATTGTTGTGGGTAGAATGTTGGAAGGCTGGGATATTTGCTTCATGGTGAAGCTTACTGGGTGACCATGGGCTCATCCTAATCTACCCTAAAGGGTTTTTGTGAAATGGAATGAGGGTGGGAGTTTAAAACAATAACTAAATAAACACATCTTGAGAATAAAGTTTATTCTAGCAGATTTATATTTGCTTTTGATTGGTTCTTGTTATGTCATTCAGTAATTGGGGTCAGGAAGGGAGAATGTTCTTACAAAGTAGGACCAGAATGTCCAGGAATGCAAGAGATAAGTGTATCTCATTACAGTGTACAACACATATGCAAATTAAATCCAGTAAACAGGGCAAAAGATCCAATCAGAGTAGGTGTGACCCACTCCTAATTGGTAAGCAATCTGCAAAATGACATGAATAGTGAATGTAAAGGGGACAATTACAGTACAATTTGTAGTGAGATAATCTCTCAGTCTCTATTCAGCCTAAATACAGTATGATAGTATCAAATCTGTATACAAATACCCAGCAGCTTCAGGCTAGAATCTCCTTGATATCTAGATTTTTATTAACATATGCTCACTTTCATGTCTAGTATTGAATTTGTTGGGAGAAGGAAATGTTCCCTCTGCTCCAGAATTGGTCTCTGAATGTTACCATTTTAAGTGTCTGACTTTTGTCTGTTCTCTTGTGAAGAGATGGTCAAGTTTGCCCAGTGTAAAGTGTGAAAGACAATGCTAACCAGTAGTGGTATAGGCCATGTCAGAAGATGTGCATGTCAGTGAGTGAGACTGTGATGTTCTTGATCAGCTTTGATGTTATTGGGTTAGATCTCATAATGTGACCATATAACAGATTATTAGATCCCTGCTACCTGGGCAAAAACACACTTTTTACAGTGGTGATACTCTTGTATTTAGCAGGGGAGATAGCCACTATCCCTATGCAACCCACAAAAGCATCTGTTTGCCAGTGTTTCTTCTGCATCTTTTTTTATTGTGAGCCTTTTGGGGCCAGGTAACCATATTTATTTATTTTTACTATATAAACCTTTGTTAACTCTTTGTTGAAAAAGAATATATAAATATTCTTAATAATAATATGTTCAGCCTTGATGATCAGCCTTGATGACTGATATTATCCCATGTTGGCATTGTTCAAAGAAATGCAGGTCAGTTTATTTACTTATTTTTCACACTTTTATACTGCCCTTCCTCCAAGGAGTTCAGGATGGTATACATAGTTCCTCCTCTCCTTTTGTCCTCACAACAACCCTGTGAGGTAGGTGAGGCTGAAAGAAGGTGACTGGCCCAAAATCACGGAGGAATCTTCATGGCTGAGCAGGGATTTTAACCTCCAGCTCCCAACCTCCACCACCCTGGCTCTCACTCTCAATTTTGGCACTGGGTTTGTTGAAGGAGCTATTTCCTAGGTTTGTGTCCCTGATGAATGGGCCATTGTTACTGATGAGCAGCTACAGGTTGGCGGGCTGGCTGCCTGTAAGCAAGTACAGGTCCTTCTCAAGGTATGTGAGAAGGAAAGTCCTCTTCCAGGACAGTCTGTAGTGCCTTGATTATGCATTAGGGAGGTTTTAGTTGTTACCCAGAGGCCATCCATTAGCGTCCATTCTTTACTCTGCAAGGCTTGTCCTGCAGCTGGTGATTGCTGGGCACTTGTCTGGCCTTGTCAGGGAATTTTGTTCACTTCCCCTGGTAGGTTTTTTCCTTTTAAGAATGGTTCATATAAACTCTGTTGGTGTTTGTCCATCTCTGAAGGATTGAAGCAAACACAGCTCTATCTTAGGATTTTGGTGTATATCAGGGTCTCCAAACCCTGGCCTGGGGGCCAGATGCAGCTGGAGGAGAGCCTCTGTCTGACCCACAGCCAGCCTCTGATCCCATGAGAACCTGTGGCCCAGATGACCAAACACAACCAGAGTTGTGCTTGTGGGGTGGGGGAATGGGGGTGCATTTAAGTGTGTGTTTTATTTCTTGGGCTATGTTGGTGCTTGGAGAAATCCTGGAAATTTGAGTTCATTCATTCATTCATTCATTCATTCATTCATTAATCTCAGTTCCATCTCTAATGTATTTAAGTTTCAGAACAAAGCAGGCTGGACTTTATCTTAAGCCATTACTTGCAAGTGAGTCAGAACAAAGGCATATGGCCTGCAGCCTTACCCTGAATGTCCACAACCTGTGTGCAAGGTTGCAAAGTATTTCTTGGGGCACTTGGTTGCTGAAGGTGTTGCAAATATAAACAACGTTGTGAAAAGCAATTAAATGCATAATTATTGCATTACCCCTGCTTAGTAAAGAAAAATAGATGCTGTGCATAATTTGCATTTTCTTAACTGCAAGTTCCTGTTTTTAATCAAAGCTTGTGTTTGGTCTTACAGTAAATTTCTCATTTCCTGCTTTCGTTTATATTTGGATGTAAAGTGCAGCAGTGAGTGTATTGTATTTGCATAGCAATCCACCTGTTTCAAAACAGTACCATTAATTCTGCTTCAGTATTTGATGGCAGTTATTTTTTGTGGCTGTTGGTGATGTTCTGTATCTGTGGTTTTTAAAAGAGATTTCTCAATGAATAGATAAGTCATGGTGAAGTAATGGCTTAACAGTTGGCTCTCTGCTGCTAATCTTTCCCTGCCATTTAGGGGCTTGGTGAGTATGTTCTAATGAACAAAACCAGTTCCTGTGGTTGATGATGAACCTGGTTTCTGACTGTGGTCTCTAGAAGAGCCCCCCAAATGCTATATGGCATGCCATTGCTCCATGCAGGGTAGGTATTCCCTGTAGATGAAAAGTCTGAACAAAAGGAGGTTAATAATGTAATAGTACAAAACTTGATAGGAAATGCTCAGTATTAATAATAGGAAGTTTTATTTGTGTCTGTGATTGTAGTTAATTGTAGTTAATTGTTAATGTAGTTAACATGTAGTTAACAATGTAGATTGTAGTTAATTGTTAATGTAGTCATATTTAAAGAGCATTTACACATCATAATTTATTCTGACATGTAAATTGGCATACTTGTTAAAGACTTCCCACAAGTAGATTGTAAATAAACAAGGCTGAGATTTTCAGGATTTGGACAACTTCCTTACCCAAAGGCACATGAGGCAGCAACCTGGCTGAAACTCAGCGGGCTTGAGGCTGGCCAGTGCCAGAATGGATCTGGGAATTCCATATACAGTGTGCTGCCTTGAGTTCCAGTAGGGCTGCCCTGTCCATGAGGCCAACCGAAGCTGTTGCCACAGGCAGCAGATTGGTGGGATTACCCATCTCTGTCAGCCTACTTGCCTCCACTGCTCCTCCTCCACCTTCCTGGAGTGGAAAAGGAAGAGGAAATGTGGAGGGGAGGAGAGTGCTGAGTCAGAACATTGGAGAGTGGGAGGAGCACATCATCAGGTAAGGGGGGCAGCATTTGGCAAGCTGCCTCAGGTGTCAGAAGGTCTTGGGCAGGCCTTGAGTTCCATCATGGAAGAAAGTTGGAATGTAATAAATAAATAAATAGGTGTTGCACTATTTATGTAACTAGATTATAACAAGCAATGGCCACCCACAAAATCCGCCTTTCAGGTGGCACTGATGTCATGTCATTGCGATACTGGCAGATCATCATGTCATGTGACATTGATATCACGTTTCAACCTAAACACCTGCATTCTAACTGCAACTTTTCAACCTGAGCTGTTAATTCTGTAGAAGTTCATATTGCAATTTACATCTTTTGCAACCATCTTTAACTTAAATTTGTCTGTTAAAGATTTGGCTGGATACGATATTAGCTACGCCCAATGTATTGTTCTGTTAAGGCAGAATGCATGTGCATAGTTCTTAGCACTGGCAGCCTCTTGAAAATGCTGTTGTGGGGTAAGGTGTTTGTTTGAGGGTACCAGCAATTTCAGTTGCACCTGCTTCAGGTGGTATGTTAGACAAACTGTGGGGGGGGGGGATTTCTGTATGGTGGGAAAAGGAGAAATTCCATCCAATGTAAACACAAGAATGCTGAATAAAATAAGAAGACACATGTGGGCACCTGCCTTAAAGCAAGTTCAATGAATGACTCCTGAGAACCGGACAATAGTAGACACCATCTAGATGTACAAAGTGTAGGTTTTGGCAGAAGTCGTGATATAGGTGGTTTGTAAATCAAATGTGTGTCATTATTTGATAGAGTATTGAAGTCTTGTAGCTATTTCAAGAGTTGATCCTCATATAGCCTCTCTTGCCTTTCCCCACTGATTATAGTCTCGAAGTGGTTACAGCATTTTCATGAGATAAAGAAAGTTTGAAATTTGATGCACACACAATCTAACACAACCTGATGATAGAAAGTTCATAAAATATGATGTTTACCTCTGACTTTGAAACTTGGGATGTGTAAAAAGCCTCATAACAGTGGTCGGTACGGAGCAAGCCAAGACACAAATGGGTCACAATATTGATCAATCAGAGTTGCAAACCAACCTTGGAAAGGGGGAAGGCAGCATAGGAACATAGCCTCAAATAGTACAATAGTGTGGAGTTTCTCACTGTACACACTTTAACAGTCTTCCCATTGTGAAGAAGGGATTTCTAGTGGCAGCCAGGAACAAATCTATGGTAGTGTATTAGCTTTCAGGCTTCTCATGGGTATTGTGCCAGTTTCCTTTTGAGTCTTGCTGAGTATAGTGTGACCACTTTAAATGTGACCTTTTTAAACCATCTCTGCCCAATGTTTCATATACGCAACAGGGATCAAATGTGTACTCCTGTGGGCTGTGCAAAAATGGGTTTTAATTGTCACTCAGTGTGAGCAAATCCTCAGACAAGGCCTGTTTGTGTACTGCTTCAAACACACTCAAACAGCGCAGTTTGAATTGGCACATAAGCGTAACTTGGAGTGTGATCACTCCACAAAAAAGGTAGGCATTTGATGGAAGATGCCTGTCCCATATATACAGATACTGGGTAGGCTACAATTTTATTCTGAACCAGTAAGAGTACGTATTTTAAGTGAAGTAGTGAACAAGCCAGCCAAACTATCACATCTATCGTATTAGTATACATCAGAAAATGATTTTTGAAATGTCATTTTAAAAAAAATACATGTCTGTATAACTCAAACACATTTTTGTATTCTGAAGCTGTAAATCCGTATATTTTCATTGTTGCACTATGAAAAATGGCCACGTAGCTTTCCAAGAATTTTTGCAGCAAACAGAATCCACACTAGTTCCTTTGTAGCCTTGTGACTGCTAAACAGGTATTACCTGCAAGAGAGTTCCAATAAGGAGTTGGGTTCTGTTTTACTAATACAGAAGATAGGAACTGTACCCATTAAGCAGGTACAACTGGAAGTGAATGTTCTTGCCTTCATAAAAGTTTTCTGGGGGTTGTGAAAGGCATATGATTAGTTTATGATTTTTCCCACACCTGGTGAACTACTTGAGCTCTGTTGAATGTTCCATTGTGTGCATAAATGTAGGCATTTCTATGCTCCCAGATGAACGCCCTCAGAAAAACAACAGAGCACAAGATCATCCTGGGTCCCCTTGTTTGGATACGTGTCACATTGTGATTGTTTCTTCATGAGGCATAAAATTTCATCTGCATAAACTTGTCTATAGATAACATTAGATTGAAGTTATATTCAGGGAATGAAGAGGGATCTATAGAGAGTTGGTTGGTTGGGAGCCAGAGCAGAAGTGGGCATATACATCTGGATTTTAGATTGCAGGTGGGGGATTGCAGGATTGAATACTGGCACATCATGGAGAAAGCCAGGCTAGATGTACTTTTCCCTAGCATCTTGGAGCAAGGGAGTTTCTGTCACTTGCACCACATAAGTTTTTTTTTTTTACACAAGAGAACGATGTGGTTTGATAAAGGGTAAAGAGAAGCTGGAAGACAGTGGAATGAGATGAGAAACTTCTGAGTAAACATACTTACTTGTAAGTAAACTCCAGTGAAATCAATGAGACTCACTTCAGAGTGAAGATACCGTGGGCTTACAAATCCATGGTGTCTGCATCTGAGGATTCAACTGCGAACTGAAAAATGTTTTTAAAAGTTTGCCACATGTCAAGCACTGATGTGTAGGCTTACCCTGCGGAGACTGTAATCATCTTGACCCACAGGTCACAATATGACATGGGCTAACAACTGGATGGGGCTTCCATAGAAGCTTTTCCTCCACTGGCCAGCAGGCTCAGACACATGTCATTTGCGTTGCTGGCATACTGTCTTGGTGAGCATGTGAAGTGGTGGAGTAGTGAAGTGTGTCAGCTGCCCATGAGCCACCCAGGACAGGGGCTCACTTTGGGCCAAGTTGCCTCCACTGTGAGGGCTCTCTAGCCTCTTTCCAGGTAAGCGTCCTCACCACCCCTCACCCATTTTAATAAGCAACTTGAGCATCCCCATCCTGGAACCAAATCCCCACAGATACTGTGGGCCTACTGTTCTTGTAGTGGGCAGGAGGTCTGGTCTAGAGGGTAGAGCCTCCATTAGCCCGAAGATAACATCAGAAGTTCACCTGTTTGAGGACACCAGCAGCTCCCTGACAGCTGAGAATGGTGAGGCCTTGAAGCAACTGACAAAGCCGAGCTGAGTAATTCTTGGTGTGAGCAAGAAGCATCTTGGCTGCCCTCCATGTGAGAGATGGAGCTGCTTGTTAGCCTGCATGGGAGACCAAACCAGGAAGATCCATTCTGAAATGTTGTTGGTTCTTGAAAGAGAGAACCTTTATGATTGTCAAAACCCCCTTGAGGGATTTAGAAACTCCTGCCTATGTAAACCACCTTGAATAAAATCAGAGGAGTAATCTGATGACCAGAAAGGCGGTATATAAATACCTAGTTGTTGTTGTTGTTATTGTAACAAGTCCTATTTGACTTAAGTTAGTTGCAATCAAGTCACATATCAATTCAATCCTAGCTGTGACTGTGACTGACCTTTATGGGATTGTGGCCATTCACTGGTCATCCTTATGGATATCTACTTTATACAGAATGAAAACTGATAACTTTGTTAAAAAAATTATTGCAGATGAGCGCGACTAATTCTCAATGCTGTCTTTTTTACCAGGCATTCCCTTTCAAGATCCAATTAAGGTTCACCCAGGTAAAAATGGCAGAAGGTGGATTTGATCCCTGTGAATGCATTTGCTCACCTGAATATGCCATGAGGAGGCTGATCAACCTGGTGAGGATGATTTTCTTTTTTGCTTCATTGTTGGTTTCTTTCATATCTGATAGCAGTAGATATTGAGTCACAGTTAGTGCTAAACGTATGTCAACCATATATTTTTTTCTTCTGATTGTCCTCCCACATGATCACGGCTGCTGCAGCAGCTGCTTTTCTTGCTGCTACCATCTTAGCTGAGCTTCCTGTGGCACACCTTTCCAGCCTGGTACCCAGGGCGGACCATTCCTTGCTACACTATTGCTACAAGTGACTGAAGTAACTGTCATATCTGATAGCTGTTACAGACACCTGAAGCCTTCTGATCCTGTGGTGGCTCTGTTTATGGCTCCTGTATGAACCAGGTCATACCCACAAAGCACTTCTTTGTAGAATACATTATACACTAAAGACAAACTGGCAGCTTTTGGCATAGATAGGTCATGCAACAAAGGAGTAATAAAACAAAAGGAGATTCTGCAGTTACAGGAGAGGAATTCTTTTTTAAGAGTCTGTACCTGCACCAGAGATTCTCTTCCATGAAAAACCATCATCTTATTTGTGAAGAGTTGAGTTATAATGCACAATGAAAGTTCCTATATTGTAATCAATGTATAGAGGTGCTATTATTATGTATTAGCCACTCAATGGACCTGTCATCTGTATGTGTGGGGTAACTCCTGTTATCTTCAATGGGATTTATACAGGAATTTTTGCAACCTTTGTTTCTTGTGTTTTTTGAGGCCAAGAAAATAATTTTCTTCTTGGGATTGTCTTTGCTTCTCTGCCAGATAGCTTTATGTTCATTTTAGAGAGCTCTATCCTGAACTATGAATTTGGACACACTCTGAAAGTTAGTGGTAGCCAGGGGGGCCTGGCATGCTGTGGTCCATGGGGTCACGAAGAGTTGGACACAACTTAATGACTGAACAACAACAAATCTTGAACTATTTGGGGCTTTCTCTACAGAAGCCAAGAGGAACATATTGTCTCAGCTGATCAAACATCACATTTTATGCTGTCCCCAATGTGTCTTGCATTTTCACAGGATATGTAGATTTGAATAGTAGCAGTCAATTTCCTCCCCCCTCCCCCTTTTTAATTGAGTTCATTGAGAAACTTGCAACAAAATCCCATATGTTACTTTTTCACATTTACATCCCACCTTTCCTTCAGGGATCTCAGGATGACACACATGAGTTTCTATTTATCCTTGAAAAACAACCCAATGAAATTAGTTAACCTAAGAGATAGTTACTGACCAAAAGATACTCAGTGAGCTTTATGGCTGAGTGGGGATTGAACCTGGGTCATCCCAGTCCTAGCCCAGCATTTTTACCACATTATCACATGGGCTCTATACATGTTTTCCTCAGAAGTAAGTTCTTCTGTATTCAATGGGGCTTAAATGTGCATTGGGTTAATGTGCATAGCTTAGTGCACAATCCTAACCAGGTCTACTCAAAAGTAAGTCCTATTGTGTTCAATGGAACTTACTCCCAGGAAAGTGAGGTTAGGATTGCTGCCATGATAACTCATTTCTGCCCTGCCCACAGGTGTACACATTTGATCCCTATAAGCAACATTGGGCAGAAATGGCTTAAGGGACAATTCATCACTCTTCTCTTTTCTATCTTTAATGTTTGATTTTTTTCATTACTAAATTGGAAAAGAGTCATGCGTTCTGGTATCATTTTCTGCATCTTTAAACCTAATGGATGTTACTGTGTTGGCCTTTTACACCTGCAGCAATTGTCTTTATTGTCTTGTTTTATATCTTTCCTGATATATCTTTCCTGTCCTTGGGACAGATGTGTCAGCCAACAAGCTGAAACAATGACCTCATTGTTCTGAAGCAATGGACTGTAGCCTAGAGTGATCTTGTGCTTTCGTAATCTGTGGCGTTCGAATGTGGAGTGACTGACACCTGAGCCCATATACTTCTCCTATTCATATTTGTTTGGATATGGCAGCTTCCGTAACAAATAGGAAGCACAACAACCTTGCACTTTCTATCCTGCTGCTGCTGTTCTTAACATCCAAAATGGAGGGCCATGCATCTTCCTCATGAAGATCCATGTTCCAATGTGGGGAACAGCTCATGCATATCCTATAGGGAGATTTTTGAGCCTCTGTTTCCCACATTGCTGTATGAAATGAAACTTCCGAACAAGTATGAAATTACTATTTCCTTTACCACAGAAACTGTTATGTCTGAAGCTGCTTTCAGATCTGGCCTTGGGCTGGCTTGTAACACACAAGAACAGGAGTGAACTAACTGACTGTAACACTGGCATTTACTCAGGATAGCTGCTACCAGATAGCAAAGTCACAAGCCACAAACATGAGCCAAACTGGCATGAAGGCTGCAATCTTATCCACACTTGCCTGGGAGTGAACCCCATTGACGATAGTGGGACTTACTTCTGAGTAGATATGCATAGGATTGGGCTCTGAGTGCCTGTACCTCTTCTTATGTTTCAGTCTCACAAAGTTTTCCTCTAAACATATTATTCAAGTACCATAGAATTGAGCAGTTTGAGATTTTGGTCTGGGCTAGCTTTAATGGTGTTGCTAGGTAATTTGACACTCAGTGCCCTTAGATTTTGGCACCCCCATACAACACAATTATTTAATTAATTAATTTATATTTTAAACATTTTTATACCACCCTCCCTCTAAGGCACTCAGTGTCATGTGTTTCCTCCTTTTCTTTTGTCTTTACAACAACCCTGTGAGGTAGATGAAGCTGAGAGACAGTAATAGTAATGACATAAATGAATAATACGTAACAATCACCAGAAAATATTTCCTCCCAAGCAATGGATGAACATCAGTGCCCTCCCCTGCTATTACTCCTCTGCACGTAGTACTCAGTGACTTACTGCCCCTGCATCTGGAAGTTCAATGTAGTCATCGTGGTTAATAACCACTGACAGACTATAGTCTACCATGAATGTTTAGAATCCACTTTAAAGGTCAGTGACCAACAATGCCCAACCTTCTCATCAGTGGCATCACTTGGTGTCACCCTGTCTCATGGTGTCAACCCCCATTAACTTCTCCTGCTACATCTAACTGAACTACAATAGAACTGTCCCTAGGTTATGCACTGGTGACCAACTTTTATATAACTCTAAAAAAATTTTTTTAATACTGAACCAGCACTTAACCTTAGGAAAAAGAGGCAGGCCCAAAGCCAGCTTCAGCACACAAGGATGCAACTGATTCTTTCTTCTTTGGCTTTTAATAAAGCCAAAGTTCAGGGAACGAAATTTTGGAACCCACCATCTCAATCCAAGAAGTAGAACCCAATTTTAGGTCAAAAGCTGAGGTACTCATTTGCCACTGCTTCTACACATTTATCTTAAGTATTTGCATAATAAGGGCAAGTTGGCCTCTGGAGAGCTTATTCATACTACCTATGTTCCTTCCCCCTTATGGTTATGATCCTTGTTTATGCCACTATTGCCCTCTTTTGGTGAAGGGTTGGCACTGCAGTGTGCATGTTTTCTTAGCCCCTTTAAAATGATGTTTGAAGGCTGCAGAATGGTATCTTCCTAGATTGCTCCTTTTACCTGGTGAGTAATTATTTCTGATAGTTTGCACCATGATGCATCGTGTAGAAGTCCCATTGAAATTAATGAGAGCTTTGCAAAGGTCTCTTGTCCAGCACTAATTCATTTCATTGGGGCTCTTAGAACTTTCACATGTTTCCAAAATTGCTTTATTTCAGAAGACTTTCCATCAAACTTCAGAGCTTATCAAGTCTGCTTTTGCCAACTACGACTCTCTTGTTTTTCTTCGTTTCAGTTACGACAATCCCAGGCCTACTGCACAGACACTGAATGCCTTCAGGAACGTGAGTAATGGGGAAGGCTGGGATAATGGCTGCTGGCAAACGATTACAAAGTAAAATGTGATGTCTGAGGACCAAATACATGTGATGTTGAGTTGCAAGTAGTCTTCCCCCTGGAGGGGTGTGTGTGTGTGTGTGTATGTTTTACAAAATGCAGTTGTGGAGGCTACAATCTAAAATGGAAGATCTGCAGGGTGGGCTGTGGTTGGGGATGAGGGAGGAAGAGGATGTTTTGTCTAACTTCTTAACCTCTTCCTTTGAGTTTTTCTATTTAAAAATCTGCAGGAGGGGAGAGGATTAAGAAGCGCTTTCCTTCCTGATATTTTTCTTAGGGTTTCAGCCTCTGTTTTATAAGAAAGTCATTGCAATAAGCTGGAAGGATAGGAAGCTTCGTACAGCTTGGCCGTATTTATTTATTGTATTGGGCATGATACATTTTGTTCCTAAGGGCATCAACCAGCTTCTTGAGAAATTTCAAGACATGTGTTTTGGATCCAAAATGTGAGAAACCTGGGTAATTTTATAAAGAATGCATCCCTCTTGTCTGGCTTGACCTGCTGGCACTTTGGGCCAGAGCAAACAGGGAACAGTTGATTTTTTCCTGGGTGTGAAGTACTACATCTTAGTGAGCATTAGCATTTCAATTAGGGGTACAGGTACTGAAGTACCCATGAAGCCTTGGAGTCCTCTCCTCAAATATTGCAATACAGTTTATTTTATTCTTTTCCCACTCTTGAAAATGGGTGTGGGGATCAAGTAGGTGCTTGGACTGCAACCAGAGAATTGTGTTGAAAGACTAAATTCCATTCTATTGTACCAGTACACAAGAGGGAAACTGCATTCCAATGTGATTCACAGCTTTCCAGGGCTTCTTAAATACGGATTCAAGGGTTGCAGCTTGTGTTGAGATATGAAAACTCTTAACTGGTGTCCTGAATGGGTGCACCAGCTTTTTTTCTGAAATCTCAGTCTTCAGGGCAGGCCTCCAATTACAATATAGTTTGCATTTTCCTCCTCCTTTGAAAACAGGGTTGGCAGCTGAGCTGGTTTTGGAACATGAACTACAGAACTGTGGTGTGAACATGTGTGCAACATTTCATTTCTGTATCTTGGCGTTCAAGAAAGTTATTGAGTTGCAAACTCAAGAGTTGAAAAGGATACTTAAACCAAAGTTCTAACTTCAAATCCATGCCTGTTCTGTCGATTATGAATACAGTAAGCATTGGTGCAGTCTTCTTTAAAATACAAGCAAACAGTACCAAAATCCTGGCCTGCTCACTACTTAATTTTTAAAGGAGGAATGGCCCACTTCTGATATGCCTCTCACCCTTCCCCATTCAGCCCTCTCCCTGTCCCGTTCTGTCCACCCTGCCTTCTCACCATTGATGGTGGGCACTCCTGTCCCTACTGTTGCTCCAGCAGCACTCCAGAAGCATATGGTTTCACACACTGCCAGGGCATTGTTTGCAACAGCCATAAAATAGCTACCACTGTCAGAACACTAGTTCCATCAGTAGCAGAGCCCAGTAGGTCAGGCTATTATTCTGATTCCAGTGGGAGCTGGTTCTAAATGATGCTGTTTCAAAATATTTTTAACCCTATACCAGCCCCTTACAGTGAAGGATGTACATGCTATCTTTGTACTTGTACCTCCTTGTATTTCCATGGAAATTTCTTTAATCATGTGGGGAGGCAGTTTATCTGAACCACACCATGATATGTGATTCAGATGAGCAGTCTTGCCCACACAATTAAAAGAACTAACTAGGAAGTGAGAGGAGGTGCTTGGTAGTGCTCCCTAAGGAATCCCTGCCACTGCATGGGCCCCTTCCATGGCTGCACAGTGGTGTCTCTGGACATTTGGCAGTGACGTCACACATAGAAAGCCAGATTTATATATATATAAATAATCTCTCTCTCTCTCTCCCTCCCCCCCCCCCCAGAATAGCCTTGGTCAGTTTATACTTAAATAGGGGAAGAATGCATTGTTCTGTTCAGCAAGCAACAGCAGGGGGTCAAGTTTCTAGTATTTACATCAGGCCCAGTCAATCCAGTGACTGCTTGTAGGCCAATCACAGGAGCTGATGTTGCACACTTCTGCTCTTGGAAGTTTCTGAGGCCTGTGTATGCACAATCCATATATCAATTAGGCTAACTTCTTAACCCAGACCCCTCAGTTCAAACTGCAGTCCCTGACACTGTCTGCCTTAACACTTACTTTCCCCTAGCTGGGAGGAGTGTAGATCCTAGCAGATACATAGTTATTTCCTGGATGTGCAAGACCCAGGAACTAGGAAGACATGGAGGCGAATTATTCTTTCTGGTTTCCTTGCCCCATCTGACTTCCAAACTACTTGCTACACTCCTTCAGCTCTTCATTCCTGTGATTCTTTTGCTTCCTGTCTGATATATCATAACTGCTTCTCTTATAAACAACCCCTTCTTTTGGTTACAGATACTGCAGTCACAGCTGGGATGTAGGTGGGGCTTGGTTTGGTTTGAGAAGCAGACGGCCTGTGGCTGAAGTCAGAATGACGTCTGTTGTTATGTTGTTACCAACGAAACAGTCATAAAATCCAGACGGGAGGAGAAAGTCTCTGAATTTTGCAGATTCACAGTCTTTCTGTGAATGAGGGTGTGAGATTTGTTTCGGTTTTTGCATCAGACACACTGAAGCAGCTTGACAAAAAAACATGTTGTCTCATAGTTGTTTTGAGATAATCATATAGCAACTTGTGAGACCCGAGAAATATTATTTTGCTATTTCATCTTTGCATCTCAAAAGATGGGAAAGAGGCAATCCCCATGTGGAGGCTTCTTTGAAGGCAGGTCATTCTGTTATGTTTCTGGATCATATGTGACTGGCTAGTTCAGTTGCAGCCAATACAGAGAGACAGCAGAATCACCTGCCCAGGTAAGAGGAGGAATGAACTGAAGCATGCCCAACAGAGTCTTTTAATTATTTAATTCTTGTAGCACGCTACTGGTTCTCTCACATCTCACCAGTGTACTGTACCTCAACACACAATGAGAAAGTGAATATAGGATGGTTTGAGAAGCAAACCATGATATTAACTGACCATAAATGTTTTCGTATAGAACCGTGACATCCTACTGTCACTGGTTTAACCCACGTAATCCAGATTGTCTTGTGTCCAAAGCAAGGAACTGAGTGAACAAAATAAGAACATAAGAACAACCCCACTGGATCAGGCCATAGGCCATCTAGTCCAGCTTCCTGTATCTCACAGTGGCCCACCAAATGCCCCAGGAAGCACACCAGATAACAAGAGACCTGCATCCTGGTGCCCTCCCTTGCATTGGCGTTCTGACATAGCCCATTTCTAAAATCAGGAGGTTGCACATACACATCATGACTTATAACCCATGATGGATTTTTCCTCCAGAAACTTGTCCAATCCCTTTTAAAGGCATCCAGGCCAGATGCCATCACCACATCCTGCGGCAAGGAGTTCCACAGACTGACCACACGCTGAGTGAAGAAATATTTTCTTTTGTCTATCCTAACCCTCCCAACACGCAATTTTAGTGGATGTCCCCTAGTTCTGGTGTTATGTGAGAGTGTAAAGAGCATCTCTCTATCCACTTTATCCTTCCCATGCATAATTTTGTATGTCTCAATCATGTCCCCCCTCAGGTGTCTCTTTTCTAGGCTGAAGAGGCCCAAACACCGTAGCCTTTCCTCATAAGGAAGGTGTCCTATCCCAGTAATCATCTTAGTCGCTCTCTTTTGCACCTTTTCCATTCCTACTATCTCCTTTTTGAGATGTGGCGACCAGAACTGGACACAATAATCTAGGTGTGGCCTTACCATCGATTTGTACAACGGCATTATAATATTAGCCATTTTGTTCTCAATACCTTTTCTAATGATCCCAAGCATAGAATTTGCAGTGCACTTGTCTGAAGATATTATACTTCCAGATGATCCTTCATTCTGTTTTATGTGTGTATAAAATCCTTCTTCCATCATGGAGCTTAAGGTAGCATACTTGGGGTTCTCAAGTAGTCACTCATCCAGGCCCTGACCAGATGCACACTTGTTTAACTACCACAAGGTGATTATATCAAGGAACCTCAGATCATGCCTTGGGATTCTAGCATTGTCCTTGTCCAAATTGATGTGATATAGTACCTAAGGGTGCAGTCCTATGCTGTACATACTTTCCTGGGAGCAAGTCTTATTGAATTCAGTGAGAATTGTTTCTCAGTAGACATGCATAAGATTGTACTGTAGAATGTGAGCTGTGAATGGGGAGTCACCAGTTCAATATCATTTTAGCTATGAATTCATTCAGTGATCTTAGGCAAATGGCTAGTCTCTCATCCTTAGCCTCCTTACTGGCCTATCTTACAGGCTGTTGTAAAGATTATTGTTAAAATGTTTGAAGTGCTTTGAATGCTTCAGGTGTTCAAAATGCCTCATATACATTATCTCATATTGTATATGAGATGCCTCATATACAATATACAAAATGCCTCATATACAATATCTCATACAGTCCTCATATCATGAGGAATTCTCATAACAGGTCATAGAAATGTTAACAGTAGTCTTTTCTATTTACCTCTTGATTTACACCTGCATAGCATTCATATTCCTGCAAAGCCTTGAAGGAGTAGTTGGGAGTCAGTGGGGCAGTGTGTAGTAAGTGAACAGAGCATGTCATCAAGACAGAAGGAATCCTTGATCCAGAGGCTTGAAAAGTGCATTTAACTGTGCATGCTTGGGTATTTCCTGGTAAGCCTTGTTCTCTGAAGCAGACAGCTAATGCCTTTGCCCAGTGAAGCTGAAGGTACCTTTCACAGTTTGACAAATAGTCCTTTCATTAAAAAGGATGTCATGGAGATATGCTGGGTTTGGAATATGCAAATAGTCAACGTCTACTGGAGGCTATTTTGATTCAGATAAGGAGCCCTTGATACTGTCCTTGGAATCAGGGGCTCAAGTGGTGTGTGCTTACAGGTTTTTCTCTCACACTCTTTCTCTCCCCCCCCCCTTTTGCAGGTTACATGCTTTGAAGATATTTTGTGGATTTTCTGGGAACATCTTTTTGCACAGCAGCCCAGAGATCCAACCTCTGCACTTAATATTTCATAGCCAGAGTTGTATTAAATGGTGCTATTAATTAGGAAACTGAGAAGAGATGAGGTAGGCAGAAATAACAGGGCTAGGGAACAGACTATTGGCTTATCCAGTTTTCTGCCCAAGAACTAGGATGAAATAAATTTCTTGGTCACATGATGGTGCTGAATTCAGCCCTTTCCTGCCATGTGTTTCTTCTTTCAGTGGCCAATACTTATACCAGCCATTTTCAACCACGGTGCTATGGCACACTGGTGCGCCGCAGATGGTCTGCAGCTGTGCCACAAGAGTTTGGGGGAGAGTCATTTGTTAGTAGGACCACTGAGGGATGCGAGCCCCTGCTGTCAATTGGTGTGCCTTGTCAATTGTCGAAACACTGATGGTGTGCCTTGACAATTTTAGGACCTTGTCAGTGAAAGGTTGAAAATAGCTGCCTTATACAGTGGACCCTCCTAATCCATGGGTTTGGCACTCACGGATTTGACATCACCAGTGCTGAGCCTGCATCTGGAGGCTCTCAAGTGCCTTCCAATCACTTTCAGGAGGTTTTCTGAGATGTGGGGAGGTAATGCATGGCCTCCCTGTACCTCAGAAGGCCTCCCAAATGCTTCAGAAAGGCACTTCCAGTTTTTCAGCATTAAAAATAATACTGTATTGAGAATATATGCCACTTTACACAGCAAAGGAAACTAAAAAAAATGTTCTTGTCCTTCTATGCATGGAGGTTTAAATGCAGAGCTTGGTTCTTTTATTTAAAAAAAATATTATTTAAACTGTAATTTAGAATTAAATTAAAATGTTAATCTAAAGATATTGGATTACATGTTGGTTTTAGAATCACATTTTGGAATTCAGGAGAGGGCTGAATTCAGCACCATCATGTGACCAAGAAATTTATTTCATCCTACATGTTGGATTACATGTTGATATTAGTTTTTGATACCATGTAGGAACGTGCTGGAATCCCTAGCATGTATGCACTGCTGAAACAGAGACGCCTGCGTTGGCTCGGTCATGTCGTGAGAATGGATGATGGCCGGATCCCAAAGGATCTCCTCTAAGGAGAACTCGTGCAAGGAAAGCACCCTACAGGTAGACCACAGCTGCGATACAAGGACATCTGCAAGAGGGATCTGAAGGCCTTAGGAGTGGACCTCAACAAGTGGGAAACCCTGGCCTCTGAGCAGCTTGGAGGCAGGCTGTGCAGCATGGCCTTTCCCAGTTTGAAGAGACACTTTGCCAACAGTCTGAGGCAAAGAGGCAAAGAAGGAAGGCCCATAGCCAGGGAGACAGACCAGGGTCAGACTGCACTTGCTCCCAGTGTGGAAGGGATTGTCACTCCCAAATTGGCCTTTTCAGCCACACTAGACGATGTTCCAAAACCACCTTTCAGAGCGCGATACCATAGTCTCTCGAGACTGAAGGTTGCCAACATGATAGATCTGTACACATACTTGTGGGTGCATGCGCAAAACTCTCACACACTGTATTGGAATCGAGGAAGATCTGGCAAGGAGGTAGGATGTGGTGTCAGCAGTGGCCCCTTTAAGGGTCAGGCCTCGGCATTCAGCAGGCGTGTGCTGCACAGCTGCAGACACTTGAAGGCAATAGAGCCCGCAGGCATAAAAGCATCTGATGAAGGGAGAGTTTGGTGTGGGTAGCAGAAGGAGGAAAGTATGAGGAAGGACAGACTGGAGACTGCTGGACTGATTGGTGAATGGACTTTGGAGACTGCTGGAGACACTGAGATTGGTGTTTGGCTGCCAAGACCAAGACCTGCTTGGTAGTGAAATGCTGCTGTGGTGGTGGGAGGAGCTGCTGGCAGGAGAAGGGAGGAAGGAGGACCTCTACAGGTAGAAGAGGCTAGCTACCCTGGTTGTGGGGTCCAGCAGTGCTGCAGGGCAGAACTAGGGTCAGTTTTGGGGAAAGAAGGGGAACTAATTAGCTCAAAGTGGGCATAATTCTCCAGGCGGAGCTTGGACTGGGAATCTGGCAAAACACACACTGTTCCTTCAGCTCTTTTTCATTCAGAAGAAATGTCTTCTTATGGCTCTGCATTAAGCTAGGGAAAAGTGTCGATAGCTACATGTTGTTTTTGGTAGCTGATACCAACGCTTTGCTTTTTATATTTTTCAAATGCTAACAGTAAGAGCTCTGTTAACAAGCAAGTCAAAGACACTGGGGGAATGTAAGAAAGAGAGAAAAACTGAGAGGCGTCTGGTAGAAACTTGCCAGACAGCACTGTGGTTGACTTCATTTTCAGAGACTGGGACAGATAAAAGAACTAATCCTGTGACCAGTTTAAAAGCAATTACAGATTAACTGGAAATGAAGCAGACAGTATTTTTAAAATAATCATCTGTTCCTGTTTCAGTACAGTGACTCATATGGGTGACTCAAAGGGGTGGACCTGTTACTCTCCAGTCTCCCCTCATCAAGAATGGGTAATGGCCATTGCATCAGACCCATGGGAATAGGCTGAGGCCAGGATCAAGCCCTGATCCTTCCAGCCACAGCCACTCCACCGAAGAGGAAGGGCCCAGTAAGAGCTTCCTTGTGAGGCATTAAATTAGGCAGTACTATACTCAAATTGCAGAAGGAGCCTGCCCACTTAGCTACTGCTCCTTTTGTTGCAAGGTTGAAAGAAAGCAAGACTCAATATTAGGAGTGAAAGTTTGCAGGCTCTTTATTCGAATTGCATGCAGTTGATCCATGGGACTCTTGTCTCAAAGCATGGGCAATTCCCAATAGTAACACGGTCATTTATACCTTTCCCGGTTCTTTGTCTGACAATCTAGACATCCCATTGGCTGAAATTTTACATCAGAGATCGGGCAAACACCTAATAGCTTACAGATAAGGTACAATTTGCATTAAAGATGGAAAATAGGTGGGCATGATTTACATATAGGTGGGGTTTCACCTTAAAACCTAGAAAAGCACAAAAGTTTCTAGATCCCAGCAGAGTGCACTATAATATCACTTATCCAGTATTCAATAACCTAGTCATAATTCAAGCCAATTATACTGATTGTTTAGAATAACATCATTAAAAGAGATAGCACACTGTGATCTGCCTGGCACTCTATCTTATCTGCATTCCTTTCCTTTGTGTTAGTATAAACACTAAGCAGCTGTGGGGCCTCTCTGCAAAATTAAGGCTTCTTGTCCTTTTATTAAAGAGGTTTTTAAAAGCTTTACTAAAACAATTTGGTTTCTATGGCTTAATTTTATATAACTACAATGATATATAATTTTATATAACTACAATTTTATATAACTGCAAGGGTCACTGTATTGTGACCCTTTTACCTTGGGTACAATTTGGCATCAAGGGTCACTTGGTCTCTATATTACATATGTGTGCTTTTACTCTAAAAGTATAAAAGTTACAAAGCTAGTGAATACAATCAATGAATGTCTTTTAACTGGTACCTGCTATCTGCATTTCAAAGTGTAAACATCCTGATCTGAGGCCCCAAGCCCCAGCTTCAGCCAGCTTCTTTCAGTCAGACTCGCAAAAATGATATCTTTATTAAAGCCAAGCAGCTTTTACAATTGTGTTTTGCTATGCTTTAGCAGTGCAGGCTTTTACATATGGGCTACATGTTGGGGGCAAGTGCTACTGTGTTAGCAAGGGGGCAAGGGCAAGAGTGTTACTTTAGGAATACAAAAGGAATTCTATTTGACTACAATTGGGAGGAGTAAAGGGGTAGAGCTTGTCATTAAGGACCACCTCCATCTTCCCCATAGTTCAGGCACTAGCTTTTGGTGTGATGCTGCTTTGTATGTACCAGTAGCAGCTACAATGCAGAATTTGAAAATAGCAGCATCCAGGCTCTTTACTATTATTTATTTATTTTTCACATTTTTATACTAAGTAGAAGAACAGATACCCCATTTGATTTCAATACAAAGGGTGAAACTTTCAGCAAGCTGTAAAGATGCCCTTGCTTATTGTATAGTCCTGCAGTAAGTCTTTGTGGGGGCGGGGGGAGGCAGCGATGAGATCCCCAGGATCGCGTTGCTCAGGGGGCTGCAGGGACTGGGATGCACTCACCAGTCCCTGCAGCAGCCATCCCTGTGTGCAGGGAGCCCTGCGTGAGCGCCTGCAGGGCGCCCCAGGTCAGGGAAAGGGAGAGTGGAGCGATCTGCTCTGCCTCCGCAAAAGCGGAAGTGGAACACGATCGCCCCACTCTCCTTTTCCCTGACCTGGGGCACCCTGCAGGCACTCGTGCAGGACTCCCTGCACCCCTAGGAGGCTATGGGAAGCTTGGGCAAGTGCACCCAAGCCCCTGCAGCCCCCCTGAGCAGCACGATCCTGTAGATCGCGCTGCTGCCTTCCCCCTGTCTCCTGGCTGCCCTGGCCCCTTAAGGGGGCAGAGGCCAGGACCCACAGACTGGGGCATCGTGACACCCCAGTTTGAATACCACTGTATAGTCCTACAAAAAGTCTTCATGTACTACTAGGGCACAGAAAATGCTTTCTCTAAATGACACCTTGCTCGGGATGAGAAAAGGTGAAAGAGTGATGAATTTTGGAAAACCATGAGAGGTGCCATAGCGGAAGAGGTGTCTTTTGCAGATCCACAATGGAGTTGCAGCAAGTATGATTTTGGCCATAGGTATTGTGTTCATGAGGACAAGAAGGCAAAGGCAGCTTCAAAGCTCAGAAAAGTTTTCTTACATATTTATTCAAAAGTATGTATTCACTTTTGAATGCATTGTATTCAACAATGTATTCAATGGGACTGACTCCAAGGAAAGTACGCATAGAATTGTAGCCTTTGAACACAAAGGAATTTCCATTGCTCTCTTCCACAAGCCAGAGGAATTGGATGTGGAGGAATCCAGTGCAGCATTTATTTTGTTCCACTATTGTTTTGTTCACTTACACTTTAGAAATAGTGCAAGACCTGTTTACCAGAGGTGACAATGAGAGGAGCATTCACACCGCCAGCAGCTTTGCTTATTTCAAACCATTTTTCACTCATTTGTCTCAAGCATGAAATGCCTTGTTCAAGATGCAGTCATCAAACTTACAACTCATGGAAATCATGGAAGTATCTGAGTGTCATATCGTATAAGAGCTTGTCTAGAATGTTACATCTGGATCTAGATTTTCCCCCCAGTATCCATGCTTTCTAGAGAATAAAACATACTTCTGTATCTGTGCAATCTGAAGCAGTGCAGTTGAGCAACGGAAACATTGGATAAGTCCATGAAGCTCAGATCAACCGAGAACTTGACTGTACCAGCTCGGCACAAAGCTGGAACAACAAGCAAAGGAAGAATACCTTCTCAAGGACTGATGCTGCACAAGGGAGTTTCTTTTCCATGGGCATTTTGTCAGTAGACGAGCATTTTATTGGACTATTGAACGATCATTTATGTTGGGCTGGACTTCTAATTATTGTGTTAATTTTATTTTTCATAAACATATTTTATATTTCAAATCATTCTGTCTTGCTGATTTCATTGTGTTGAGCTTTCAGTACCTTTGATTGAAGAGCAGTCTCCTCTTCAACCTTAACATAATGGAAAGATGTTCTTTCTCCTGCTGCAACTTAACCATATTTCACAGTTTTATTTCTTGGCCTGTTTTCCTGTTGTTCCCAAAATGCTGCTCAATTCCCACCTGGCTCCCATAACGCTTTAATGTATGTTCAAATTGATAGTAATGATTTGGATTCAGCACTTGATTTAATTCTGTTTTTTCCCCCCTTTTCTTTTTAGTGCCAGGACCAAATCCATCTGCTGACAGTGCTGTCAGTGCTACAATGATAATGATGGGCTGGCTGGTTCTGGCCCTTATCTTGTTCTTGGTGAGACCTGCTAATCTAAGAAGATCCAATACAGCTGAAAAGCCATCCCACCTGTATAATGTGAGTGTGTTTTCTGGTGTTTTATTTAGCTTGCCTTGATGGGAAGGGGGGAATCCTGAATCAAGCCCCTCAGTCTGTGAAAGGAAGTGGGTCACATATCAGTGGCTTAACTAAGGCATCTGGCACCTGTGGGCACAAAAATTTTTAATACCCCCCCATTTTTAATGCCCCCTTCATTCTGTACAACACATTAGTACTGTACAGTTCTACTGTGCATCATGCTCATATGTTTTGAACCACTTTCCAAAGGGTATTTCCAGTGCTTATAGGAAGATTGGTTATGCTCATATAGATTTGAAGGATGGAAAGAGACCAAAAGGTTTGGAGAAGGATCTCTTAGGCAGAAGTTACTCCAAGAATTGCTGTAGGAAACTGCCTTATACTGAGCAAGACCAATGTTCCATCTAGTTCAGTACTGTTTACACTAACTGGCAGTGGTTCTCCAGGATTTCGGGTGGGGATCTTCCCATCCTACTTTGCAGATGACAAGGATTGAACCTAGGCCCTTCTATGCTCTATTGCTGATTAGTATCTCCCTGTAATAACTAATGTTTTGGGACTCCAGGATGGTTGGCAACCCTCAGTCTCGAAAGACTATGGTATAAGCCTACAGCACCCAGTATTCCCAGGCGGTCTCCCATCCAAGTACTAACCAGGCCTGACCCTGCTTAGCTTCCGAGATCAGACAAGATCAGGCATGTGACTCCAGGAGGCTGTGCATGAAAGCAGTTCTGGCATACATCCGATTGAAACCCTACTGAGCAGCAGACCAGAAGATCTGCTCTGTTAACCAGGCACTGACAGAGCCCAGACTTTGTACCAATACTTGCTAGGTCAATCTGGAAGCCTTTTGTTTCCTGCCAGTCAAATGTTAAGCATTTCTGTTTCCTTTAGGCTGAGGCCCAAGTGCTTCTGGTTCTTGACAGCTCCTCAGGCTAGTCTGAGGTCTCTCTTAATCCCTGTTCTGACTTTGCAGGACCTAACAGTGGCCACTGAAAAAGGCATAGAAAGATCTTTAAACAGCTAGCCATTTCTCTTGTGTACACGCCACTGGAGTCTGTTCTAATTCTATGTATTCTTAACAAACAGGGCCAAGAACCACCAGCTCCACCTGTTGACTAGAGTGTACTGGAAAAACTCAACAGCAGTAACCTTGCACGACCAAACAAACGAAAGTGTCTGGAATGCTCGTAAACTCCATATATTGTTCTGTTCCGCACATTTAACTCCCTGCTTTTTCTATTAGAATTTCTAGAAAATCGTATTTGAATAAACATATATGGCAGGAGGTGATAGGCATTTTGGTGATAATTGTTGGACATAGTGACTGCTTCCCACAGTCATTTCTGAAGAAAAATTTAAACCTCTGCATTTATAGTTGGTACCTACTTTTAAGATTTTCTTTTCCTGCATATATTTAATGTTTCAGCATTGAGTATAATCCACCAGCAACTTCTCATTGCTCTTTGTACATCCTGTTCACTGGGAGATTGCATAGAAGTTCTGGTGCACTGTATCTATAGATGCTAAATAGACTCATCCAAATTGTACCCAATCCATGTGACTTTTGATCCACTCTTTACCTGCATTTACCAGAATTTCTTCAGGCAGACAGAAGATGATGTTCATCTACTATTTATATCTTTTAGTCTTAGCCAAAGTGCACCATTATTGAACATAAGGCAAAATTAAATGTATTTATTGTAAACTAGTGAAACATTCAAAATAACGTTAAAGATAAAGCCTGAATAACATTCAAAATTGAGATTCAAAAATAGAGATTATTCAAAAATAGAGATTATAGACAAATTTGATAAATTAAAAAAATAAAGGCAGGCACACTGAACACTTGTTTATGATGGCTACAGTAATTCACAGTAACCCTTTCCCAGTGATTTTGCTACCCTGCCTGTATCTTTCCCATTCACATCAATGGAGGGGCAACAGCATGATGTGCATAAAAGAATCCATGTGTGGACTTGTTTCCTAAAGTAGATTACAAGCCTTTGAAAGCGGGGAACAATTTCACTGGAATGCATCTGATGCTCAACGGAAGGGTGTTTTTGTAAGACACTTCCATTGATTTTTTTAAAATTCTGATATCTGTAAAATGACATAAAATGACTGTAAAATCTTTTCCAGTTCAATCTGCATGATATATTTTCAGATGTTAACATTTTTGTCCCCTAGATATAGCACAGCCATCATATTCTCAGACAGGAGGGGCCATGGCCCTAAGGCAGGAGCCCAGATAAGATTTTCATTGATGGCAAGAAGTGGCAGTCAGCAACCAATGAAGTACATTTTTTTTAAACTCCATCTATTCAGAGAACTAAGAAAACTCCTTTGAATATAATTACCACATTACTAAGGACTGCCACTTGAATTCTGTAAAGCTGTTTTATGCATTCACTATTCAAATGCATTCAGATTTTATGCATTCACTATAAACATTCACTATTTTATTGACATATCTACTCTAAAATATGGAAGAACCTAAATGATGGTTTTACAGTCACTTGTAAGAGTATCTTCAGCCTGCTTCAGGGGGATATAAGAATATAGAGGATGTACTGTATTACTGCAGGAATTAACTTTTCATTCACTAGACTGGATAAGTGCCATTTACATATTGTAGCAAATAAATTTGTAGATTGAGGAGACAATTTTGGACTGTACCACTTGAAGCTCCCCCCCCCCGGGAAAACCTCCCTGTTTGTTGCAATGTAGCACATCTGGACCAGCTAACCTTTTCTGACCCATGGGATAGCTAGCAGCACCGTTTTCTTCTGTGAAAGAGCATTCACAAATATGACCGTCTCATGTGCAGTCTCAAGTTGTATAATCCAGAATCTGCCTCCCTGGTATACATAATGTGTGGCTCTGAGGCTGAAAACATTGAAGTTCAGCTTCTTTGAACAGATGCTTACATGAGACATGATTTATAGCTACCAGCAGCAAAATGTAAAACTTGCAATTTAGATTCTTCTCATGCATTGTCCATAACCCATTCTTAGAAGGACCAACAAGAAAGGCATAGGGGAATTGCTTTGCTGACTTGGGGTGTGTGTGTGTGTGTGTGTGTGTGTGTGTGAGAGAGAGAGAGAGAGAGAGCGAGAGAGCGAGAGAGAGAGAACATATTTGAGTTATGGCTCAATCCTATCAAGGGCCTGTGCCAGCGAGTGCACATTCTGCCAGTACAAGCTGCTGCAAAAGCACCTTAAAGGGTCAGGTGGCATTAGGTGGTGGATCCAGTAGGGCTATTCCTGGCTTCCAGTCTAAAAGTAACTTTACCCTGATCAGTTTAAAATAAAAAAGCACAAATAAGGGCGCAATCCTAACCAACTTTCCAGCACTGGCCTAGCCGCAATGCAGCCCTAAAATAAGGTAACAAGCAAGCCCTTACCTTGTGGAGGCCCCTTTGACTGCCTTCCCACTGTAAGATGCAGTGCACAACACATTGGCACAGCTGTGTCAGAGCTGGAAAGTTGGTTAGGATTGTGCCCTAAGTTTTTTTATGTTTCCACATGGGCATTAAGCTTCTTTCCATCAAAATTACAGCAGTTTAGCAAGATTACAATAAACTACCTTTCAGCAACATTAGTGGCCTTATCGTATGAACCTCTATTTTGTCTTGTTTTTACACTCCTTCAGTCGTATGCCAAATTTGCATCAATGGGTCCTAGAAGTAGGATCAAGCAAACAAATGCATTGTTCTTTCCCACATTGCCATGGGAGAAACTGCGACAAGCCAGTTTCATTGCACATTTGTGTAGTAGAATATAAGACACAATTCTCAAACTGTGTTTTAGACAGCTCCCTCCTAGTTCCCACACTGAACCCTGTGTCCAGTTAAACTGAAACCAAACAAATTAAGGTGCTCATACTCATGCTTGCCCAAGGACAATCAGATCGGAAGGAAATGGGAATGCTGCTTGCTCACAGCACACTTGAAAGGCAGTGTTTTTCAGATTTGCTAGCTTCAAAGCACCCTTTCCACACTGGCTCATCTTTGTGTGGCATGGGATTCTGGAAAGTGTTCTAGAGCAGTGGTTCTCAAACTTTTTATTGCTGCTATCCACTTCATTGGCTGTGGCAGCCATGTCATGTTTTAGAATGCCTCGTGGCTTCCAGGTAGTGTCCCAGAATGCCTTGCAGCTTCCAGGTAATGCTGGTGCATGACCCACCGAAAATCAGGTTGCAACCCAGTTTGAGAACTGCTGTATACACAGCTTGCTTAGGATGCTAGCTAGTTACTGCTCTGTGAACTCTGAATGCAGTCAAGGACACACCCAACAATCCCCTATAATTGCACATTGCAGAGGAAGATAATAGTGGCAGATGGGCAAACTGCTTTACGGAAATGTTGTTCACCATTACTGATTGAGCTGTCCCTGTTATTCCCAGTACCAGCATCTTTTCCAGTAGCTAGTGCCTGTTTTTAGATTGTGAGCCCTCTGGGACAGACAAATTGTTTTGTGAACTCTTGTTGGAAAAAGCAGTATATAACTGTGTTTTAATAATAATTGAGGAAACCTTAATGAGTGCCTGAAAAGCCTAAGTATGTAAAAAAAGAAAAAAGGTGGACCATTTAGCTAAGCTTCTAGATGGGCTATTCAAAATAGGGCCAGTTAATTAGTTAACTAGTTACAGTTAACTAGGGGAGGGGCCATCATCCCATGTCACAATCTTCCTCCTTTCCTCAAAATCCTATGCAAACAAAATAGTCTGGGGAAAGTTAGGGGAGACTGCTCACTTCTTTAGTAACTATCAATGACATTTGTCTCTCCCTTTAAGAACCATCATTTTAGAACATGATCTATTATACATTAAGGGCCCACTCCTATCCAACTTTCCAGGACTGATGCAGCTGCAATACAGCCTCAAGATGCCCCAACAAATGTTTCCACTTGAGGTGGCTTCTCACTACAGGATGCAGTGCATGCCCCATTGGCACCACTGCACCGACACTGGAAAATTGGGTAGGATTGGGACCTAAAGGTTCAGTTCCCAGTTACTAAGATATGCAGTTACTTGATAGGAATAAGAAAGCAGGTTACAGTTTATACTTCAGTTTTTAAACTCTGTTAAAAAAAATTATTCTGCTTTAAATGCACAAACTGGATGTGGCACAGGAAATCTGTCGCCAGGATCTTTTTGTATTTTAAGCTAACAGTAGCCATGGGGAGGGAGGAAGCGAATTGGGACTGGGGGAGGGATTTAAACTCTTTTCTGCTATGCTGTTTTCCTAATTAAAATGCTACCTACAGGGCTGAGGGAAATTTAATTGGGAAACATGCTAGAGAAAAGCAGTTACACTCTTCTGCCCAGATTGATCTCCTTTCCTCAACATGGTGCTATTAACTTTTTAAGAAAATGTGGAAGATTCTGATCACAAATATCCTGCATCATATCATATTTAGATGCCAAAGTGAAGATTCACATGGTCTGAATCATGCCAAACAAAAATTGTATCTGTGCCATTTAGGAATTTCTGTTCCTTATACTGAGATTTGGTTTGGGATACAGGGCTTGTACTATGCACTTTTTATTGACCTCAATAAAATAGTAACCCTTGGTAATATTTTGTGAATGTCTGGATTTTATCCATAATGGATCGGCTTTTGGGGAGCTGGGGGGCATACTAATCTGTTTTGCCATCTTTTGTAATTTTCCTCCCTCCATTAGCCTCTGGTGTTTTGATTTTCATTAATATTTTAAACTTTTGATATTTTACAGTGGCTTTGCATAGCAAGTTCAGTGGGGTTGAATGTGTTTATGAGTCTTAATTGTATGTCCCTTAAAAGGTGCACTTAAGCTCATTGACATCCCAAACCAAAAATTTGCATGACTTTCTATAATCCTGCATGTGTGTTGACAATGACAGCAAATTTATACCATTTTTTATAATTGCATTGGCAAAACTTTTTAGTATACAGGTGGGGCCTCAATATCTGTGAGGGATCCGTTCTTGGACCCTTTGCAGATACCAAAAATCTCAGATAAGCAAAACTGATTTATGGCCCCTTAAACCCTCCGAAGGGGTCCGGAGCTCTGCTCCTGTTCCCTCTGGAGGGCTTTCTGAAGCCCTTCAAGGCCACCCATGTCCACCTGTGGCCTCTGCAGGCTTCAGAATGTATGCTAGAGGCTGAAAACTTTTTCTGGCTAGGGCCTCCCTCCTAAAGCCTTCTAAAGGCATAGAAATGTCACTTCCGTTTTACCATCAAAAACAGGAAGTGACCTTTTCTGTCTCTAGGAGGCATTCTGAAGCTGCAGAGGCTGTAAGTGGACCTACATGGCCTCTGTGGACTTCAGAAAGCCCTCCGGAGGGGACTTTTCAGAGGGTTTATGTTGAACCAAGTGTGGCCCAACACAGATCCAGCGGACCCACATTGAGCCAGATACGTGGATGGAAAATTTGCAGATGTCAGCTCAAACTGTACTGCATATAAACATTTTTAGAGACAGAAAAACAGTGTTATAGTGGTGCCATTGTTCATGGTTATACACATTTTTGTTTTTTTGTGAACTGTGATTATCCCTGATCAAATTAGCTTTGCAGGCTTTCATAGTACTTCGTAGTGCATCCGAGAAACCTCAACAAGTCCCATAAATGTAACTAGCACTACTGCAATGCACATATCTATGTACTTTTGGAATGACTGCATACTGAATGATGCCTGTAGTGAGTAATGTAGCATTTTCACACCCAACCCCAGAGCAATTCAGGACTGTATTAAATTTGAGTTAATTATGTTTATTTTTGTGAGGAAAAGAATCCCTTTCATACAAATGGGAAATCCTCATTTGTAGATAGTATGGAGCTGGCTTTGCTTAGTCAGCTTGTACAGCCCCGTGGCCATGACTTCTGTAACCTGCACATCCTCAGGAACACATGTGGGATATATATTGACAGTGGTAATGTGGGCCACACCTGGCTTGAGGTAGGACAAGGGACCAGGAGAAAAATGCTGGGTTTTGCTTACACCTGTCACATTGGTCAAGCTGCCGTGACCATGGATTAGGAAAATTCCATGGGTTTTGCTAGGGTTTTCCCTTACTGATGGTTTGTGGATCTAGTATGTAGGTATCACAGTCACCCTGTGAAATACCAGACTTTCCCATGCACCCTCAGGTATATGGACTTATACATCTTGCTTCTATCTGCCATCCCTGCTTGGCAGGCCATGGCAGGTCACCAGATCACCAAAAATCTTTGTGCTCATTTAGTTCCTTTCAGTTCCAGATTACTCGCTCTCCTACATCAGTGTGTTCAGACCCATTTCATTAAGCTTAAGTTTTTAGAGAGGTATGTGTGTGCTCTGAGGACTAGGCACTTCTTTCCTACCCACACCACCAGCGCACCTAGCTGGAGCCATGTCCCAAACAGTGTAAACCACTGTTGACCAGCGCTGGGAAAACAGAGCTTTTTATGTTCCCCAAACCATGTGGAATCTCAAGGCACGTTGCTCAGACCTCTCAAGGAAAAAAGCATATAAGAGCCCGCTGGATCAGGCCAAAGGCCCATCTAGTCCAGCTTCCTGTATCTCACAGTGGCCCACCAGATGCCTCAGAGAGCACACAAGACAAGAGACCTGCATCCTGGTGCCTTCCTGTCAAGGCATCTGTCACTCCTTTGTCATGGACAGATCACTTTCTGGTGGGATTTAGGCTTGTTGCAGCCTCTCACCTCCGCAATGGCGGGGGATCGCATTCTACGATCCGCCCTTGGAGGCTGATGGATCCAGATGGATTCCTGAGGGCTCTGGGGGATTTTCCTATTGCCAGAGCTGGAGACCCACCTGGCGCTCTGGTCGATCTCTGAAATACAGAGATGGCCAGGGCCCTGGATGAGATCGCTCCCGAGCGTCCTCTGCCCAGTCGCAGAGTCAGAGCGGCTCCTTGGTTTTCTGAGGAGCTGCGGATGATGAAGCGGCAGGGCAGACGTCTAGAACGTCAGTGGCGAAAGACTTGTACCAAATCTGACCGTACACGGGCTAGGGCCCAGTTAAGAGCTTATTCTAAGGCGGTGGTGGCAGCTAAAAGGGCACACCTCTCTGCCACCATTGCATCTGCAGAGAACCGTTCAGCTGAGCTCTTTTGTGTGGTCCGCAGCCTTTTACATCTGGCCCCCCTACTGGTGGGGAGGAGCACACGGAGGCTCGCTGTGACAAGTTCGCAAAACACTGCAGAGAAGGTCGATCAGATTCGGCATGACTTGGACGCCGCTGTGGGCATATCTAGTGATGTCCCCGGGGAACCTGTCTATCCTGCTATTTGGGATTCTTTTCAGCTTGTAGAGCCTGAGGATGTGGACAGGATTCTCTGGAGTGTGAGACCTGCTGCTTGTCCGCTCGACCCTTGCCCAGCATGGCTAATTAGGACTGCCCGGGAAGGGCTGGCTGAGTGAACGGGGAGGGTGGTGAACTCATCTCTGAGGGAGGGGGTGCTCCCGCCAGCCTTGAAGCAGGCGATGGTTCGCCCCCTCCTGAAGAAGCCCTCCCTGGATCCCACTAATTTAAATAACTTTCGGCCAGTCTCGAATATCCCATTTCTGGGCAAGGTGATTGAGCAGGTGGTGGCGTCCCAGCTTCAGAGGGTACTGGAGGAAACGGATTATCTGGACCCTTTTCAATCTGGCTTCAGGCCGGGGTTTGGGACGGAGACTGCCTTGGTCGCCTTGGTGGATGACCGGGGAACGGACAGGGGGAGTGCGTCCCTGTTAGTCCTGCTGGACCTCTCGGCGGCTTTTGACACCATCAACCATGGTGTCCTTCTGGGTCGGCTGGCCGGGTTGGGGCTTGGAGGCACTGTTTTGAAGTGCGTTCCTGGCTGACAGATCCCAGAAGGTGGTGCTGGGGGACACTTGTTCGGCGCCCCGACCTCTTAGGTTTGGGGTGCCGCAAGGGTCCATCTTATCCTCCATGCTTTTTAACATCTACATGAAGCCGCTGGGAGAGGTCATCCGGCGGTTTGGAGTGAGGTGCCATCAGTATGCTGATGACACCCAGCTTTATCTCTCCTTTCCCCGATTCTGAGGAGGCGGTTGGGTCCTGGATCGCTGTCTGGAGGCGGTTAGGGGCTGGATGTGGGCGAACAAGCTGAAATTAAATCCGGATAAGGCAGAGGTGCTCTTGGTTCGGACATCCACAGCTTGGGTACTGGACTATCGTCCTGCTCTGAATGGGGTTGCACTCCCTCTGAAGGAGCAGGTCTGCAGCTTGGGGGTTCTCCTAGATTATGTCTCCTGGGTTATGCCAGATGCAAGGGAGGGCACCAGGATGAGGTCTCTTGTTATCTGGTGTGCTCCCTGGGGCATTTGGTGGGCCGCTGTGAGATACAGGAAGCTGGACTAGATGGGCCTATGGCCTGATCCAGTGGGGCTGTTCTTATGTTCTTATGGATCCACAGCTGCACCTGGAGGCCCAGGTGGTGGCAGTGGCCAGGGGAGCCTTTGCTCAGCTTCGGCTGATTCACCAGCTGCGACTGTACCTGAGCTGCGCGGACCTGGCCACAGTAACCCATGCCCTAGTGACATCTAGATTAGATTATTGCAATGCGCTCTACGTGGGGCTGCCCTTGAAGACGGTCCGGAAATTGCAACTAGTACAGAACGCGGCTGCTCGTGTGTTGCTGGGGCACGTCGGTTTGACTCTGCCAAGCCGCTGCTTCGGCAACTACACTGGCTGCCGGTTCTGTTCCGGGTCCAATTCAAAGTGCTAGTTTTGACTTTTAAAGCCCTTTACGGCTTGGGCCCGGGGTATTTGAAGGACCGCCTCCTTCCTTATAATCCTGCCGGTGCTCTTAGATCATCTGGGGGGGCCCTCTTGACTGTGCTGCCACCAAGAGAGGTCACAGGGGTGGCGGCCAGGAGGAGGGCCTTCTCGGTGGTGGCCCCCGAACTCAGGAATACCCTTCCCTTAGAATTGAGAACTGCTCCCTCTTTGTTAATATTCCGGCATGGACTGAAGACCTTTTTATTTCAAAAAGCTTTTAATTGCTGACAGGCTCGCTGGCTTTCTCTCTCTTTTTTCTCTTTTATATTAGAATCCACGGGGCTTGTTTTAGTTTAGTTTTTTGTTTTAGTTTTTTAAATTATGTGCATTTGTTTTAATTAGTGTTTTTAATTGTATTTTTGTATTTTATTGTTGTAAGCCACCTTGTGTGCCCAAGGGGCAAAAAGGCGGGATATAAATTAATAAAATAATAATAATAAATAATAATTCTGAGATAGCCTACTTCTAAAATCAGAAGGTTGCACATACCCATCACGGCTTGTAACCTGTGATGGACTTCTCCTCCAGAACTTTGTCCAATCCCCTTTTAAAGGCATCCAGGCCAGAAGCAATCACCACATCCAGTGGCAAGGAGTTCCACAGACAACTTCTAAAACAAGAAGTCTGCACAGTTACATCATGGCTTGTAACCTGTGATGGGACTTTTCCTCCAGAACTCTGTCTAATCCCCTTTCAAAGGCATCTAGGCCAGATGCCATTCACCACATCCTGTGGCAAGGAGTTCCACAGCCTAATGACATACTGGAAAAAGAAAAGTTTTCGTTGGTCTGTCCTAACTCTCCCTACACTCAATGTTAGTGCATGTCCCCTGGTGCGGGGTAAAACAGGCTTTCTTCTGAACGCCTGCAGATGGGCTGCCCTGAAAGGGGCTGCAGGGGAAGGGGAGGAACCCGGTCCTGCGCTGAGTGGGGCGCCTGGAAAAGCTTCCAGGGGGCGACGGTGCTGTGACTGCGAAGTGGCCCTGCGGGGCTGTGCGCGCCCGGGCAGGCGGCACCACTGCTGCGCCCTCCTCCTCCCGCAGCGCCTGCCTGGAGCAGCCCAGCGGGAGAGGCTTCCATCCAGGGCTGCCCCAGGCCGAGTGGCTGGCTGGCTGGCTGGAGCCCGCTACCTTCCCACCCGCGCCCGGGGGTCCTGCCGCGCCGCGCCCCCCCCCCCGGCAGACGCGAAGCGGAGGCCACCGGGGCACAGCTGCAGCAGCCGCCTCTGCTCTGCAGGAGGGGAGAGGAAGAGGCCGGCCTTCGGGCTCCGGCGCCGATCTGGCCTCGGTGCATTAGCAGGCGGAAGAGGAGGAGGCGGCAGCGCCGGGGGGGGCAGCTTCTCCGCCAGCCCCACCGCAAGCCCCCCACACCCTCCAGGCCCCCCACCCGCAGCCTTTCCTCCTCTGGATCTCCCCCTGCTGCAAGAACAGCCCCCCGCTTCCCCCAGGCTCCAGCAGCCTCCCCCTTGGCAGCCGTCCTTCCCTCCCACACCCATTGGATTCTGTCCTTACCCCAGTCTTATTCCCCCCTTTCCTTTCATTTCTTCCCAAGGAGGAGCGCAAACCCTTCCCCTCCAGAGACGCCCCATTCCTCCCTCCCTGGCCCCATCGCTCCTGCCGGCAGCCCACCCCCATCCCTCTTGCAGACGCCCCCTCCCCTCCTTCCACCCGGGAAGCGTCTTCAAGCTTGTGCAGGGGACTGGGGCTTTTGCGCACAGGCAGCCACCTCGCCGGCAACGTGTCTCGCTCCCTTCCTCCTTCCTGGCCCCGGAATCCTCCGGCCCCCTCCTTCTCCGGGCCTCCCCTCTCCCTCCCACCGCCCACAGTGCCAAGGGGGAGGGTCCACCCTCCGATGGATGGGAGAGCGACCCTTTAAAGAGGGGCGGAGAGGCTCCTCTCGCCTCCTCGGGACCGACGCACTCGCTCCACCTTCCTCCAGCTGCGGCATCGCCTTCGCCCCAAGGAGGCATTTCTGGGAGTCCTCATCGCTGTGAGTGTCTCTCCTCTCTGTGGGTCGTCCAGGGGCTGGCTGGGGTCACCTCCACCTCTCGCCCCACTCCTTCTCTATACTGTTGGTTGGTGCAGTTTCTTTGCCCTCCTTCTCATGGGATCGCCCCCATCAGAAGGCATGATGAGGAATTTCCTGGAGCACAGCACAAAGGGTTTGTGCCAGAGGAGTAGTTACTTCTGGTAGGAGCAAGGGGTTGGTTGAGGGTGTGCGTGTGAACGCTCGGCTCCCCGTGTATATTTCAGCGGAGTTGCGGTTACATCTGGACGAGCCTTCTGCGAACCTCGCCTACTTTAATCAAAGACACGCCAAGGCAATACTTCCTCCTCCCAAGCCTGTAGTAAGGCTGCTTTTGTCAGAGCTTCTGAATGTACTCTTGTGGCTTTCCCAGAAGTATTTGGCAATGCTGCTTCCTCTAGTGTGGTGGTTACTCGCACACACACTTTCTCCCCTCTCCCCCCCCCCATTTCCTACACACACACACTTCTCTCTTTCTCCTCTCCCTCTTTCCTACACACACTCCTCTCTCCCCCACTCCCACACACCCCCTCTCTTTCTCCCCTCTCCCACATTTCCTACCCACAACCCTCTCTCCCTCTTTCTTTTCCTCCCCATTCCTCTCTCCTTCTTTCTCCTCTGTCCTACACACCCCTCTCTCCCTCTTTCTCCCCTCTCCCCATTTCCTACATACACCCTTTCTCTCTCTTTTTCTCCCCATTTCCCCCCCCCCCCACCATCTTTCTCCTCTCTCCCCCATTTCCTTCAACTTTAGTTCAGGCAGCATTTATTCCAGAGTGGAAAGACTGAGACTTCCTAAAAAAATTAGACAACTCTCTGGAAAAAGCTATTTTGTAACATACACCAAATCACTCTGTAATCAATAGAAATCAATTGGGAATACCTCTTACACCTTGGCTCTGTACTTTAGCATGCAGATTAATCTATATTCCTTCAGACTGTGTAAAAAAAGGAGTTTAATCAGCCCAACTGGTTACTGAAACAATACTTAAGTGTTCTTTTTTTTATTTCTGGGAAATCATTTTAGAATACTCTGAAGTAATTTAAGTATTGTTTATTAACATGGTATATCTGTCTCCCATAGTGAAGTGAACTATTTCCATACTTGCTCCATTTTGTCCTCACAACAGTCTTGTGAAGTAGGTTAGACTGAGAAAAAGTGGCTGACTTAGATCATGCAGTGAGCTCCATGACCAGGCAAGGCTGGATTGATTTCAAATCATTTATACCTCACTTTCAACACCAAATAGTACAGCAACTCAGTTTGGGTATCGAAAACCAAATCACCTTGATCCAACATATAAAGCTTATACTGAGTCAGGCCACTGGTCTATCCTGTATTGTCTGTGCTGGCTGGTGGTGGCTTTTGGGCTTTGAGTGCTGCAGGGTCTGTTTTTGCTCTACCTGCTGGTGCTAGGGACTGAAACGAAAGCCTTGGGTGCCCTTCGGGGAGAAAGGCGGAATATAAATCTAAGGAAGAAAGCTTTCTGCATGCAAAGTTAAGGCTCCTTTGCCAAATCTAGGCTCTACCCACTGCATCCCCCAAGTTGTTCCCAAAAGCTGGTATTTTAATTTTCCCCCCAAACAACAGGGTGTAGGGAGAGATATCAGCAACACAGCAGGAATAAACAATCAAGGGGCTCCAAATTATTAGTGCAGTATATCAAAATATGACACCCACACATCTCAAATTCATTGAGAAGAACGAATCTGTAGCATAATTGGCCCAACACAACCCTCTAGGAGTTCCTCACTGGCTAGGTGTAAACTGAACTCACTTTTATTTATTTTTCTTATTTCTATACCACCCTTTCTCCAAGGAGCTCAGGGTGGTGTACATAGTTCCTCACAACAGCCCTGTGACATAGGTGAGGCTTAGAGATAGTGACTGATCCAGAGTCACCCAGGAAGCTTCATGGCTGAATGGGGATTTGAACCAGGATCTAACTCCCAAACTACACCATCCTGGCTTTTGCTGTGTCTTTATTGCTCTCATCTTTCCTGCTTCCACCGCTAGCATTATTGTTTGTTTTCACAGGCAGAGATCTGGGGTTTCGTCATGATGAAGACACTCAGTGGGCTGAGGATTAACTGAATCAGTTATAGCAGGGCTTCTCAAACTGGGGCGTCGCAATGTCCCAACCTGAGGGCCTTGGACTCTTTCCCCATAAGGGTGGGGCAGGGGGAGGCAGTGACACTATCCCCAGGATCTGATTGCTAAGGGCTCTGGCATTTACTTACCAGTCCCTGCAGCAGCCTCCCAGGGGTGTGGGGAACCCTCCGCAGGGTTCCCCAGTCTTCAAAAAGTGAAAGCCTTCGTGGTCCTCTTCCGGTTTTGCAGAGGCAGGGCATGATTGCTCTGCTTTCACTTTCTGAAGGCTGGGGAGCCCTGTGGAGGGTCGTGCAGGGTTCCCTGCACCCCCCGGGAGGCTGCAGCAGGAACTGGTAAGTAAATGCCAGTCCCTGCAGCCCCCTTAGCGACACGATCCTGGGGATCGCATTGCTGCCTTGCCCCTGTCCCCGCTGCCAGGTAGGCACTCAAACTCCCTGAGAGTTTGAGAACCGCAGAGTTACGGTAATACCTCTCATAACACTGCTTCCTTTAATGCTGGGATTGACAGCTGTTCTCGCCAATTGAAGCAATGCATTCTGGACTAGTTAGCATCCGCTTTTTGCCTGGTAGATTAAGAATGTGTTCTATAGCACTTTTTCACTTAGCACTCTGCTTTCAGGAGCGGATGTGTTATAGGAGGTACTGCTGTACATCGCTGTTTGTCATGGACTTTGCAAAGAGCTGGGTTACTCACCTGCTTGTTCTAGAAATGGCTCCAGCAGAGGAACAGCTGTGAATCACAGTGATCACTGTTGCCTGGCATTCTGAGCACACCCTTGTAGTACATACAGGTGGGCATGTAGAGGGCCCTATGTCCTTCTGTTGGACAGTTGCCTACAGAGAGCAAGGAGAAGTACAGTGGAAATAGCAAGAAATCAATAGCAGCAGCAGTGCACTCTCTTGATCAGGAGAGTGAGTGAGACTGTCAGTTGCACATGTAGCAGGAGGAGAGAATTGTTGGAGGAGTTAATTCAATACTTGGGGCATTATCCTTCCCTCTGAGTTGCAGTGAAATTCTGTGGGTAATGATGTACTTTTCCACATCTTCAGGCTGCCATCCTAAAAAAGTAACGGGCTCAGGATGAGTGTTGGAGTACCTGTTATGGTCACTGACTTAGTTGCACTAGTGTAACTTGCTCCAGTGTAACTGTGCAGATGCTTCAGTGTATCTCAAGTACACCAGTATAGGGGTCTTGCAACAAGTTCTATGCTGGTCCAGACTAGTTTTGTTTCTAAGATAAAGGATTGCACCCTTTGACAAATGATTAGAGGTTAGATCTGTTAATGGCTGTTTGACATCACAGCTAAGAATGGAATGTCCATTTTCAGAAGCCATGTATTTCTGGTTACTAAATGCCAGAAGGACAGACAATGGCTCTCTCTGTCATGCCTTGATCATGAGCTTCCCAGGGGTGTTCGACTAGAGACTGTGGATGATGGACTGCTAGACCAGGTGGACCTTTGATCAGATCTTCAAGGCAGTTTTTCTATTTTAATATGTGATTAAACATAGTATGTCCTTTTTCTTTGTAATGTGACTACTGTAGTTCATTTGAAAGGGAACTGGCATGCATCTTTTTAATCATTACCTTTCCTGAAAATGTATCTCTTAGGTAGGCAAAAAGAAGTCTTACAATTGAATTATATTCTGGAGCCTAAGAAGCGAGGAAATCAGGCCCTACAATAAAATAATTATGACCTAAACATGATGATAAGCTCCTTCTGGTAGTGGGTTGTATAAAGGATAACAGAGCTGGCAAGATTACAAGGGGGTCAGTGTGCAAGTGCGATAAATTTAGCTGTCAGTGGCAAAATATATGCATCCAGCCTAACCTAAATTCTGTCCAGTACAGTTGTGGTAGGCGTATTTTAGAGGCTTTGAAAATAATCCAATCAAACCAGTCCCCAAACAAGTTACCTAAGGAAAGAAAACTGAGAAATGGTTGTAATTTGAACTCCTTGGGTAGCTACAGAAATACGTTCAATCCACTAATCAGGATTAGGCTGGCACAATGGGATGTATACGTACTTGTGTATTCTGTGTACGTTTCTTGCACAATCAACTTCCCTCCCCTGTGAAAGTTCAGTCCCCAGTACAGGCAAGAGAAAGGGAAGAGAGCCAGTTTGGGGAAAGAGAAACTGTTTGTCAGTTGGTAATAACCAGCATAACTGACAGAGCTGCTATGGTTTGTTTATGCTGTAGTGGTGTGTTCTCTATAAAGTGCATCTTTTGGTGCCCAGGTAAGCCTGTCTGGAGTTTTTCTGATACGTTTTTGCATGACTTATCCTGCAACACTTTGAACAGTGAGGCCATTTGGGAGGGCCTGGCTGTAATCCTAAAAATATTTTGTAGCCTGTAATGCAGGCATTGAATTTTTCCGTGAATACAAGTTCATCACTTTGGTTAACTGAGACAACCAATATATTTGTTTAGGTGGGGAAGACTTGTGAAATGAAAAAAGTCAGATGCGGCCTGCGGCGAGCTTCTATCCGGCCCGCGGCCAGCCTCTGATCCCCTGAGAGCCTCTGGCCCAGTTGACCAAACACAACCGGAGTTGTGCTTGTGAGGTGGGGGAATGGGGGTCCATTTAAGTGTATGCTTTATTTCTTGGGCTGTGTTGGTGCTTGGAGTAATCCTGGACATTTGAGCCCGTTCATTCACCGATGTTCCATCTCTAATGTATTTATTTAATTTATTTATTTAGATTTAATTTTTTTTCCAGCCCTCAACACTGTACCAGATATTTGATGTGGCCCTTTGGCCAAAAAGTTTAGAGACCCCTGCTTTAGAGCAGTGATTTTCAACCAGTGAGCCCCAAATGGTCCACCAGTATGCTGTGGAAGTTTGAGAGAAGGGTCATTTATTAGTAGGGCCATTGGGGGATGTGACCCCCCCCACCAACAGTATAGTGTACCTTGTTACTTGTCAAAAAAAACTGATGATCTGCCTTGACAATTTAAGAACCATGTCAGTGTGCTGTGAGTTGAAAAAGGTTGAAAATTGTTGCTTCAGAACAATGGTTGTCAAACTTATTTTGTCTCTGGGGCCTTTTTCACTCCTAACAATGGTCCTAGGAAGCCTCTGAGCTCCAAACTGCACACATTGAGATATGCTGCTTTAGAATGCTATGCCTAATTCTGGGTACCGCACTTTAAGGAGGATGCAGCCCAACTGCAGCAGGTTAATTGAAAGGCAATGAAGATGATCAGGGTCTGGAAAACGTCCTATGAGGAAAGGTTGAGAAACTTGGTATAGTTAACCTGGAGAAGGCTGAGGTGGGATGTGATAGTTCTTTTCAAATACCTGAGTGGCTGTCATATGGAAGAGGGCAAAGATTTATTCTCTGCTGTCCCAGAGAGTAGGACTAGCTCTAATAAGCTTAAACTGCAGAAGCAGAAATTCTGATTGGATATCAGGATGCAGTTCTTAAGACTCGTTTAGCAATGGAACCGATTACCAAGGGAAGTGGTGAGATCTCCCTCACTGGAAATCCTCAAGCAGAGGCTTGACATGCACTTTTTGGAGATGCTCTAGAGAGGATTATCCAGCATCAAACAAGAGATTCAGCTAGATAACCTTGAAGACCTTTCAATTCTGTGAAAATGGGGTATTTTGTTACAATGTGTTGCTACAGCCAGCTGGGGCAGTGTATGTAGGCCTTTAAAGTATTTCCAAACAGAAGTAAGGTATGTCTTCAAGGAAATGAGAACAGTATTGGCCAGCATTTGGTTGAATTGGCTATATGTTTCTATTGGATTTCCAACTGAAAAAGAATGTATCTGGGTTTTAGTGTTTGAATGATTTTAAATGGATCCTATTCTGATTTATTTATTTCTTCCCACTAGAGCAATCATGTTTGAGATCAAGAAAATTTGCTGCATAGGTGCTGGCTATGTTGGTGGACCAACATGCAGTGTCATCGCACACATGTGTCCGGAAATTAAGGTCACTGTCGTTGACGTCAATGCTGATAGAATCAATGCATGGAATTCGGAAACACTTCCAATTTATGAGGTAAATGTGTTTACTAATGTGCTTCCACTCCACCTGACTGTACTTGCATTACCATAGTCTCTTTTCTGCTGCTTAAAAAAATGCTTCCTTTATTAAAAATCTTATCAACTTCGATCATCTAATTTGTATCGCTCCAAGGAGTTTAGCATGCATAAATATCACAGTGTTTGTGTGAGGTGAAAAGAGGAAGGGCATGGAATCAGGCCTTCGCAGGGGCAACAAACTGTAGAAATTGTTGCCCAAAGAAATCTGATGAACTGCTCCACTTTGAATATTTAGGTAGCAAGACAAATGACCTAGTCCAGGTGTAGCATTGGTGGTACTGACTTAAAAACCTGTTTGTAGGAGTGTTGCTTCTGAATCTGTTTCTATTGTTTTAATGGCTTTTATGCAGGGCCCTTGAAAGGAATTTTATCAGGGGGTGAAAAGTTTCTTTTGGGCCCCTTTCCTCCTCCATTGGTTCATAATTTCATATGATCATTGGATCATTTCTACAAATTGCAATATGTACAAAACTGTGTAGGCTTACACAGAAGGTGAATGCTAGTCTTCCCACAACATATGCAAATATTTTCTGAGATCCCAAGAAATTTCCGACTTCTTTCCTTTGGTTTCTGGGTTCTCTTTTTGACCACAGGCCTAGGTTCACTGTACCTCCTGCACTCCCTCTCATAGGCCCTGATTTTAGGAGGGTTTGTGTGCATGTGTATGTGTGTGCTGGGTAAAAGTGAATCTATACATATAATAAACCACCATATGAACTTGGTACAGTTGAGAAATGGAGACAGTGAACTTCATGGTTCAGGAGGAATTTGGATCTAGGTTTCTCTTGACCAAGTCAAACACTGTTTTTTATATTGTGTGCTTGAAAATAGTATTTAAGCCACATTAAAAGTACTTTATCAATTTTTTTCCTAATCATATATTTTAATTGTACTTGTTTGCCTGTTAGAAAAAAAAATTGAGATAATTGTATAGCAGGTAAAATTAACATATGTACTTTTTTGTTTAAAAATAGCTTAATGCAGGTGAAATAAACATACTGTTGATTTAAAGGATCAGAAATTTGTTCCAGTTAAAACTTTTGCAGAAAATCCACATTGCTGAGCTATATTGCGGAAGAATAGCTATGTTTGTCTGTAGAAACTTTCTGTCTGAGGCACAGAATCTGCATGACAATGACTCAAAGGTAATAGTATCAACAGAATTCTGCCTTATTGCAGGGGACTAGACCAGATTATTCACAGGTCTCCTCCAGGTATGTCATTCTGTGAAAGGTGATAGTTAACGCTTACTGATTAGGACCCAAGTTTGCCAACTGGATATATAACGTAAGCAGCAATTGCATATCCAGGAAAAAACAGCATTGCATTATTTTGTGGATAGTTTGTACATTCTTTTTTCCTGTGGACAGTTTGAAACAGCATTACACAGAAAAACAAAATGGACTCCATTTCAAGACATGTGGAAGTGATAATTGGCATCAGAGCTGTGGTTGTCTCTGCTTCAGTGTCATGTCTGCAAAAAGCATTCTTGTTTTTCAGTGTGAACAGATCAGTCAGAAGATTAGCCAGCACTCTGCTTGCCTGCCCCTTGGGCAGGTGGTTTAGAGAATGTCACAGATTGTGACCCAGGATTACAATAAATCTGATGTTATTCTTATTCTGTTTTAAAAAGAAGACAGCAAGACACTCTGGAAGATACCCTTGCAATGGCTGAGCTTTAAAACCGATCACTTATTACATGGATACATGGCATGAGTTTTATAGGTGTCAGTCATCTTATGCTGCCAGTGGATTTCACCCTCCCTGTAATCTAAACTGACAAAAAATGTAACCTTTGTACTTACGGTCTCTGCCCTTGTTTCCCTGAGTGAGTTAAATTTTAATCGAGGGTGTAAAGTATATATGATGAGATGGATCAGTTGAAACAGGATACGCACCTTGGTGTGAATGGGAAATTATGTTTGTGGTGCACTGAAAAGTACATTATTTAACCCATATATGGTTTTGTCCCTATAAAGTTAATTACTTATAGAATGAATACAAATTTCCAGCAATGAACTGAGAATGTACCATTATGACGGCCAGTCTGGAACAGGTTGGGTAACTGTATCAGGACTGAATTTTAGATCCAGGACTGGTGTTTACTAACCTGGTTATCTGTTGTTGGAGCCAGAACTTCAATAGTCAGAAGACTGCTGTGTTGATCAGACAAGATCAGGAAATTTAAACCTGGATTTCTTGACTCTTACCACAATAACATTTGTTTAATGGTTGGGAATTACAAAAAAAGATACAAGCTGCACAGCAGATAGTAACTGGAAAAGTCATTATGCTGGGATGAGTCAGGATAATGACTCTTCCCTTTCTACATATAGGATAATTTAAATATAACCCACTACTGAAAAAGCATGCTCCTTAGTCCACTTAGCAGGAATATCTGCTCATCTTATCCTTCCACTGGGACCAATCTTCATGTTGTGCTAAAGCTCAGCAAAAATGCTTTCTGGAATGTTAATCTTCCCCTTAGACTGGGTGTGATTTCTATAGCAGGGGTGTTGAAACTTTTTGGCAGGAGGGCCACATCAACCCTCTGACAGTGTGTCGGGGGCCAGGAAAAAATAGAATTAATTTACATTTCAAATTTGAATAAATTTACATAAATGAATATATTAGAGGTGGAACTTATATGATTGAATGAAGGTCTTGCAATAGCTCAAGGCCTATAAAAGGCCTTGCACAAAGCAAGGCCAGCCTTTCCTTTGCTGCCACTGCTGCATCACAGGTGTGAAACAGCAAGCAGTGGAGGGAGCCCTCATCCCACAGCTCATGCAAGAGGTCGAACACTTGGCCGTCACGCTGAGAGCAGTTGCATCAGGCCAGCACGGTGTCCAGCAAGTCTCTGGAGGGCCAGAGGCTCATTGGAGTCTGGGGTCTCCCTGAGGGCCAGATTGGGAGTCCTCAAGGGCCGCAAGTGGCTCCAGGGCCGGGGTTTGGACAGCCCTGTTCTATAGGATTAGTGATCTTTATGTGAGATGAATTGGAGACAAATATCTGCATATATTGTAGGTAGTAAGATAACAACAAAGGGTCTGGGCTAGGTACAGTTTTTTTTGTTGTTTTGCAGACTGAACCAATGGGCCTAGAGGAGAACCTATGTGATGTTCCTATGGTGGACCTGTGGGTAGTGCCAGGGGGCAAATTGGGACATGGGGCAACATAGCTGGATGTGGAGGGCCAAGGTGAACAGACTAGGCAGAATTCAAGGAGAGTCAGGCTGACCAAGGCAAAGAAAACTGAAGACCACCTAAAGGTGTAAACAGGAACTGTTGACTAACCTGCCAGCAGCGTCTTCTGCCCCTTTTTACAGGGACTACTGAGGCTGATGCCAGAGGGTGGCATCCTGATGAGCATGTCTGTTATCCAAAGCTCCCACCTTCCTTTGTGGAAGCTTCCTTCCTGAACAAATGGAAGCTTCCTTCATGAACAGAAGGAACACTTTTGTTTGCAGTGGGAACTTTCAGCAGAAGTGCTGGTCAGGCTGCCACCCAAAGAGGTGAGCTTGCAGTGCTAGACCAACTGGGACTGATGAGGAAACAAATAGAGTGTTGGGTTTGAAGACCCAAGTTCAAATCCCTACTTTCCCTGGAAGCTTACTGGCTGATGCTGAGTCAGTTAGTATATATTAAAATATTTACATATTGAAAGCTGATACAGCCTAGTGCAATGTTTCTCAGACTGTGGTTCGGGACCCACTAGGTGGGTCATGAGCCAATTTCAGGTGGGTTCCCATTCATTTCAATATTTTAAATATATTAGATTTGATGCTACCATGGTATGTGACTGCATTTGGGGAAATGTTACAGACCTGTACTTATAACAAGCTACTATGTATATTCTTTTAACACTGATAGTAAACGGGACTTACACCTGGGTAGGTGTGGGTAGGATTGCAGCCTAGGGGTGTTAAAAATTGTCCTGCTTGATGATGTCACTTCCGGCCATGACATCACTTCTGGTGGGTCCTGACAGATTCTCATTCCAAAAAGTGGATCCCAGTGCTAAATGTTTGAGAACAACTGGCTTGGTGGCCAAGAGACCAAGACTGTAACGCTGTACGTGTACAGTGTCCATTATACATGTCCCTTTGGCAAAATTTCTAGATGCCTAATACAAGTGCAAACTCTGAAAATGTTTTAACTTCTTCCGGGTGGGGACAAATATGTGACTGATAAGGTAGCTCTTGGCAGCACTGAATATTAGAAACAAATTTGCAGTACAGTGAGTGGGGAGGGATTAATGAAGATAATCTTATCTGACAGGAGATGTGTCAGTTTATAATTAGATGATTTTATTATTAGATGCTTGATTTTGTAAACTTTCTATCTGGATTTATGTTTTAATTTGTATTTTGTTCATTATGTGCTAAATTGCAAGTCCAAATTATTGTTCCTGGTTTTTGCTGTAGCTGCTGCAAATAAATATTGAGTTGTAACCTGAGAAAGGTCGTCCTGACTAGCGACCATTGAAATTATTGAGATGTTGAAATTTTTTTACAATACAACCTACTGAATTGGCTATGATCTTCTGGATAAAAGAGAGGATACAGGTTATCAGACTATGAATGCTTGAGTATATAATGTCTTATCAATATAGGGTGTGTGTGAAATCTCTTTATGAAGAGTAAATGCTGTTTACTGGGTTATAAAGTAGATTTTAACTCCAAAAAAACATTCTTAATATTTTTCTAGCCAGGGTTAAAAGAAGTGGTGGAATCCTGCAGAGGGAAGAATCTCTTTTTTTCTACAAGTATTGATGATGCCATTAAAGAAGCTGATCTTGTGTTTATTTCTGTAAGTAATGACCTTTGCCCTTAAATAATTTCAAAGGTACCCAGATAGGCAGCCATAAGGGAAGAGAACAGGGTCTTTTTCATCAGCAGTCATAATGGGTTATTCTCAGGGGGTGGGTTCAGGTTGTGGGAGAAGTAAGAGGCCAGGCTAAATATATGTTACATGATGATGTGATAGCCAAGAAGATTTTTCTGTGATTTCCCCTGTCTGTCCCTGTGACTAGGTTAACACCCCAACCAAAACCTATGGCATGGGAAAAGGCCGGGCAGCAGATCTGAAGTACATTGAGGCCTGTGCAAGACGAATTGTGCAAAACTCAAATGGTTATAAAATTGTAACTGAGAAAAGCACCGTCCCTGTCCGTGCTGCAGAGAGCATTCGAAGAATCTTTGATGCCAACACAAAACCTAACTTAAATTTGCAGGTAAATATCAAAAGTTGGCAAATTTGATTTGAATGGATTTTGATGTCTTGTATGAATTTCACATTACTGTTTGGTCTTTGAATATAGGTTCTGTCTAACCCAGAATTCCTAGCTGAAGGTACCGCAATTAAAGACCTGAAGAATCCAGACCGGGTGCTGATTGGTGGAGATGAGACTCCTGAGGGTCAAAAAGCTGTTGGTGCTCTGTGTGCAGTCTATGAGCGCTGGGTGCCTAAAGAGAAAATCCTTACAACCAATACCTGGTCATCTGAACTTTCTAAATTGGTTGGTATTCTTAAAGTGTAACGTGAAGCAGAGTTGAATGTTAATATTGATTCATTTTAAAGTTGTTAAACATGTGCTCGATAATAGTATGGCTACTGAACAAAACAAAACAAAACCCTCCACAGTTATGAGACTCTGAAGATACAAAATACACAGTTCTAATTGGCTGGTTGTGAAACAGAACTCCTTTAGGATTGGTGGTGCTGGGCAAGGGATGTGGTTGGTTTATAAACTTTTAGGATTGTTACAAGTGTTCAGGGTCTATAATACCCATTGGAGGGCAAGCTCTGTGGAATGACTTGTGAAGTAACTGAAGGAAAAATACTGCCTGACCAGTAACAAAATATAAGAGGATACATTATTTAAAAGATCTTTTTTTTTTTTACTAAGTTTCTTTACTAAATTTCTACCCTGCTTTATCTCCCTGGAGGACATTCAAAGAATACAGGTCCAGACTCCTCATCTGCAGATTTGGAACCAGTGGTTTTAACTAACTGTGGGTTCCAAACCTGTGGTGGAAGCTGGAGCTGAGCTCCTGGACGCCACCGAGATAGTCTCTGGTGGCGTCCAGGAGCCTTTCTGAGGTGAAAACTGGAAGTACACTTTAAACTATTCTGGGTGGCATTCTAAGGCCTGTAGAGGCTGCATGTAGCCTCTACTGGCCTCAGAAAGGCTCCGAACGCAACCAAAGCAAAGTTCCAGTCATGCTCGAAGTCCCTGTGGGTTTGAAATAATGGATTTCATTATCCATAGGCTTTGGTACCCATGCGGGTCTGGGAACAGATACCCCGTGGATACTGGAACTGCACCTCTACATTTTCACTAATATTTTCACTTTAAAAATACCACTTCATTTGGTTTATGTCTCAAATACGCTTATAGTATTGCCTTATTAAGGTGGTTTGAAATTCAGTCCCTATGAAGTTAGAAAGAAGTGTAGTGCTCTGTTCTTAGGAGTACAGACCAAGGCAGTTTAAAAACAAAAGAAAAAAACTCATTTAGTATCAAGAAAGGCCCAACAAAATGTTCTTGCATTGAGCAGAGAAAGTACAAAATATCCGTTTGCCAGTGATAGATCTAAATCTTTCATTGGCCTTTGAAACCCCAGTTTCAACATATCATATTCTTAAATGTGTCTGCAGGTTTTGAGTTTAAAAAATTATCAAATTCTAGTTTCAAATCTTGGTTTGTAAACCTTACAATTTTGTTTGTGAACTGTAATTACATTGCAGTTCCTGACAAGCCACAGAGTTGTGGTTTAAGCACACTAGGGCTACAATCCTATACAAACTTACATGAGAGTAAGTACCATTGAACATAGTGGGACTTACTTCTGAGCAGACATGTATAGAATTCTCCAGGTACCCAAGCTGAGAAAGGAGCATATGGTTTCTGCAAGTCTTCAGTCATGTTCATGACCCCACAAACTTTGGTTTGTGGGTTGTTTGAATGAGCCCTAAATATGTAACTAAGATATATGAGTTTGTCTTGAACAAATTTAGCTTGTAACTTTTTCCTGCTCCAAACAGATGCTAATGTTGCCTTTTTGTACTGGGTATTGCCCACTGTGAGTTTTTCTGTTCTCTTTATCTCCAGGCTGCCAATGCTTTCCTTGCTCAGAGAATTAGCAGCATCAACTCCATAAGTGCACTTTGTGAGGCCACAGGTGCTGATGTCGAAGAAGTTGCAAGAGCCATTGGAATGGACCAAAGAATTGGAAATAAGTTTTTGAAAGCCAGTGTTGGTAAAGTATAAAAGTCGTCTGTTTTTTGTTGTGGCGGAGAGCTGCCTTTAGGTAGCTTCCTGCTAACACTGTAGATTTGTAGATTTCCACAGAGCTTGTTTTTAAAGTGGTCATCAACTCCTGATTTTTCCGATAATGTCACCTTGATTCCACTGTTTTCCAGATTTTTAAAGGAAGTGGTGCTATGCTTCACCTTTCAGTGCAGAATGTGACTTTATTTTTGTGGAGGCAAACTGTTGGTTATAGACTGGGGGCCCAATCCTATGCAACTTTCCAGCACCAATGCAGCCCTACCAATGAGGTGTGTGCTGCATCCTGCGGGGGGGAGGGGAGGAGAATCACGGAGACCACCTCAAGGTAAGAGAGCATTTGTTCCCTTTTATTGGGGCTGCATTGCAGCTGCATCAGCCCTGGAAAATTAGATAGGATTGGTCCCTTAATCAAATCTTGGACTGCCCTCTTTAATCTGTTTCTTGATTTTTTTTAACCCAAAAAATGCTTCTGTTTTAAAAAAAAAAAATACTCTTAACAGAGTATTGCATGTCTTTTCAAAAGTCAGTCCTATTGAGCTTAACGGGACTTACTCCCAGGTAATTCTGCATAGAATTGCAGCCAAAACAGTGTAACTCAGTGCTATAATTAAAAACAGAACACTTCCTTGTTTTTGAGTCCAAAGAGTCAGCAAAGTAATTAGGCTTTGGGCTTTATCTACACAATCCTCATTTATTTCAAAAGGAATATATATTGTGAGGAAAATGAAACCTTCCTAAGCAATCTCTTCTGTATGGCAGGGTCTTGCATCTGGTTAATGTCAAGATTTATCCTTGATCTTTAAACAAACAAGCTCTTTGGTTAATAATAGACAGTGATGGGGCCCATCAGATACTTCTAAGGCTGGAGTTTCAGGGATGCCTATCTGAGAGTAAGCCCCACCAAACTCCTTGGCTGACTTCTGAGTAAACATTCCTAGGATCAAGATTAGTGGAGAGAACTCTTTCTGATGCAGGCTTTAAGTACTGAATAACTGTTTCTTTTGTTTCCTAGGTTTTGGTGGGAGCTGCTTTCAAAAAGATGTCTTGAATTTGGTTTATCTTTGTGAAGCTCTAAATTTGCCAGAAGTAGCTCGTTACTGGCAACAGGTAAGAATGCACATAGTAGAAATTCTGCCCTAAGAAGTTAGTATTCTTCTCCCTCTCATCTGTTGTTTGTTGAGAATATTCTGGCTTGCATCAAACATTAAGGCTGTAATCCTAAGCACACTTACCATTGATCATGGGACTTCTGAGTAAACGTGCATAGGATTGTACTATAAATCTACGTATTTACATTTCACTAATACATTTGTTAGTCCTTCCATTGTTCCTCTTTGTAACTAAATTTTTGGTAAGCTTTTGAGTTGCAGTATAATGGGGGGGGGGGCTGATGTAGCAACATTCTCTTTGATTTTCATAGCTTTGGGTGATATATTACATTCCTGTTCTAGGCACACTGAAATCAGCAAGACTGCTTCTGAATAGAGACCTGATTTTAGATGTAAATGGAGAAGCACATTCTCCTATCCCGCACAGTGCCAACCTGGCAGCTTCCTCAGTAGAAGTGCAGGTTGGGTGCAGCTGGGCCAAGTTCCTCCAGTAGTGAAACTGAGGACTTGGTAACCAGTCAATAGTTCTTCCAAGGTAACAAACCAAGATCAGGGGTACAATTTTTAGAGTGATCTGGAGAAAAGCAGAGCCAGTCTACACAAGAAGTTGCACCACCAGTTGCCTAGTTGCAGCTGATGGCTAGTGTCCACATGTATAAGCTAGGGAGCCTGAGCTGTCTCCAGGCTTCATAGCAGGAGATGGAGCTCTAGCACTGGGGCTGCCATGGAGCTAGATGAGGAGGAGGAGGGAGCTTCAGCTAAAGGTTTAAAATCTTTGCAAGATTTGCTCTTCTCTTTCATACTTAGTTCAGAAATTGACTAACTCTTTTCTTTTTTAATTGCATTTGAAACCTTACAATACTTAAGTGTAGGAATTTCTTTGGCCTTTTTTTGCTATATGGATTTCTTTCATGGCTTCCAATTACAAACCCAAATGCATATGCTTGTTTTACCCACTTACCCACAAACTCCTCTATTACCACTTGTACTGCTCCTGGTCAAAAGAGCCTATACAGTTCTTCCAAGAACAGGAATCACTCTGCTCGTAAACTGAAGAAGCTAGCATAGGTTTGCATTTAGCTTGTTGATCTGCATAACCCTGGCCCTTCACACCTAGGTTTTTATGAATGCCTTCTACCATAAGTTAGTCTCAGGAACAGCTTTGCAGTCTCATCTCTGTATTCTGTATAATTGCAGGTGATTGACATGAATGACTATCAGAGAAGAAGATTTGCTTCTCGAATCATTGACAGCTTATTTAACACTGTCACAGACAAGAAGATTGCTATTTTGGGATTTGCGTTCAAAAAAGACACAGGCGACACAAGGTAACACAAAGTAAACTCAACCAGCAGTTGTAAGCTAGGCCATTCATGCTCTTTGCCAAAACTAATTCACTTCTTTAGTAAAAGTCACCCACATTCTGTGGCCAAAATAAATAAGTAAACTTCATCTTTGCACATTGGATATTGCATAGCACTGAGTTTGCAAAAGGGAGCTGTGTATCTGGGGCATGTTTCAACCTGCTTGTGCCTCAAGGTATTGACTCAAACTGACCTTCTCCCAAAAGGGACAGTTCAGATTGCTGCTGATTCTACCTTGGCCCCATCTGCCACGATCTCCCTTGTCCTACTTGTCTCTTGTATCTTGCCACATCATGTCCCCTGGACAGTCTCCTGCCTCTTTGGACCATCTATCATTTCTGTAAGACCTCAGGAATATGTGCATGGAAGGCCTCCAAAAGGCACCACTTGCCACTTCGTATTCAAAACATTATCTCTTGGATAATGTGGAATTCCTTACCACAGGATATTCTGATGGCATCTGGCCTGGATGCCTTGAAAAGGGGATTGGACAGATTTACTGAGGAAAAGTTCATCACAGTTTTAAGTCATGATGACTGCAATGCAACCTCTCGGCTTTAGAATTAGTCTAACTCTGAGTGCCAGATGCAAGGGGATGGCAACAGGATGCAGGTATCTTGTTGTCTTGTGTGCTCCCAGAGGCATCAGGTGGGCAATTGTGAGATACAGGAAGCTGGACTAGATGGGGCCTTGGCCTGATCCAGCAAACCCCTTCTAATGTTCTTCTCTCTAAAAACATGAGGACTAGAAACTTGCTTTCTAAACTGGTTAAAAACTGCAAGAAGTCCCGTTCTCAAGAATGCAAATTATGTGCCAACTACTAGCTTCCTGTGAAGAGAATTGTAAAAGGATAACATATTGCTGGTGATTGATTTGTAACACAAGCCACATAATTGGATATTGGAAAAAAGATTAGATAAGGGGAATTCCTCTAACTTGTTAAATTAATGGCCTTTCATTATTTAGCCAAGCTTGGTTGATTTAGAGCTCTAATTTGCTTGCCAAGCAATTGTCTCTAGCTTTGCAGTGAGTTCAATGAACAGTACATCTGACTGTGCACCCAGATGATCATCTGTTTGGTCTATAGTGCAACCAGATTGATTTTTAGAGCTATGATTATCACAGTTTAAAAATTATTCTCTTGGTGCAACAGACCATTCCAGTAGAAGTGTAGCTGGATTTCCAGTTTTGATGTAGATTGAGCTCACCTTGCAACCAGGGTCACATTTTGGTCACATGGGAAATCCCTTTTGGTGGATATTAAAAGATAAATTTCCTTTAGCCACCTGTTAAGGAGGAATATTGCTGGAATATTGTGAGTCATGTATAGAGACTGAAAAATGTGTAGACCAGCGGTTCCCAAATTTACCTGGGTCATGATGCCCCCACACCCTCCTCTTCCTGGCTCAGCTGGGTGCCACTACCTTGAGGGAACTCTTGTGAGATCCAAGATGGCAGTCCCCAAATCTCAGGGAATGAGTATGCCTTAAGGTGTCACAATACACACTTTGGGAATCCCTGGTGTAGAGATTGGGCTGTCCCATATCTTGAAAATATGACCAAGATTTGCATAATTTTCTGTTATTTGCAGCTAATGAGTTACTAGATGAAAACAAAGTGCTTATTTCTGGTCATCACCTGTTTATTGACATCACTTCTGGCCCTTAGCAGGTGCAATGAATGCTATTTGGCCACTGTAAGAAATGAGATTGACACTCCTCACTATGAAGGTCATGGTCTTCAAAAGCCTGTCTCTAGCCCTCATAATCCAAGAGAAAAAAGAGAAAATACTTTCTGAAATCACTTTATTGGTAGGACTTCAGTTTCTGGATTAAGATATTTGATAACAGCTCCTTCCCATCAGGCCACAGTCATTTTCCGCACACGATTGTAGTTTTTAGTTATTAAACTAAAAACTAAATGCAATTATTTAATGAGGTCTTCTTGGTTCAATTCAGTTTGCATTATATTTGCTTCAAATTATAGAACGTCACAAAACAAAGCATGTTAAAATAAAAACAAAACCACTACAGTAGTTCTTGGGACTAATAAAATGATGAAATTGGGACCAAAGAGTGCAGAAGTATTATTATAACCTAAGTTATATAAGATAATCTCTAATACATGATAGGACTTTAGAATTGTACATTTGACTGATTGTGAAGGTCTCAATAAAATGTTTTTTTCTGTAGAGAATCCTCCAGCATCTACATCTGCAAGTACTTAATGGATGAAGGTGCAAAACTACATATCTATGACCCCAAAGTGCGGAGGGAACAAATCATTCTGGATCTTTCTCACCCAGGTGTATCAGAAGATGATCAAGGTGGGTGGGGTTGCATGTTACAGTCTCCTCCAGCTTAGAGAATGTAGGTTGACCAACACAAACAGCGCTTTTTCCCCCTCCATCTAGTGAAAGGCCTTTTGAAATAAGTAGAACTTTTCAAAGGTGTAAAATTGGAAAGGAGGAGGGAACACTGGTGAACTGATTAGAAGATTTGATCTACAGGATTGGGGCAACCATTAAGAAAGCCCTGCTTCTTATCACTTAAAATTTAAGTGCCTGAGGCTGCAATCCTATCTTGCGCTGAAACAGGGCAAGCCAGGAGGCTTGCGCTGTATCCAGCGCAAGATAGGGCACCACAGTGGCTCAGCTGAAGGTGAGGAGAAACTCTTCCCCTTGCCCCCAGGTAAGCCACTGCAGCCCCTATGGGTCTCCTTGGACTTGCACCACCTCCTGAAGTGCTCTGCACTGCTCAGGGAACAGAGCTGGGATCAGGCATAACTGCCATGTCCCAGCCCCCGTCTCCTGCTCCCTGCCTGCCCACTCCTGGGGCCTCCCACCATCCGTTCTCCCCCGCCCTGGAACGCCCCTCCCTGCCCACCCCAGAGCCTTGCATCAGCTGAGCTCAACTGATGCAGGCTTAGTCCCTCCGTCGGCATGGAGGTTGAATTCAGCCTCTGCAGGCTATTGAGCCTTCGCGCAAAGGCCTAACCGACTCATGAGGAGGTGCAAACGTGCCTTATGACATGCTTGTGACCCTCCTGGGCCAGCGCAAGGGACTTGCGCCAGTCCAAGGGCTCCTCAGAATTGCGCCCTGAATGCTTAAAAATGTTAACCTTTGACCTGTTGGCACTCAGTGTTAACACTATTCTTTTTTCTTTATATGCTTTCTTGCTGCAGTGTCTCGACTAGTCACCATTAGTAAAGATCCCTATGAAGCCTGTGATGGAGCCCATGCCCTTGTTATCTGCACGGAGTGGGATATGTTTAAGGTAAACAAAGTGCAGTGTAGTTTCATGCTGAAAATCAAGGAGAAGAAACTCTTGTTACTGAAATAATTGCTATGGTCATTTGCAGGAATTGAATTATGAACGCATTCACAAGAAAATGTTGAAGCCAGCTTTCATCTTTGATGGCAGGAGAGTCTTAGATGACCTTCATAACGAGCTGCAAGTCATTGGTTTCCAGGTAATTTTTCCCTGTTGTTGACAGTTAAGATTCCTGTATTGTTTCAAAGGGGAACAGAGTAGAGACGTATTTAATTCTCGCACCTACCCTTTATGTTTTAGTTTCTCAGTATACTGGTACTTCTGTAGACTTCCAGCAGTTTGCAATTTGATATTCCATTAGTTGGAAAAGTGTTAAAAATATTCCACATCCGTTCAGTTACATGGGCCAGTCTTGGTTTGCTGGATATAGTTGGGGCAGCCCAGCCATACAGGCAAGTTGGGCAGCGTTCCTAGAGAAGGGGGGCGAAGCTTCCCATTATGCTTCTTATGTGGTTTCATCAAACCTAGAAATGTGGGACTTCAGGTTTTATTTAAAGGGATGGTGCAAACAAAGGAGCTCCCTTGTTTGCACTGTCCATGTACATACAACTATAAATCCTGCACTACTGGCATTAAGGAAACTGCATGAGGAGCAAGGTAAGGAGGAGGGTGATCAGCTTCCTGCTTAAGGAAGGGAGCAAATCGCTGCAGCTCACATCAACAGCAAGCTGGAGGGATGTGGTGGCAGACTGCCACTGCCCTGGACCCCTCACAATCCACCACTCATGCGCCCTGCTTCAAATTGTCTCATGGTTGGACTGGCAATGCTGTGGTGCTACCCTAGAATCCTCAGCAATGTGACAGATTCTAGGGCACATTCTGTGCAGGGTTAGCTCTGCCTAAGGCAGAAATTCTGGGCAAACCCTGAATGCAGACCTCTTGGTTATTATGAATGTAACTTGTCGATGATGGCTGCCGCGAATTGGTTTTGAGCTCCTATGAACATGAGCAGCTGTTTGATAAACTGTTCTGGAAGTTACTACTGGGCAGACAACTGAGGAGGATCTGAGTGTGGTTTTCACTCACACTCGGAATAAGGCTGATTCAGAATTAGGAAGGATTTTTCTCCCTGATTTGAGAATGGTCATTGTGAGCAGAAGGGTGGTATAAAAATGTCAGTAATAAAGATACTGGTGCCAGTTTGGATTGTATTATAAATGCTGTGGTTGCAGGCAGGCCTCAGCCATTCCTCGTCCCTGGCCCCTTCACCATGCACAGAAGGTAGCAACTGTGAGACTTCCTGTTCAAGATAACTGAACACAGAAACTCATAGATCTGATCACTGAAATCTTTCCTTAGGGATTACTTTCAAATATATTTGAATGTTCCCCATATTTAAAACAAAAACAAAAACAAAGAAGCGGTGATCTATTTTGTCTAACTAATGATCTGTTTTTTCCTCTCCAGATTGAGACTATTGGGAAGAAGGTATCTGCAAAGAGGATTCCATTTGCTTCTTCGTGTGATATACCAAAGTTTAGTCTGCAGGATCCACCACTTAAAAAACCAAGGGTATAAGATTTAATCAGGTCTTGATGGGGCATAATGAATCTTCACTTATGAGTTGTAAACCAGCATGATTTTAAAAGAAGCAAAAAGGGAAAAATGCAATCTAGCCAACACTGAGCACACTTATTTCCTCATTTCCATAGCAAAAACTAATCAGTCTTTAAATATCTCCCACTGAAATTAGTTTGAAGTGAAAGTGCTTAGCTACGGTTGGATTGTGCTAAATATTTTCTCATAATGAAGACAAATTTACAGGAATAATAGCATTGTAACTGGGACACTTCAATCCGGAATCTGTTTTATAATTTCTATTTTTATAATATCAGAGTCTCCTCTGTAACCGAAAGTAAACTATACCGGCATAAACAATTTTAGCAATTATTTTTTTTAAATAAACTCATCAGGTTCCAATGGCAGACTTTTGCTTCAGAAGATGTACAGACCGCAATTTAACAGGAGGGTTTTCCTCTTGTTTGATACTGTAATCCGGCATTTCTCAGTATTTGTCGCCTGCTGCACCACTTCACATGGTCCACTTGTTGGAAGTACCACCAAAAGTAACTGGCAATGACGTCATTACCAGTTACTTCTGAATTGGGAGGCCAGATGCAATGCAACAAATACTGGTAAGAGGCTCGGGGCAGACAGGAAGGCTTTTTAGCACATGTAAAGCGCATGCTGGAACTCTGCCCACCAAGCTTAGCCTCCTGATGCTACTTGTTGCATTGCAGTGCATTTCACTGTCAGGCGGCAGGGGTCTTGGGCTCCCATATGTACCACCAAATACCACCTCAAGCACCACAGGTTGAGAAACGCTTTTATAATCTATATTGCTTATTCAGAAAAATAACATTTTTGTTGTAATTTTCATTGGACTATAAAAGCAAGCTATAGCAGCTTTTAAAGGACTGTTTCTTTCTGTAATTTGTAAACCACAGGGGTGAATAGGATTTCTGCTGACATTCAGGCAGAACTATAGAAACTGCTCAAGGCATTTTGGTGTCTGAGAAAAATATTCCCCCCCCCCCCCAATAAATATGAAGCAGTGAATGTAGTAATTGACAATGGATTTGCAGCCCCTCTAATGCTACCCCCAAACCTGCTGCCTAAGGTAGGCCACCTCAGCCTGCCTCATTGTTTGGCTGTTCCTGTCCTGGGCAAAAGGAAGAGTCATAGCTGATCGATAGAACACCTGTGCTAAATGCCGATCTCAGCCTCAGTCTCTGGGATCTCCAGGTAGGACTGGGAAAATCCCCTGCCTGAAACCTTGAAGAAATCAGTGCTGCCATTCAGTGTTGACAGTACTGACTTAGATGGACCAAAGATTTGATTCAGGATAAGGAAGTTTAATGTGGACTTCTCGGTAGCAAGCGCTTGTCATGTGTAGGACCTGCCACCATTAAGGGGCAGACCCTAGTGAAAACAGTGCTGAACACATTATCTGCTCTGCAGGTAATACAATTTTGAAAATATAAGATCCACGTTAAAAGGCACATGTGGTCCTATGTTGATATCCTCTCATTGGTATTGTTTTGCTGATCTGTATGTTTTCACTTCCATTATAACAGGCTTGTAAATAGCCACTCATCACCTGAGATTAATAAGAGAACCAGGTCAGAAGGTTTTGTAACATGATGGAATTAAGTTCATGCTTCTCTTCTCTTTGAGGCACAGTTGATATTCTGGTTAGTAACTTTTGCAGCCCTAATTGGAAGGCTTCGTTAGAAAATAGGTGTTCTACCTCCTGTTGTAGTTGATAGCCAACCTCCATTTGATTTGAACAATGAGTCCATCTACAGCTAGGCTGGAGCTGACCAGAGTACGATTCAATACGAGTTCCCTACTGCGCAACATGTATTGTGAAGGGCTGTTCTTCAGTTGTAACAAAATACAGTATAAATGCATATTAATAGTGTGGGGAATTAGAATTTTCCAGATTTATGAACTGGCTGTAAAGCGTTTGACCCAGTGGTGATTCTGGCCGCTGTGCAACCCAAGGCAGGACTGCAGAATGCCCCCCACTGTCACGTCTGGAGGCCTTCTGAAGTCCACAGGAATCCTTCTGAGGCCTCTGGAAGGCAGTAAAATGTCACTTCCTGTTCTTGACCACTTCTGGTTTTTGTCACTTCCAGGAATTGACATAAGAACCTCCAAAGGCCTCAGAGGGCTGCAGGAGGCCACTTGCAAGGAGCAAGGAAAGCAGCAGACATGGATGGTGGCAGCACCCTGCAGGTGTTGCACCCTGGGGTAATTGCATCCCTTTGACCCTCCCCTAGGTACACTAGTGATCTGACCCATCTTATTGTATTTTATACTCTAATCTTCGGTACATGTTCTTTTTCTACAAGCCGTACACTGTGATCATGCAGATTTGACTCCTCCTTTCATTTCAGCAGAGCAATGGATCTTAGAGATAAAGCATCGGCATGGGGGTGATGCCAATTTTGGAGGTACACCATGGCTGATGCACCCCCAGGTTCAGCAGGCTTCTTTCACTGCTCTAAGTTGCTTCTTTGTGATCTGCCTGTGAGGGGATCAGGCTGCTCCAACTCCCGTGCTGCTTGCCCGTGCAAGCCTCTTGGGTTCTCCTGAGTCATCCAAGCCTGCCCCTGCTCCAAAAATCAGAGTAAAAGTTCTTTATTATAACTGAGGTTTGTACTTTAAGTAGCTGCCACCCACCTAGTGGGCTTCTCAAGGACAGCTAGAGATGTCAGTACATGCATAGCTACAGGAAAATAAGAAAGCTAACTGATTCTACTCTACTCACATGCCTATATACCCTTGCATTGCCCTTCCTTCTAGATGTTCAGAGAAGCAGAATCTCCCCTTGGCATTCGCCAACCCCAAAGGGGACCTAGAGCTAAGCCTCAGTGCAGCTTTATCTCACCACCCCACCAATCATTTCACAATCTTGCTGAGTCATGCTTGTCCCGCTTATGCTGCTCAACCAATCATACACTTGGGTCCGCTTTTGCCATCAGTTCAATCGGAACCCCTGCAGGTACTTCTCTTCCATAGTGTGATCTCATCAATTGCACCTGTGTGTTGTCTCTGGGCCCTGGTGCTGCCTTTCTTGTTGCTAAGGCCGTCTGTCCTTCTGAATTTCTTCTGCTTTCCACTTCAGAGTTAACTCTTCCTCCCCCTTCCTGCTGCTTCACACCTTTTCCACCCCATCATGCTGCCTGACTATGCAGTTCTAACTTCAAAGGCATAGCTTCCTTTCCCATGCTTACCCTCTATGTTAGCCATTTTCAACCACTGTGCCACGGCACACTGGTGTGTTGCGAATGGTCCTCAGGTGTGCCACAGGAATTTGGGAGAGGGTCATTTATCAATAGGACTATTGGGGTATGTGAGCCTCCATTGACAACACAGTGTGCCTTGTCAATTGTCCAAAAGCTGATGGTGTGCCTTGACCATTTTAGTGCCTTGCCAGTGTGCCGCGAGATGAAAAAGGTTGAAAATCACTGCTCTATGTTAAGTACTCTCTCTCAGTTACTTTATCCTATCCTGTCCCATCACCCTCTTACATATTAAATAATCCCTTATAATTCCAATTCCCCTTAAAACCCCATACACCTCCTTCACACTACCTTCATGCAATCTTGCATTCAGTGACTAAAAACATACCAAGTGACCATGATCCTCCCCTTTGCTTTCATCATTTGTGAGCCCTGCCCTTCTAAACTGTTTTTGTTCTAAACTGCTTCAAATGAAGATTCCAAACCATTTTACTTAGGCTACAATCCTATGCACACTTTTTTGGGAGCAAGTCCCATTGAATATAGTAGATCTTACTTCTGAGTAATTCTAAGCATACTAAGGATTGTGGTGTTTAGGAGACTCATTAGCAGAATTTACACAAGAAGGTTTCTATAGCTGCTTTTGGGAAGTACATGATCCTCAAATCTACATGAGCCTACATTAAAATTTTCGTCCTGAATGGAACAAAATCAATACTTTCATGAACCCCATGGAATTCACTGGTTTCTTAAGACCATTTTGGTACTCAAAGTAATTCTTGACAATGTTGAAGAAAACATTCTGTGGCTGTAGGAGCATAAAACCTTATGGTATATATTAATCCTCTTACTACCTCATTGTGATTACACAAATAAAAATTTTCATGCTCATTGGTATTTGCCTGTCATGATGTAATTTTCTTTCTCCTCTCCCTTTTCCAATGTTGTGCATACTGTTTGGAATGGTATAGTGGCCTAATAATATCTGTGAAAAATTCCATATTTCTACTAAAGTGGCCTAAGATGAAGACCTGGAAAGATGTCAGTGTCACCAACCATGCGGGCCGAGTTTATACAGCCCTGTATATATGAATTACTGCTAAAATCTTTTTGCCCAGCTCAAATGATTTGTAGCTGGTTTTCTTTGTGCTGTAGTTTTCCTGTTGCCTAATTTTTGTTAAAATTATAAGGATCGGTATGGCTTCTTACCTTCAGACTTTAAACATTTAGTTTAAAGGGGAGGCCAGACCAAGCCGAATTCTCCTTTTTCCCCGCTCACAAAGAGATAGAAAACTGAATCATTAATGCATTTCCATTTATTCATGCTAAAGAATATGCAGACTTTCAAAAGCAGTTGCTGTGGTTAGACCAACATGTTTGAGCTGATGCAGAAACTTTTAGCTAGACTAGTTGGGCCTATTGCCTGATCCAGTGGGGTTGTTCTTATGAGATCATTAGAAGTAAGTTAGAGTTCTTGTTTTTGCAGCTGTTGGTTTTAGATGAATCATCTGTACAATAGACTAAAAACTAATAATGTTTTGGCAAAAGACTAGGATCAGTGTCTCAGAGCAAAGAGGGAGTCAACTTTAGAAAAGGTTCATTTCCTTTTTCTTGAAATAGGCTATACTGAGCATGTGGGCACTATTCAGTACCTCAGCTGTTAGGGATTGTGCAGCCAATCCTGTTTTCCTGTAATTCTTACTCGCACATCCAGTTCAGAGAAGTTTCCCTAACACAAACAATTTTTGTGCCCAGGGTGATGGTGACATTAGCCATGAACCAAAGCAGTGATTTAGCCAATGCATAAACTGGAGTTATTACTTAGTTTCTACTTCATAGTGGACTGCCTTTTACAAGAAGGGCCAACAGCAGATAAAGCTACCAAAGTATGACCAATGCTGTGTATAATCTTTGAGCACTGCATACAGTACTTGCTGAATCCCATCTGTTACATTGTCATGATCAGTGTTGTTGTATGGTGAAATGCTTTGAACTGGCTTGCACTACTTACCAGTATGATTCCCATTTCTATTCACAGCTTTAGCAGCATAACTGATGTTTAGGATCAAGCTATTCATGAGTGTTCAAATACAGATACCTTCATTACAAAAAACATTTTGCCTTTTGCAGTTATTAGGTAAGCTAGTGAAGATATGAGTTATGCTCCACACAGACTTAAGCACAAGTCCCATTTCAATTTACAAGTTTAAGTTTCTCCCAGTAAAGAAGCCATAGCTTCAAAAACAGCCTGACTTGGTGGGTTGTACTTTACATCATGGTTCTCATAAGCCTTTAGGGCAGTGTTTCTCAAACTGTGGGTTGAGACTCACTAGGTGGGTCATGAGCCTATTTCAGGTGGGTCCCCATTCATGTCAATATTTTTATTTTTAATAGATTAGACTTGATACTACCATCCTATGTGACTGCATTTGGGGAAATGTGGCATACCTGTACTTTTAACAAGCTACTATATTTTAACAATGATCGGCAATGGGACTTACTCCTGCGTGTGAGTAGGATTGCAGTCTAGGATTGTTAAAAATCATCCTGCTTGATGTCACTTCTGGTCGTGACATTACTTCTGGTGGGTCCTGACAGATTCTCATTCTAAAAAGTGGGTCCCAGTGCTAAATGTGTGAGAACCACTGCTTTAAAGTAAACAAATACAGCCAAACAATGACAGCATACTGAATTAAGCGCAGATGTAGGCATCTGAAAAACTTTTGCAAGAAATGCTGCACACTTTATCCAGCTGATACCTTTATTTCATCATAAATTTCATCCTGCTACCCAAAAGATAATGTATTAAAATGAACCCAAACGTCATGAATCTCCAAATATACCTTGCTTATACTGTATTAGTTCTTCTGTCAAGATAGGGCTGACAAGGTTTAAACATTGATAACTCAAAAGCCAGTTAAATGCATTTCCCTTAATCAGTTCATGCATGGATTATTTATTACAGCTGCAGAAGACTATGGATAGTTGATGTTTCAGATTACTTTCGTCTTCCTTTTCTCTACCAAATTTTTCAAGAAAAATTCACCTGTGTACAGACAAAAAGGCAATGAGTAACTACTTTGAAAAAGCAGTAAACATTTGGGATTTTACTTTCTGGTCAATGTTCTCAAACACCAGAACACTACCAACTACAGCAAGGACCTGAGACACAAGGTGTCCCTTTCCTCTTCTGTAGCAGGAAAAGGATGCATTATGTCAAATGGCCCAAGCTTTAGCAAAAGCTGAAATGCACATCCATTTATATCTGAATTTTAAATGAGTGCCACAATCTCCTTTGCAATGCTGCTGCCTAACTGCCACTTACAGGAGAGTCCCATTGATAGAAATGGAAGTTGTACCATTCAGTGCTTAAGAGACCATACACTAAACTAATGCCAATGGGATATAATGTCTGGGCAGACTTAGTGGTTGGGCAACATATTTTATCATCCAAAATATTGAGCTAACCAGCAGAAGAGAAACAATTTCAGCATATCTAAACTTAAGGGGTTGGAGCCACTCCAAAGAAGGCTAGTAAACTGCTGCTTCTGCAAAGAGGCTCTCACAACTGCTTTGCTGCTGACGTCCCTTGCAACACCTCCTTTCCAGCCTTAAGATGCAGAGGGACCAGCTAGAACAATGTGAAAGCAGATGTGGGAGACAGAAAAACAATGCACTTCAACATAGAAGGGAAAGGAGTGAATGCCTTGGGAAAGCAGAATTGCTTGTCTGCTTGTACAAAGCACCTTTGGATCAAACCCACAATCCACCAAGCTTGCTTATGCATGTCCATACATAAACAAATAAATCCTTACATTCTAGCAAATGCAATGCTTCATATATATTTTACCTGCTTTGTAGGACGAGCGCACAAGAGGCCCGCTAGCAGTGTAGTGAAATCCAAGGTCATTGCCTACTTTTTCCCAGTAGTTAAACTTCTCAGGAGTAATATATTCTTCTACCTGGATAGGAAAATACAGCTGTTCATGACTACATATACCAGGGCTGTCAAACATAAGGTCTGGGGGCCAGATGCGACCTGCGGAAGCTTTTTATCCGGCCCTCAGGCTCTCAGCAGTGCTGAGGTGTTACTGCTAAAAGGGCAGCCCCCATGAAAATTGGGCTCTCCCATATCTTGAAATACAATAAAGATTTGCATGTTTTCTGTCATTTGTAGTTAATGAATTCCTAAGTGAGAAAAAGTGCTTATTTTTGGTTATGAGTTGTTTAATGACATCACTTCCTGCCTAACGACATCACTTCTGGCCCTTAGCAGGCATCATGAATGCAATTGGGCCCTCTGTATGAAAGGAGTCTGACACCCCTGACATATACTAACGTGCTACATAATATTTGAAAGGAGGACAACAACATCTCACCCAACACAATGTCAGGAAGAAACCTCTAGGAAAGGTTATACAATTTTAAGGAAATACTAACTGATTCAGTGCCAGTTCTAAGATTTTGGGACCCCTCGTGCAAGGCATTCTCAGTAATTCCCTCTTAATCTGGAAGAATCAGGAGAGGCAAACTGGAAATTCATTGACTGCTCCTCCTCTTTTGGGTAGTACATGCCAAGAAAGTGAAGAATTGTGCTGTTGGGGCAGTGGGTTCTTTGCCAGTTATAACTCTCAGGCATCCAAGGCATTTACACAACCTTACCACACTCTGGTGTTGACCCAATTTCTGTACAATTAAATCCAGAGGCAAAGTACATATTGGGAAAAACTGAACCAGGGCATAGCACAGACTACTCACAACCATTTCCTGTGTGTTCTTGAACATCTCACATGAACAGCATTTGCTGAACCAACCAGCTTTCCAATCCTAAGAGTGTTTTCAAACACTAACTCATTTCCAGTACAATAAAAGATGTTTACCTTTAAATGGCGCTTTGTCGGTTGCATATATTGTCCCAAAGTTAAACAGTCCACATCCACCTCACGCAGTACTATAAAAGATTGAATTATGGTATGACAATGTCTAATACTCCTATTCTAGACACATTCAGAAAAAAGTCACAAAAGTAATTTGTGCTTGCTTCCCAAGTCATCTCCAAAACATTTCTTTCAGCCATCCAATTTAATTCACTACATGAGAAAGGAATAATATCTGTCCTTCAAGACACTGTATTGAAAGCTAGACATTAAAGGAAAACAACTTGGGTCAAAACAAACAAAAGGGCTGTGTCTGGGAATTCAAATCAAGCATGTACTTAAGGTCAAAAGGTCTCAGGCAGGGTTTAAATTTTGCTTTTAGAAGGACTGGCCTCAGAAATTGTGTACTCACAGCTTGCCATATAGCTCCATGAATCACATGTTCTAGCACTGAACTCCCCTCCCCCCATCTCTCTTTGAAACATGGCTTACGTGCACACAGAAATCTGACTTACATTTCAGGGTGGCGTACACTTGTTCATCTGTTTCACCCAGACCAAGCATAATGGATGTTTTAGAAATTACATCAGGCTGAACATTCTTAGCATGCTTCAGGACACGGAGGGACTGATCAAAATTGGCCCGAGGATCCCGAACTTGTCTTTAATAACAAAAAACAGCAAGCACATTTTGAGCATTAACAGAAGTTGATCAAGCTGTGGTTCTTATTTGTCTTCTGCACAGGTTGTAAACAGAACATTCAACCTAAGAATCTCTAGTTTACTCAATTTTTTAAATCATATTTAAAATCATATTCTGCTGCATTAGTCTTACATCATCTGTATACATATCACCTTTCATCACCTCTGCAATTCTGGAACTGTTTCCACATTATGGGCATACACATCTAGCCCTGACAGAGCAACTTTCTCCACAGCTTGAAGGTCTCCTCGGAAATCAGGGGTTAAGCATTCCACTAGAATTCTTGGATTCCTGAGAAACAAGGATTGAAAAATTGTAATAAACATGGAATACTCTTTATGTTATGAAATATAAATAATAGTCTTTAAAATGTGGTGTTGGTTTTTTAAAACATTATCTATTTCTATTTATATATACCTTTCTTTTAAGTGTGATACTGTCTTTGCAAAATGCGATGCTCCACCATCTGGAATATCTAAAAACAGTTTAAAACAAGCTATAATAAATGCAAAACAGATATCTACTTTTATGAAGATATTGTAGTGCTGAGGATACAAATGTAAGGGCCCAATCCTATCTGATTTTCCAGTGCCAGTGCTGCTGGGCCAATGGGGTTTGCACTGCTTCCTGTGTTGGGGAGGCAGTCACAGAGGCCTCCTCAAAGTATGGGAACATTTGTTCCCTTACCTCGGGGCTGCAATGCAGCTGCACCGGTGCTGGAAAGTTGGATAGGATTGGGCCCTTAGTCATTCATTTATGTAGTAATATTGACATCTCAAATTGGATAGCCCACAAAAACGTATGCTGAAATATAGATTACAATCCACTTCCTTAAAAGCATGATTACTTATAACAATGAACGCTTCTTTTAAAAAAAATTTTGTAGTCTGTTCCTTCTAGTTATACTGTATTTCTAGTATCCCTGACATAATTTAGAAGATATATATTTAAAAACAAAGGTATCATATATCCTACCACTGAGTTACCCTTTAAACTTTTACTCCTGAAAATATCTTCCTTAATAGCATATTGTTGAAAAATGTGGTGTTAGTATAAAGTTTGAATCTCAGTTCTCAATATGTCCATGTATCTGAATTTACTATAAGTTTTTTCACAGAGTTTCTGTTTCAAATATAGTTGAACACACTGAAAAGAAATATTTTTAAAACTCATGGAGTTTCAATAGAAGCATCCAGAATATTTGCTAGTAACCATTCCACAGGAATGGTAACTACAAGGAAAAACTTCTGCAACCTTAACAAAAACTTATATTGGTTTTTTTGTTTATGTTAGTTCTTTGAGGAGCCACAACATTTAAGAATGCAATGAATAAACAAAGATTTGCATGGCTCATAAAATACCTTAGATAAGCACTGAATGATGAGTTTTCAGAACATGATGCAAAGAAACTTTCTTAGGAAGCAAAAAATATAAGCTTACTAACCATCCCTGTCCACAGATGTCAATACAACATAATCAAGTCCCCATTCAGCTATTGCTTTCGCTGTGTTGTACGGCTCCTCAGGATCTAATGGAGGAGGACTTTTTGCTGTCTTTACTGAGCAGAAGCGACAACCTCTTGTACACGTGTCCCCCATTAGCTGAAATAAGAAAAGGCATGAGTTTTTGCTTTAAGCAGCTGTATTCTTTCAAAACTTTGTCCTGCCAGGTGATGCAGAGAAAACTGAACGCTTTCCACATGCGCTGCCTCTGGCGCATTCTCGGCATCACCCGGCAGGACAAAGTTCCTAACAACACAGTCCTGGAACGTGCTGGAATCCCTAGCATGTATGCACTGCTGAAACAGAGACACCTGCGTTGGCTCGGTCATGTCGTGAGAATGGATGATGGCCGGATCCCAAAGGATCTCCTCTATGGAGAACTCGTGCAAGGAAAGCGCCCTACAGGTAGACCACAGCTGCGATACAAGGACATCTGCAAGAGGGATCTGAAGGCCTTAGGGATGGACCTCAACAAGTGGGAAACCCTGGCCTCTGAGCGGTCTGCTTGGAGGCAGGCTGTGCAGCATGGCCTTTCCCAGTTTGAAGAGACACTTTGCCAGCAGTCTGAGGCAAAGAGGCAAAGAAGGAAGGCCCATAGCCAGGGAGACAGACCAGGGACAGACTGCACTTGCTCCCAGTGTGGAAGGGATTGTCACTCCCGGATTGGCCTTTTCAGCCACACTAGACGCTGTCCCAGAACCACCTTTCAGAGCGCGATACCATAGTCTTTCGAGACTGAAGGTTGCCAATACTAATACTAATTCTTTCAAAAGAAAATATGGAATAAAAATAAGAATCAAAAGAATCAACAGATAGAGAACAGATGAGAAAGGAATTTGTTCAGTACCCCAGAGCTAGTGTAAACATACAACATGCCAAACGAAAGAGCTGCATTGCCCCATGGCACACCTCCTATTTCCCCATGCAGTGTATTGTCACACTAGGTCAGAAAACAATACACTGTTTTCTGCAGAGTGCAGAGATTCTGCACTCTGAAGAGCAACTAAGTCCTTCCTCTGGCTTTGTATCAATGTCATGATACAGTCTAAGGGCCCAATCCTATCCAACTTTCCAGCACCAGTGCAGCCACAATGCAACCCTGAGGAAAGGGAACAAATGTTCCCATACCTTGAGGAGACCTCTGTGACTGCCTCCCCACTACTGGATGCAGCGCACACCCCATTGGCACGGCTGCACTGGCAGTGGAAAATTGGACAGGGTTGGGCCCCAAGACAGGGAGCCAATATATGGTCAGCTGTATTATCTTGAGTTCTGTTTTGAGTTCCTGCCTTGCCTCCTGAGTGGGTGTCACTGAATACAAGAGGACATCTACTCTTGAACTTGTACTTTGGAACAATTCTTACGTTAGCAGAGCAGGGAAGCTGCAACTCCTGTAGGCTTGCAGCAGATGATGTGGTTACTTCCCATGCCAGCACCGCACTACATTCAAACTCCACATCATGAAGTGCAATCATACCATGTCCCTCTCCTTTGTGGTCTTCTTATTTAACCCATTTTTGCCCGGCCCACAGGTGTACACATTTGGTCCCTGCTGCATATATGCAAAGTTGGGCATAAATGGCTTAAACGTTATTGGAGGGTTTTTACAGAGTTTCAACACATACTTTGAAAATATAAATGACCACCACCTGCAGCCTGACTGCATGACAAAAACCCACCACTTTCTACAGGACAGGAATAGAGACAAGGGGCTCCTCTTCCTCTATGTCCCTTAAATATCCCTGAAAAACCAAAGCAGAAAGGGTGCCCTGATCTGCTGTTCCGATAAAACACCAAGTTCTCAGCAGTTAACTTACCATTATAGTTGCTGTGGCCGTAGCATACTCTCCCCCTCCCCAACACTCCCCGATGTTTGGACATCGTGCTTCCTCACATACCTACAGTTAAAATGAAATAGCTATCAGCACTATGACAAGACACACTGTGTATGGTCTTGTGGCTAGCTTATAAAGTACAGCTGTAATAATCATTATTACATGATATAAGAAATGGCAGTCAGCCTTAACATTTGAACCAGCGCAACAGCCATGCTTGCCCTGCTGTTCTGGTAGTTACATTCACTCACACAAATGGGAAGGTTCCAGAAGCAGTATCCTACGGTTCTTTTAATTCCATCTGACATATACACAGCAGCACAACCTTGATTTGGCCTCAAACCATTCATGGGTGGATTTTGCTGGCGTCTTGCTACAGACAGGATACTGTAATGGCTACTATAATGCAAGCCAGTATTGTAAGTAAAGAATGATTCAGCACTGGGAATAAGAGATGGATCTTAAATTAGACTCTTTGATTTCAAGGATATTTTCTTGGAAGCGAATTCCATTGACTGCAACAAAACTTACTTCCAAGTAAGTGTGACACCTTATTCACAAAACAGGATTGACCCAGAATTCATCAGGTATTAGATTTACCGTATGGAGATTTAAGTTTCTTAGCGTATTCTTCAATTTGTTATAGTTTTTCCCAATTGGGATCTGAGTTTTCAGCCATGGGGGAAGTCGCAATCTAAAATAAAAATTGTTTTTCTGTGTTAGACATTAGCTTTTCTCAGATATAAATTAACTGAATGCCCAAATTACAAAATATTTAATACAAGTATTGTTCTTCTCACTCTCGCATTCTCTTATTACTCAGCAGTGGCACTCCATGAACAAATGTATCATCCACAGCTAAACAAAAATATTGTGTAATTTTTCAAAATATATTGTTCCTTACACTCTTTGATATCAACACCCAAGCTACCTGGAAATGGCAGAGAGTTAGAAACTTTACAGTTGGTTTTACTTTATAGAACAGTACCTATCGTTAGTTAACTCTGCTTATTTTTACTGTTAAGATGATACTTAAAAAGCTTTAAAATAGGAATTCCCAAACTTTGCAGTACCGTGATTCACCTCATCCTCTGCAGTGGGTTGCAATGCTCCTGGTGGTGCTAGAGGCCTCACCAGGCCCAGCAACCCACTCTACGGGCCTCTGTGTGCCTCAGAATGGCCCTCAGAAGCCTTCACAAGCCACTTCTGGGTTTTGGAAGCAAACCAGAAAGTGGCATCCAAAAATTAGAAGTGGTTTACAGATGCTTCTGAGAGCCATTCTGAGGCCCACAGATGCCTGTAGAGTGAGTTGTCAGGCTTGGAGAGACCTCTAGAAGCTCTGGGTAAGTAATGGAGCTTCCAGAATGGCTCCTATTTGGAGCCAAACAGCTGCAAGGGTGGGGGGATGGGCCCAGATCACAATGCAATGTGCATGGGCTCATGACCCGCCATTGGATCACAACCCACACTTTGGGAGTCACTACTTTAAGCACTGCTCCCCCCTTTTTTGTCTACAAGTGCACTTCTTAAAAAGCTGTCATTCTGTTTAGGGAGAGTAGAACCTGTTTGGAAGTCTGCCATCCAGGTAAGTAAATCTGTTCACTTGATGCTCATAAATGAACTACAGTGCTTATCAGATGAGTATTGGAAAGCATAATAAAGCTCTTTTAATTACCTTTCTCCTTTCTGGCGCTTTAAGTTGCCTTTATATTCTGCCCACTTGCTTTTGTCTGAAAGCTCCCCAGACACAAAGTCTTGTAAATCAGGTCCACTTTGCAAACGTTCCTTTTGTTTGTCTGGTAATGAACTTGATGCTCTGAACTGGTTGCACTCACTGTTGCCAAGTACCTAGGAGAAAATAACTGAATTTATCTGGAAACAGCAATACAAAACTTTCAATAGTAATCTCAGCATACAGAAGCTGTAATGTGTAGACTGTGATCCAACGAACCACAATCAAAGAGTCTTCTGGTATACACAATGGGCTTGTGGCTACAAACATGAGGTCCCCCCAACCTGTCCCCTTTTCTGGGGGGAATCTACATCAGATGCCTCTTCTGAAATTTGCTTACGTTTCAAGATACCGTGTCCAGATGTGTAGAAGGTTTCTGGGACAGGTAAGCAGTTCAGAAGCCCCTGGATGAAGCTTCCAACAGCTACTCCCAATAAAATAAGCTGTACAGTATTCAGTCCATTCCCCTGGGGACTGGGGATAAGAATAGGCCCTCAGTTTGGCTGTACTTGTCGTAAGAGGCGACTAAATAGCCACCGGGTAGATGGGACTCATCAGCCTGGGAAGGCAGCTCATCTGAGAGAAGGAAAACTCTGATCCCAAACCTCCACTGCCTTGTGGCAACATCCAGTTATGGAAAAGGCTTCAGGAGTCAACCTCGAGGCAAAAACCGGAGCCGGAGTCCCTGAGGCAGTTCATGGCTGAACACAGTCATGTTCTGGCAACTCCTGCGACGCTGCTGGAACCAACCGTATTGGCTTCTGCCTTTCCATTGGACCATTTCAGCGACGTGGAGAGGGGGGATTTGCTGCATGGGTAACGGCCTATCCTCCATACCTACTTTACCCAGGCTTCACGCACTGGAGAGGACACTCTGTTCCAGAACCATCATTCAGAGCGTGACACCATAGTCTTCCGAGACTGAAGGATGCCAACAACTATTCAGTCCAATAGAGTTGACACTGATAGAAGAACTCAGATGAAGTGTCCTTAATAGTAAAACCAATAGCTTGCAGAGTGGTTTCACAGAAAAGAGAACAATACTAGGGATTTCTCCAACAGTCCTAGGTCAACATTACTCAGGAGAAGCACACTGCTGCATAGGAACAGCAGTTTGACCATACTCTACACCAGGGGTGCTCAATAGGTGGATCGCGATCTACCGGTAGATCGCGTGGCAAAATGAGTAGATCTCAGAGTGCCGACGACCCCCTCCTACAGGTGCCTCTGGGAGGAAACGCCAGGAGTAAGGCCCATTGTACTCAATGGGGCTTACTCCCAGGTAAGTGTGGCTAGGATTGCAGCCTCACAGCCTAATCCTAGGCATGTCTACTCAGGAGTAAGTCCTGTTATACTCAGTGGGGCTCAAGGTACACCAACATACATTGTACACATAAATGTTATACGTTATGATGGCGCGAACATTGTAAAAAAAACTCTGGTAGATCTCCGGGCCTTGCTGGGTTTCAAAGTAGCTCTCGAGCCAAAAAAGTGTGAGCACCTCTGCTCTACACATTAGGGTTTCCCAAACTGTGGGCTACAGCCCCATGTGTGGTGGGCCACAATATGCTGCTTCCTGCAGAGCTGCAATGCCTTACTGGGGACCTTGGAGGTCACTTCTGGGTCGTACAAGGCTGGCAACCCACTCTATTGGCCTCTGAGAGCCCCAGAATGTCCCACAGAAGCGACTTCTGGTTTGCAGATACAACTTCTGGTTTGCTTCAAAAGCAACCCAGAGCATTGTGCTATGACCCACTGCAAAGGACAAGGTGGGTCTCTGTGCTAAAAAGTTTGGGAACTGCTTTTCTACATAGTAGCCCAATGAATACACATACAAGACCTGAACTGGATGAGGAAAGAAGAGACTCTCCCCTGGCAGCATGCCATGTTTCCATGGGAGGACAACTCATTCATTGCAACCTACAGCTAAACAAGGGTCAGAGTCATCCTTAAAAAGCATATTCACATCTTAACACTGCTGCTGAAACATGCAAGGAGCCACAAAGACCACTGATCCATCTAAGTCAAGCCTATACCGACTGGCAGTGGCTGATTACAGAATCATTTGCAACCCCACTGTATGAGTTTCTTTCACGAAGTGCCAGGGATTAATGGGCTTCAACCCTACCAACTACCAAATGAGACCCTCTGATCAAGGGGAAGCCTTTGCTTTTAAGAGCAAAAGTGGCAAGCACAAAAACAAAACACCCTCAAAAACTATCAATATGCTAAATGAAAACTCTCTCTCTCTCTGCATATTGTCAATGGCCATGTTATAAAACCAGTTCTTGTTGAAACACAGTAGCGTCCTATTAAGCCATTCTGTGAGATATTGACAAAGTTGTGTGGCAGTTGGTAAACCACATTTTGCATTTTTCAAGTCCTCTAAGATGTTATGAAACCATCTTTTTTTGGTCTTCCTCTTGATCTTCTTCCAGTACTTTTGACATTTTATACTTGCTTAGCTAGACAAGAGTTGTCTATATGCAGTATATGGCCAAACCAGTGCAAACTAGATTTTAAAACCTGCACTGAAGGTGGTTTCTCATCTGCTTGGATGCACACATCTCTATTTCTCTATCACTGCCACAACCTAACTTCCATTATCAGCAGGTGGCAAAACTCTATTTTCTGTTGATCGTGTTTCTTTAGAGTCCAGGTCTCACAGCCATACAGAAAAGTAGGAATTCTGTATTCTGAATATAATACAGAAAAGTATTATGGTTCAAATAATAATAATAAAAATTTCAATTTTCGTGCTTCTTGAAAGGTGCCTGTTATGAAGCCGACACAACATAATTGAGTATTCAGGGCTTTGCACAGGAAAGGTGAAAATACACCTGCAGGTCCGAGCCCTTCTCAGCTAATTAACCCAATGATGACCTGAGGGAGGGAGTGCACTGGTGCTAGAAAGTTGGACAAGATTGGGTCCTGTGTCTCCCGCATAAAAGGATGACGCAATGCAGTGTTCTTCAACATTTTTTTGTGCCATGAACCCAAACAATCAATAAAGAGACTGGGGACCCCGTTGTTGATGTAGACGCCCTCCCAGGACCCTTTCCACTTACTCCCATTCCTGTTGCTGTCCACTCCCTGCCCTCATAATGCCCACCCAGCATTGTTCACTGTAACCAAATATTTTTATTATTATTATTGTATTGTATTAATTATTGCATTGTATTGTATTAATATTATTAATATTATATTGTAACCAAATATTATTATTATTATTATTATTAGAACAGAAAAAGTTACCATGAAGCCTGGCACTAGTGAAAACTGTTTTAGCACAACTGCTAAGAACCTGAGCAGGACTGGCACACAAATTCCTGGCACCTGAAGGTGTACACCAGATGCCTCCCCCTTTCCCTGGTGGTGCTCTAGTCAAGTGGTCTCCAACATTTTTCATTCCCATAAGTTGCCGCGACCCCATAACTAAGGTTTTGTGGCCCATTGGGGTCCCAACCCCAAGGTTGAAGAATACTGATGTAGCAGTTCGGGAGTTAGACCTGGAAGATCCAGGTTCAAATCCCGCTCAGCCCTGAAGCTTCCTGCGTGACCTTGGGCCAGTCGCTATGCCTCATTCTCGCCTACCTCACAGGGTTGTTGTGAGGACAAAAGGGGGAAGGAACCATATACAGCTCCCTGAGCTCCTTGGAGGAAGGAAGGCTTCCATCTACCTCACAGGGTTGTTGTGAGGACCAAAGGAGGGAGGAACCACCCTGAGCTCCTTGGAGATGGGGGAGTATAAAAATGTGGCCTAGGTCTAGTCACTCTCTCTCAGCCTAGCCTATCTCGCAGGGTTGTTGTGAGGACAACAGTCCTGCTCTCAGGGCCTCTCCTTCCTGCGCACTGACACTCACCGGCCTCCCCAGCACTGCCAGCCTCTTCAGGGTCCCTGTGATGGCGCTCTGGTGGAGCAGAGCCATCCCAGCCCTCGAAGCCACTCGCTCGGCGCTCAGCTCCCTTCTCCTCTCTCACAAGCTTTGCTCGGCGCTCGATTGGACGACCTCGCTCTCGCGCTGACAGCAACTCCGCCGTGCCTGCGTCACGACGCTGCGTCGCAGAGGCTACAAGAACGTGATGACGTAAGACGCTCTTTCTTTCCGCCTGTCTGGCTGACCCACAGGTGAGGGCCGCTTCTCTTTCCGCGCTTGGGGGGCGGCGGGGGAATCCGCTTCCATCCGGGGCGGTGAGGCTGCGGGACGCCCCGAACGCCCCCCGACGGCCACGGGTAGGGCCTGGGGAAGGGAATGAGGGCAGTATGGCTTCGGGGTGGGCTCCGTGGGGATGCAGGGAGAGCCCCAAGAGGAGGGGGTCGCCTCCAATGTGTAGGTCTGGCCCTGCGCGTAGGCCTAGTCAGTGTGTAGGCCTGAACCTCTGTGTAAGCCTAGTCAGCAGTCCTGGTCCTGCTTGAGAAGGACCTGGTCCCCTCCTCCAGTTCTGCTTGTGCCTATACTGGAGGTACCGTTCGTGACTGGTTCCTTGGGCTGCAGTCCTATGCACGCTTTCTTGGGAGTAAGCCCCATTGAATTCAGTGGGGCTTACTTCTGAGTAGACATGCCTAGCATTGGGCTCTCATACTGCTGGAGTGGGTGTCCACGCTTTATTCTGCCCCAGGAAGGAGGAGGCGGAGGCTGCACTGCAACTCGGTTGCCACCTGTTCCTGTAACTGGCTTTAAAATGCTGTTCGACTTGGTTATGTATAGGGTTACCAGATGCAAAGGAGAACAGAGTGCCTATACCTTTAAACATTGTATAGAAGAGGGAATTTTGGCAGGTGCAGCCCAATGGGTTTAAAAAGCACCTACCAAAATTCTGTGGTATGTTCTATGTTATGTTCCCCGTTCTATGCATTGGTTAAAGGTATAGGTACCTTGTGCCCTGCAGTCACCCTGCTGTGGGATTATACGTATATATACAAAGTGGGGCAGAGTGCACACCTTTGACCATGCATAGAAGAGGGATTTTGGCAGATGCATGGTCAAAGGTGCGCACTCTGCCCCACTTTGTATATGTAATGGAACTGTTCAACATGGAAGAGTTTAAAAAACTGCCCCTGCCAAAATTCTCGCTTCTATATACTTTAAAAGGCATAGGCACTCTGAACCTCTTTGGTAATCCTAGTTATGGAGGTAGGGAAGGAATGGTTTCAGTGCACAGCTGGATTATCAGCTCTGCTCAGGTAATCTGTAAAGTGAGAACTCTGCTGTGGAATGCGTTCTTGGAGTTGTTTCAGAGCTGTGTATAGGCCCCTTTTTGCTCATTGATGATGCTGCCTTCAAAATTTCATGCAGTAAGTTGCTCCTTTATCATTATGCTAGTTGTGCCTCGATAATGGAAAACACAAAATGAGTTTAGGTTGTTTGTGTGAGGAGGGGAAGATGGTTAATGTTGTATGTCAATAAAAGTTATTGGATTGCATTGGTTTGTGAGACAGAGGACCTTAATATAATATAGAAGGGGTATGTTTTGGTGACAACAGCTGAGTGAGTGATTGAGTGAGAATGTTGCAGAGGGAAAAGTGTGGGCTAAGAAACCTGTGGAACACCGTAATTCAGCATGATATAACAATTGTGTTTTCTACAATTCTACTTGTGTTTCTACAAATTGTGCAGAAAGATTTCTTGGGCTTTTACAAGGTTGTAGTGGTCAGGGATGGATGGCATACTGGTCCTTCACAGTACTATACCTGTAGTTTCTCATCTTTCTTTTCTCTGCTAGGTATAAAATGAAGACCATTCTCAGCAACCAGACAGTTGACATCCCTGATAAAGGTATTTGCATCATTTTGGGTGTTTGTTTTTGTTGTAATCTTTAAAAGTCTTTCATACTCCCGTCATGAGCTTTGTCATCTGCTGTGCTAAGTTATTTTTTCTTTCTTTAGTTGATATTACTCTGAAGGGCCGGACAGTTATTGTGAAGGGCCCTCGTGGAACCCTTCGAAGAGACTTCAACCATATCAATGTGGAACTCTCCCTTCTGGGAAAGAAACGCAGGAAGGTAAGCAGTTTGGGGATGTGTTTATACTTTTTTCTGGGTTTCGGATTCTATATTATCTTTGTACATAATGTAACATGTACATTAATTGTATTTAAGGACTGCAGATATACCAGTCTTGTATCAACCAGCCTTTGGTTTGATGAGGTCCAATGAGGTCCTTTAAACATACCTGCTCTGTGTGTGTGTGTGTGTGTGTGTGTGTGTGTTGTAGAGAAAGACATATGGCAATATGGCTTGATAAATTTCAGCAGTATGATGGTGGATGGGCGTATTGGTACTATCTGATGGTTTGACCGTATCTTGAGTTAATTTAGCAATTATGATGCTGGTGTTGAAGTTTTAGTAATTTAGTGAAACTTTTTAGTTTCTTTCTAAAAGGGTACCCGTTTCAGAATTGTGAACTAGAAATGAATAGCTTGAAATCTCTATTTTTTCATTTTCATAGTTGCGTGTTGACAAATGGTGGGGCAACAGGAAGGAGTTGGCAACAGTGCGCACAATTTGCAGTCATGTGCAGAACATGATCAAGGGTGTCACACTGGTAAGTCTTAACATGGAATGCAAGTCAGAATATAATAAAAATTAAATCATTCACGTATCTAGTGTATTGGAATATGGAAACAATTAGAAATGTATCTGCAGAATTGGATATTGGTTGGTGTCTTCTGCAGTAATACAACATGCTTCAATTCCTTTCTTTGTGCTTAGTTTATGGTAGATAATTGTTTAATACAAAAAACTTTGTAAAATTTATATCTTCTGGTTTTGCTACACATAGGAATTTAGGTACACAGTCAATTTTTCATTCAAGTTGAATGCTTCATTCTTGCAGCTTTTCTGCTGCTTTATACATGCCATTTAGCACATAAGGGACACTTTGTACTTATTGCTTGTAAACGTGTGCTTTGATGATAACAATTTAAAATGTTAAATTGCTTGCATGTTTTGTTTTGATTTGAATATTTGATTTGATTTCAGGGCTTCCGCTACAAGATGAGGTCTGTGTACGCTCATTTCCCCATCAACGTGGTTATACAGGAGAATGGCTCTCTTGTGGAAATCCGTAACTTTCTTGGTGAGAAGTATATCCGTCGGGTGCGCATGAGGCCAGGTAAGGAACCAGTTAGCATAATGGTATTTATTGCTAAGTTTATTATACCCCATCTTTCTCCAAAACGGACTCAGGTGGTTTGCAATGGCAGTTAAAAATAACAGTAGTATCAAAAAAGCAGACAACTAATAACTATTTAAATCCATTGTAAAAACGGGAAGGGAACAGTAAAAACACTCAAGCAATCCCACAAAATAATCAGAAAAGATAGGAGGAAATAATCTGAAGATATGAGGGAAACTGATTGTAACTTCTCCAAATTTAAAAGTTATTTAAAAAGTATGCACAACTATTTTTTCTTCAGTATTTTTTCATTTGAAGTGCTTATGCAATTGTGCATCATATAGTAGTTGCACTGAAAAGATAGCTTGCAAAATCTGTAATAATCATCTCTGATTTCTACCTTGCCCTATCTTAAAAGTTTAGGGTAATTAAAATATTTTTAAATGCAAAACAGAGTAAACATTACTGATTATAAGACATTAAGATAATATAGTTCCATTTACATTCTAGCAAATTTAATATTTTATTTAATATTTCATAGTGTGGGTTTAATTCCAGCTACAGCTAGTCAGACTGGAGTGGGAAGATCAGCAAGTCTACAGGGGAAGGAGAGTGTCTTTTTCCATAGTAGGAAATTAATACTCTAATACAGGGGTCTCCAAACCCCGGCCTGGGGGCCTGATGTGGCCTGCAGCGAGCCTCTATCTGGCCCGCAGCCAGCCTCTTGTCCCCTGAAAGCCTCTAGCCCACTTGGCCAAACATGACTGGAACTGTGCTCTGGTTGCGTCTGGAGGGTGTTCAAGGGCCAGAGAGGTTGAATGAATGAGCCATTGATTCATATATTCACTCACCTAAGTTCCTTCTCTAATTTATTTAAATAAATTTTATATTTAAATTTTTTCCCCGGCCCCCAACACAATGCCAGATATTTGATGCGGCCCTCTGACCAAAAGGTTTGGAGACCCCTGCTCTAATGGAATGATCCAGGTGGTGTTAGAAGTTTGTGGTGGACTATTTAGGGCACCTTGCATTGTACCCTGCAGTGGCACAATCTACAAGATTATAAAAGGCTATTATAAATGTTGGATATTACAGGTGTTGGTGTAATTCTTGACTAAGGAAATCCCATGTGTGCAAGCCTAAATTGGACAGGAGGTTGCTCTCATTTTACCAAATGGAACTGATGAAAAAGTATGCAGGCCACTGTCCCATCATGAAGTCTCAGTCACACCAGTAGAGCAAGTAATATTGGTCATCAAATTTGATTTGAATATTGGACATCTAGGCTGTAGCTTGTAGGGCTCTGTGTGGGGTTGTCTGCGAAGATTAGCTGCAAACTTCAATAAGTACAAAATAGTTGCTAGGCTTCTTACAGGAGTGAAAGGATGTGACAACACCATGCACCTGTTATTCCATCTCTAAGGGGTACCTACACATTTCCAAGCACAATTCAAATTGCTATTGATGACCAATAAAGTCTTAAACAATTTAGGGCCCAGATTTTTGAAATAGTCTCTTCCTGCATGAGTGTGTCCATCCCATAAGGTCATTGTGCACATCTCTCTCTTGCATTTACTGTAAGCCTTCTGTTTTTGCTGGTCTTCCAGACTAGAAACAGAGATCTGAAAACCTTTTAATTTTACAGCACTCTTAATTAGGGTGTTAGTGTTTTAATTGGCTGTTTGTATTGTTTTATTACGTAAGCGATGTTGAGCTGCTGAAAGGTGGGATTTACATCTTTTTAAATAAAATCCAAATCTGAGATAATGGTGGTTAAATAGGGCAGGGTCCTATCTTGGATTGTCAATCTTCACTAAGTTCAGTTTATGTTTCAAACCTTACAGTAAGGGACCTGGAATAAATGGTTGTAGTATTAGGCTATTTATGAGGTAAACCCTAATTTTTCTTTTAACAGTAAATTTCTCTTGTAATATATGTTAACAAATATTTGTTATATTTTTTTAGGTGTCAACTGTGCAGTATCTCAAGCCCAGAAAGATGAACTGATTCTTGAAGGAAACGACATTGAATTGGTATCTAACTCTGGTATGTCAGTTAACACTAACATCCATAATGTAATATTTATCTTTAAGTCTTACATTATTATTGATGTTGGCATATCCAGAACACTTGAAAGTATAGAGTTATTTTAGATTCTTTGTCTAAAATTATGACAAACTTCTTGCATTGTGCTAAATCGCACTCTGCCAAACCTTGTTAATACTTTTCTTCTTTATAATATTTGGCTATCATTTTTCCAACTAGTGATTCTTGTACAAACGCAGATGTTTGAAATGGAACTTGGGGAATCTAACTGCACCATGAAACTGTCTGATCTGACTTAAAGCTTACTGTCCTGGCTCCTGTTAAATTTGTTTGTTAGATGAAATAAGCGTTGAACTGACCTAACTTAAAGGCCTTTGTTTTCTTGTAGCGGCCTTGATACAGCAGGCAACTACAGTCAAGAACAAAGATATTAGAAAATTCTTGGATGGTATCTATGTCTCTGAGAAGGGAACAGTGCAGCAGGCAGATGAATAAAACACTTAACAGGTTGGTGTGTTTGTGCTTTTAACGTTAATATATTTTGTATTGTTTAACATAAAATCTCGACCTTTATCAGTTGGAGGTGATGTCTTCTCTGAAGGAAGATGTATGTATTCCTTATGAATACATACTGTTGTAGTGCAGTGTATATAAAAATGTTTAACACAAGAACCCCTGGTTCAAGCCTTGGCTCTCCCATAAAGAGATGAAATAATATTTATAAGTCATAATTTACTATAGGGTGCTGTAATGAACTGCCAGTGCCCAGCATGAGTAACTTAAGGCACTGTGTTGTGTCTCTGTTTCTGTGAATGTGTGCATGAAGCATAATTTTATCAGTATTCACCACTTGCCAGACTCTTTCCATAACCTATGCCAGTCTCAGTGTTACAATTGTCCTTTTCTGGACTCCTGAAAAAGGACCTCTTCAGATTTCCAGGGTAGCGGTTTTTGTCAGATGGATGCTTCCTCTCCATCTACTAATCCAGAATGTTCAAACAGCAAGTCAGGAGAGTTTTTACTCAACTTGCTTTTTAGAAGCGTCAAGCCATGTAAACGTAAACATTAATTTTGATTGGAAAAGGGTCTTTGAAGCCACTTCAGTGATCCTTGAAACCACCTATTTTTCGTATTACAGTGTCAATAACAATGTCACTATCAAAGGCATCATAAACAAAGAGTACTTCATATTTCTTCCCACCAATCCATATTAATTTCCTACATTATGGAAACTCTTTGGCTCAGCCCCTTTCGTTATAGAAATGTGCAAGATCTTGCACTTTTTCACCCCCACAGTGAACAAGAATTGTTGGGAATTTCAGCCACCTGAATTTGGAACATTGATTTCTTGTTCTAAATCAGTGGTTCTCACACTGTAGGTCGCAACCCGATTTTTGGTAGGTCACAGGACTGGCGCTACAAGGCATTTGGGACCACTGTGCACCCCAGAATGCCTTATGGCTTCCAGGTAGTCCCAGTGTGCAACCTACTTAGTTGGCCGTGTCACACCCCAGAATGCCTTGCAGCTTTTCATTCTGGGGTGCAACCCAGAAATCACAAGGTATTCTGGAGCAAGCTGTGGCCTACAAAGTATAGTACTGAAATTTTTGCCAAGTAATCAAGCTCCAGTTATGACTTCGCCTTATCTCCCAGTCAATCAGAGGGTAGAGCCTTTCAACTCTGAAAAGTTTCCTTTCTCAGCTGAGCTGTTGCTCAGCTCAGGCAGGCACCTCCTTAGTTATTATAGTTATTTTCCAGGGACATTCCTGCCAAAGTTAACCTTTTATTCTCCTTCCTTTGTGCTGCAGCCTGGTTCTGCTTTGCAAATGCTTGCAAAACAGGTCTGTTTTTTGAAACACCAGGATGGGACCTTCCTTCCCAGGTTACAATTCAGTGCACCATTACTTAAGAATAACACTCATGGAAAGCAGTGGGTCTACTTCTGAGTAAAAAGGGTTGCAAATATCTCATCTCTCTGCTGTGAATTGAATTGCGCACACTCTCAGTTATGTGTTATGGGGTTGTATGTTGTATGTAGAGCTTCTGGCTTGACACACCAGACACCTTAAAGGTGGATTTGATTCATGGATCTCCTGCAGTGGTTCCCAATCTTCTTCACTTGCATATCCCTTGGCAGTTCATTTCCATAAATTGTACCCTTCATGTTAGCAAAATGTTTGTAATAATACAAGCCCTCATCTCCTGTCTATGAAAACCCAGACTTCTTGTATTCCTCACAGTGTTTTTTCTTTTTATCTGTTTGAGGAAGACTGCCTTTGCACTGTTGTGCACCAGAAGTGTGCTGAGAAATTCTGGGTGATTGATCACTTTCCATATTATGTTTCGGCTTTTTTTACTATGCTGGTTTTTCAATCACTGGTTCATAGATGAATTGAAGACGAAAAACTAGCTATTGGTGGGGCTTTCACAGCCAACTAGCTACCTCCCTTCCTGCCTTGCTGTTCCTTGCAAGGCATTCCGGAGCACGGCCTGCCTTTTTCTGCCATTCTTTTTCAAGTACCCCTAAAGGTCCTGTTGAGTGTCCCTGGGAGTACATGAATACCAGGTTGGGAACCACTGTTTTACTGGTATGTAGTTTACAGTGCACTTACTCTGATAGTGTTTACAAAAAGGTGGTGAAGACCAGAATTTAAAAAAAAGAATAAAAATGTATCTTATGATCTTTTACTATGTTTTTAATAAATTGGAGACTATAGTTCTTAGGTAACAATTAGTGGTAGGTTATTTTTCAGGATCTGGCCTTGGGTAAAATCAGACAAAACTATAGTCAGACAACCCCCTAAGTTTAACCCCTGTCTTATCCGAGGTTCATAGAAAAGTCCATGATTGTTGGCTCAAAACCTGCCCTCGACTTATCTGTGGGGTCAGCTTATGGGCGAGGGTCTGTGGTGCGTTATTCTGGATTACTTAGAAAAATAAAAGATCCAGTAGCTTCATCTTCTGGCAGAGAAGCATTACAGGATGTAATCCTATCCCCATACAGGGTTGTGACTCTTTTACCCCCTGGTTTGTATTTTTATTCATATTTTCATGCTCTTTTCAAGGTCCTTCTCCCCTCCACCCTGTGTAGAGCAGCGATTTTCCACCACTGTGCTGTGGATGGTCTGTAGGTGTGCCACTGGATAGAAAATTGCTTTGGCAAAGGAATTTATGTTCCTGAACCTGGCTCCTAATGTGCAAACCATAGGGAGTCCAGATCTGTATTAATAGTTAGTCATGTCACAGATTATATAAAGAATGCATACACTCTGAGTTTGGGTGATCTGTTTATTCATTTTAATTTTAACTTGGATTTTCTTCAAACTCTAAAGACTGAAAAAGTAGTTAAGAGTGTAGTGATTTAGAATTTCACTTTACAGATTCAAATGACTTATGTGCTATACTTGCATGCAGTTCATGTTTTAAATCCTTGATTTTAAGCTTTTAGGTATGAGCATAGCTTTCATGTTGTGTTGGAGATTATTTTAAGGAGAGAGCAATAGCTATAAAGAGATATTTTAATAATCTTATTTATTTTAAAATCCTTAGGTCCTGAAGTGACTTCTCTGGGATACGACACATCTAGTCCTCATTGCAGTCTAGGAGGTGTCTTTGTGGACCGAATTATTTTATACTGATTGGAGAAAGAAAAGATAAAATAAAACAGATATATTCAATAAGCTGATTTTTGTGGTTGAGCATGGAACAGTTTAATGTTTTGTTTAAATCATGTATATTAAATGCTTGACACTACTATAGAGGAATAACTTTGGAAAATAGTGTATGTATTAGGACAGAGGTTTAATATATATTGTAAAGCAATGGTTTGTTTAGCTCTCTTTGTTAGTTTGATAACTAAAATTCTGCTAGTGAAGCAGTAGTGCTTCCAAGCCAAAGAACAGATTACCTTCTGGGATATTTTTGCAGTGAAATTGTGTATCTGGTGTTAACCTACAGTCCTTTATGAAAACTGGTTAGGGGACAAGTCAGAAGTCAGCCCACATGACAGACTTTGCAAATCCAACCGTGTGGTTGGCAAAACAAAAAACCAACCAGTTTATATAGTGTAGGCAATTTAGCCTGCCATTCCACTTACGAAATACTAAATACGTCCCCTGGATGGAGTCTGAGATCAGAAAATTAAGCTAAGAAATTAAGTAGTACTGCAGTGTGATTTGCAATCATAATTTAACCAAATTTCTAAAACCAGCTGCTGTGAAAGAGTTGCTCAGAAAAAAACAAAAGTCAACCTGTACTTTTTTCTCCCAGACATCTTTTGTGCTCCTCATGCAATCCTGTATCTGGAATTTGAATATTGTTTTGCAATCTGTACTTGTAGGTGCAGCACAGTTTCAAACTGAATTGTTACTAAGCAGATGTGTTTAAACAGTATATATGGTATAGGAACTTGATGGGACAATATGGGAGAAGCAAAGCAAAATGAAAATACACTGTTCAATTCTGGATGGAATCCTGAAATTACATAAAACCTCTAGGCACTTGCCTGTTATCAGAACAGGCTACACCAAAAAGCATGCATATGAAGAAACACAATTAACAGTTTGTAGTGGAAATGAAAACACACAATTCAGCAAGTTGTGGAAATAAGACTTTAAGAGGTAAAGTGCATATTGAAGAGGATTACAATTTCAAATATAAAGGGCAGTCTAGTCTGCCCTGAAGTTAACAAATGATTCTGTAAATTGCACACCTCAAATACATTACTATATCACATCACAGATGTACTAGTGGGGCATTTCTGCTCAATAATACAGATGCGTAAAACACATTTTGAAGCAACTGTATTTGTGTTGCTTTGGACCTGGACAGTCTGGAGTGTATTCTGCTTTTAAATAAGGGTTTTTCCACACATACACAAAGGTTGTAGTGGTTCTTTATGTGACTGCTTGCATCCACTGAAGTCAGAACATCTGGAAATTCTATCATTGCAAATAGGATATTTTACAAATGGGCAGTCCAATTCCAGTGGGCCAAGCTTGGTACTGTTCTAGAATTACCACAGGCTCATCAAGTTATGGATGTCCAAGTTATGGGTGGCTTCGCTGGTGCTTTATTATTATTAACAGTATTTATATACTGCTTTTCAACTAAAAGTTCACAAAGTGGTTTACAGAGAAAAATCAAATTTTACACAGGCGGAGTATTTCTTTTGGTGTTGCTTTAGCACAGATGTGGTAGTGCTGGGCTGACAAGAACAGTATGTTTAGACTTGGGTATATTTTGACAAGTACAGACCCTTGGAACCTAATCTGTAGTTAAGTAGGTGATTTAGAGCCTAATCCTATGCATGTCTACTCAGAAGTCAGTCCCATTATAATCAATAGGGCTCACTCCCAGGAAAGTGTGGATAGGATTGCAGCCTTACAGCACAATACAGAGACTGTGCTGGGCCAGCGAAAGTCCCTTATGCCTTCCCAGGAGTATTGCAAACATGCCATAAGGCACATCTATGATGGCTCAAGAGTCAGGGAGGCCACAGCAAGGACATGCATCAGCCTCCCCACACCAGATCAAACCCTGGGACAGGTGAGTTTGTGCTGGCAGCAAGCTGCTAGCACAGGGATCTGAAGAGGGCAGAACTGGGGTATTCCAGGGTGTGGGTGAGAGGGCCTATGGGGAGGCCGAGACTGGGAGGGGGTGGTGCCATGATTCTGCACTTAGGCCATTCTGGGGAGGCCCAACCTAGCGCTGGGCTGCTCAGATCTCTGCAGCCTCTTTAGATGGTGCAGATCCAAGTAGCCCCGTTTGGGGCACTGCCCTATTATATGGGGTAAGGAGAAACGATTCCCCTTGCCCTGGGTTGCATTGCAGCCAGTCCCAACCCTGCACTGGCTATAGCGCAGGCCAGGCGGCCTGCCTGTTGCAGCACAGGTTAAGATTGGGCTGTGAGTGTATTGTTTTCAGCATTACCTTCACAACTTTGAAGACCAGAGCTCTTCTCCTGCCTTAACGGTGAAATTCCCAAAGCTTCAATAAATAGTGCAGTTGCCAACATGAAACTTCCATCTTGCTGGTGACAAATTAGCAAATGAATATTTGCACATCTGAGATGCTAAGACTTTGCAAGTTTGTTTCAGATTTTGTTCTATTGATGTATACAAGCAAACCACAATGATGACAGACACAATTTAAGTCAATACATCTGAAGATCTTTCTATAAAAGTGCACAAATTCTTACAACTTAAATGTCTTTTTTCAAGTCAAACAATTATAGCAAGTAATACCAGGGAAACAGGTCTGTTTGAATTATAATTAAATATATAAGTGAGCTCTTATTTGATAGAGGGGGGCCCCCATATCCACAGATATCCATACCCATAGATCCACTTATCTGTGGATTGGGTCTGCAGACCGCCCCATGGGCTCCCAGTGGCACGCCCTTGGGAGGCAAGTAGAGTAGATCTCTCCTTGCCTCCAAAGGGTGGGGGCAGGCATCCCCTCATATCCATGGATTCAGGTATTTGCAGTGGTTCTGGAACGGAACCCCTGTGGATACGGATACACCATTTCTCCTTGCCATACATCTATTTACTTAATTTTTAGAGTGCATTTCCCACTTATTTCCCACTTATCTTACAAAATCAAAGAATCTGAAAAGGGTGGAAAGAGAAACTGAGAAACTGCACCTTTCCATCTCCTCCTGTGTAGTAGTATAAGGCTGCAATCCTAACCAACTTTCCAGCACTGACATAAGGGCAATGCAACTCCAAGGTAAGGAAACAAATACCTTACCTTGAGGAGGCCTCCATGACTGCCCCCAACTGCAGGATGCAGTACATGTCCCATGGACACAGCTATGCCTGTGCTGGAAAGTTGGTTAGGACTGCATCCTAAATCATAGAATGATGATTGTTCCAAACCTGGCAAGGGGCAAACTCTCTTGGAGTTTGAAGTATGGCTTGATGGTGAACAAGGATGTGCGACTTAACACCCTGGGATCCCCTGCCTGTGTAAACTTGAATCGATGCTTCAGGATAACTGCCCAGAATCAACTACTTGGGGTATTCCAATTATACAAAGTTCCTTTTTTGTAGCTACCTTAGTATACATACCTAGTGTGACTTGGAGTGCCTTCAAATATCCCTCTCACAATTGCTGTTAACATACATGCAGAAAGATGACTCTATATTGGGTTGGGGACATTTTTGTATCTTGTTTTAACAGAAATGCTGCTGGACTGGAAGCTTTTTGACCGATACCATTTTATCCTTTTTCGTTTGTGAATTATGATAATACTTAAAAGCAAGATGAGAGTACAGAAAAGGCAGCATCCAAAAAATATGAATGACATTTTCTGCATTAGAAATAGGCAGAGAGTACAGGGTGCTTTTCCCTTTGGTTCCCCACATACATCATTTGTAGGCTCCAAGGGGAAGCCGCTGTTTCTAGTCAGATGGTTGTAGAATTGGACTGAAGACTTGGCTTTCAGTTTTGAGGTGAAGAATCCAAATTTGGGTTTGGATATTTCATCAGTCAGTTTAAATGCAAAGTAGCCTCTGATCTTGACTTTGTCAATATGGTAAGCTGAAAAGAACAACAAAGAAAATAGTAAACAATTAAAACTTCTGTAGAAACTGAAAAGCTTTTTGACAGGATTGGAAACTGAACCAATTCATCTGGAAGAATCCTTCTTCTTCAGCCTTTCCCAACACCTCCCTTGCTCTGTGTTACCCTCAAAAGGTTTGTTGCACTTCCCTCAAAGGTTATGCGTTATGGCCAAAGAAAGTGAATGTACAACTGAAATCAATGAGAAAAGTTAGTAAATGGCAGATTTAAGTCCCATTCATTTCAATGGTGTTTAGTAAAATTCATTCTTTGGATACAACCCTATGTTTCCAGCCATGACGTTAGAATTTGGTATTTTTGCAATCAGCATGAGGTTGCAGCTTTCCACAAATGACAGTATCCTAAGTAAGGTCCAATAGTTACAGTCTACAAATCTCTTGTTACTGTGTCTTGAAGCATAAGTGGGAAGGGCGCACACAATTGAGCACATGAATTATTTTTTGTCATGGCAGCTCCAAAAGCTACCATGGTAGCTCCAGGAAACTAATCGTGCCACCATTCATGTGGGAAAAGCTAATCCAAAACAAGTTTTCTTTCCCTTCAATGGGAGCAATTTGCATGATGTGTAAAATGCTTGGCCCAGCATTGTGTGTTTTGCGCAAATAGCAAAAATTTTCAGAGAGAAGAATTCTAGCCTTGCCTTCTCTCTGACATGCTAGTTTTCTAAATGTGGGCCTGTGATTTTTTTCTGTGGGGGAGAGTATTCCATCCTGTAAACTTGTACCTGCAGTTGTAACACACTGCCAAGTGCCGGGCATCATGTGGCATCACTTCCAGGTTCTTCCCAGAGGTGGGGTGCTTGCTGCAGCAGTTGGCACCTCCTGTTCCTTCTGTGGAGGCTCCCCTTCAAGGAATGGAATGGGGAGGAATGGGGGTGCAAAACTGCCAGCACCTCCTTCTGAACTAGGGTGGAGGCTGAGGCAGACAGCATGAACAAGAGGCATGCTTCCAATGGGAATGGTCTCTTTTCCCCCCAAAACAGCCTCATCTGAGAGAGGAACTGGGTGTGTGTGAGGTGGGGGAAGTTCATCGCCTTCTTACATGCTGTTTTTGTGTTGAAAAACACTCCCTGAAATGTTGATTTGCACAAAAAGTAGTGGTCTCATCAAAGCCCTTGTTTTAGAGTAAATTGTCACTTCAGTGGGACAATTTTTAGCACTAAAATGACACATGGGGAGAGAATGAGTTCCACCTTGTGTGCCCCAGTTTGCTCCCCAGTGAGCTGTTTTGAGGAGAAAAAATGCCTTTCTCCTCGGTTATATATCTAAGGCACGGGTGTCCAAACATTTTGGCAGGAGGGCCACATCAACTTTCTCACACTGTGTCGGGGGGCCAGGAAAAAGAGAATTAATTTACATTTCAAATTTGAATAAATTTACATAAATGAATTTATTAGAGATGGAACTTGGCCCCCATGCCAGGGTTTTGGAACCCCTGATTTAAGGTATGGCAGGTAGGGCACATGCCCTGGGCAGCACTTGAAGGGGGCGTTACTGAAAAGCAGCTTCCTGGCTGCCTCTCACCTTCTACCAAGCCACTGCAAACCTCCAAGCACAGCACTGTGCTAGGGGCCTGCAGCGGCTCCGTAAAGCCAGAAGATGCTGGAGAAGGAACGGGGTGGGGGGGTGGCAGCCACAATGTGAAGCTGCTGCCACCCTCATCTGAACCCAAAAGTGATATCATCGCATCACATGATGACACTGCTGAAGGCAGCGCTATCCCTGGATATGCTGCTACTTCCAGTTGGAAACATACCTCTTATGCACACATTTGTACATACATCTAGTTTGGCCCTTGAGTTGTTACAGTCCAGATGCAGGTTTGTCACTTGATTTGCAGCTTGTGAATCAAGTCTATGTTCTAGGATTATCTTGTCTTATCATGGCATCCACTCACCTTTTAAGGCTTCTTGTACATATTTTTTAACATAGTATTGACGAAGTCCATCATCATCATTAGACTGATCGTCCAACCCATTTGCTGTGATGTAAATATCTATGCTGCCATAATGCTTTTTAATCCAGTTTAGCATTTTGCGCAACCCCCAGGGTACGACTGCTGAACGTGATGGGGAACTCAGGCAGGAGATATCTTGAAGAAACTGAACATCCCGATCAAAGTCATACCTGCTTCCAATTTTCGTCTCATGGATCACAAATCTTGTGGTGAAGTGATTCAGTGCAAAAAAATCAGCTGCGCCTTTTACAAGTTTCTTCTCTTCCTCTGTGAAATACGGCAAAGAGGAAGCAGAGAGGCCTCTGCTATTCTTATAGGCAAGGTATTCTCTCATCGCTGCAGGATAGTCCCCACTCTTGAAAATTGGATCTGAAAACCAAGCAATTTCAAACTGAAGGAATCTTTCAGCTGCTTTCCAGTGTGTGTCAATAAAGGGATTGGCTGGCTCTGCCCAATCAGAATGTAGCGAGAAAGACACCTGACCATGCTGAAAGGATCGATATTGTTTGTCATAAACATGCCAAGCCATCGCATGTGCTATCAATAAATTGTGTGCGGCTTGGTAGGTACTGTTACTGCTGCTGTTATAAATATCGCTGAGTCGGTTGGGCTCATTCATTGTGATCCAGATTTTAACCAAGTCCCCAAGTTCCTGAAAACACAATTCTGCATAGTTTTTAAAAGCCTGGACAGTGGAATGATTTAACCACCCTCCATGATGGAGTAAAGGAGCAGGCAGATCCAAAGAGCGGTGTGTTGGATAATACAAGGTGACAACGGGTTGCACTTTGAGTTTGAGCATTTCTTGAATCATGCAGCGATAATATCGAAGGACTTGCTTGTTTACAGATGACAAATTGCCGCTAGGTATGAGCAGTGACCAGCTAAGTGCAAATCTGTAGTGGGTGAGTTTCATCCTTGAAAGCAGCTTAAGTTGTGTTTTAATGCTGACAAAATCGGTACACTGAGCTGGTCGGGTTTTCAGTTTCACTCCTGCCACTTTATAGAAAAGTCCGTCTCCAGTAATGTTCCAGAGATATAGGTTGGGGTCACAAAACTGAGGAGACGAAGCAACAGATTCTGCCTGTCAATGTAAATCAGAAGAGAATGTTTTGTTTTTAATGCCAGAAAGAATATTTGTTTTGCTTTCCACCTCCCCAAAAACAGAACACCAGTCAACACTGTTATTCTTGACTTAAGGAATTCTGCTTATGTCATAGAACTGGGGTGTCAAACTCATTTCATACAGAGGCCCATACAGTTAGCAATCAGGGCACCTGCTGAGGGCCGGAAGTGACATCATTAACCAGAAAGTGACATTAAGCAGCTGATGGTCAGAAATCAGCACTTTGTTCTCATTAACTGCATATGGCAGAAGAGAAAATATGCAAATCTTGATTGTATTTCAAGATATGGGAAAGTCCAATTTTCATGTGGGCTGCTGTTTCAGCAGTAACACCTCAGCACTGCTCAGCAGCTGAGAGCCTGAGGGTTGGATAAAAAGCTTCCAGGGGCCGCATATGGCCCCTGGGCCTTATGTTTGACACCTCTGTCATAGAACCCTTGAATGACTGAGGGCCAAAGCCTATCCAATTTTCTAGTGCCTGTGCAGCTGTGGGGCGTGCACTGCAGTGGGGCGTGCACTGCATCCTGTGGTGAGGAGGCAGTCACATTTGTTCCTCTACCTTGAGGTTGCGCTGCAGCTGCCCCAGTATTGGCCCTATGTCTGAACAGAGAGAAGTCAGGCTACAAGTACAGAGGCTCATTGGATTTTTCTAATTTATAGCTGTTGCATCATTCAGGTTCTTTTTCTGGTGCAGAATTTAGATTATGTTGCAGGTTTTTGTCTTTTTAATGTAGAGTGCTCAAAGCCCTGAAAGATTCAGGATGGACGGATGGACAGAGAAGGCTTTTCCATCCTGTTGTTGTCCCAACTGAAGTTGTGTGATCATTTCAGTGTTACAGCTATGATTGTTTGGCTAGGAGGTATGCATGAGATGAAATAAATGGGTGGGGTGCCAGGGTATGGTTTTATTAACAGCTTAGTTTGCCATTTTCTTTTCTGAGATCATTATTCAAAAAAGCTTGTTTATGTTAAGTAATGCCATCTCAGAGTGGCTGTATTCAGGATCACAGTACCCAGTCCAATTGGAAGTTGAGGACTTCCTGGGACTTGATAAATCCTTGCCAGTCCCTTTCCCCTGAGGTCAGACTCATGGCACAATCCTAAGCTTCCCCAGTGCTTGTATAATGTATGAAATTGCAAAATACTTGGATAAAACATTATTTCCAAAATGCCACTAACCAAAAGTGCAGTTCTATGCATGTCTACTCAGAAGTACGTCTGGTTGAGTTCAATGGGACTTACTCTCAGGTAACTGTGTATAGGATTGCAGCCCAAATGTTTATAGTCAATTGCCTCAAAGAAAAGACATTGAGATGTTTAGAATTATTTAATCTTACCTGAATAACTGACTCTGTCATTCCCCACAAGAAGCCACAGGGAAACCGACCATAAAAAGTTGGCGTCAATTCCTTCATAGGAAAACCATTTTCCTGTATTATTTGCTTGTAATAAAATGCAGATGACTTGGGAATCCGCTCTTTTTCTTTACTACTGAAATCTATATAAAATAACCCTCGCCTGATATTGTAACCATGTTGCCATTCAAATCCATCCAGGAGGGACCAAGCCATGTAACCAAATACTTCAATTTCATCAAACTTAATAGCTGCATAAAGGGAAAAAATGTAAAATAACCATATTAGCAAATACGCAATATGACAGGCACTATAAGTATGCAGAGCAAGATGTTTTTGGAAAAGGGCACCTGAAAACCAAATCAAAAGCCCTGCTAGATCCAGACTCAGGTCCTTCTAGTTCAGTGTCATGTTTCCCACAGTAGCCCACGGCTCCGAGGGAGAGGGGCTGCTTGCACAGTCCAGTGAGGCTCCCTGCAAAATAGTGCTTTGCACCCCTTCTAACTACACTACTGCTCTGCCTCTATGCCCAACCCACCAACCAGAATTGTTGAATGAATAAGGTGCCAATCTGAGGTGACCGCCTGCAAATGTAACATACTGTGAAAACATACATTTCACACAGGGACATTCCTCCAAGAATGACTGAAGCTTTCTGTCAATTTATACCTTGGTTTGCTACCACGTAACACACAGAGTAACTTTTAGAGCACTCACAGACAAGTTGAAGTCACTCACATCTCTTACTCAGACTTTCCTAGCAGTCTGCCTCAAATAACATCCTTCGATACTATATTCAGTGATTTTTTTTTAAAGGTTTACAAACCTTGTAAGACCTTATTAATAAAATTCTTCATGATGTAGATAACTGTGGTGTCTTCTGTTTTCACATGGCTACTGGTGAACCACCCATTTTCCGTAATGAGAATTCGAGGGCTGTTATATTCCAGCTTAATCCAGTTCAGTACGTCCCTCAGATTGAGTGAGAAGCTTTGCCCCATTTTAGGTAGCTTGTTTGGTGGCGTAAAATTATTAGGGCCAAAGGAAAATGCAAAGAAGTCAGCAGTCCCTTTTATATAGTCTCTCTCTGCCTTGGTAACATTTGGCAAGAGAGAGGCAAGTTCAGCCTTCAGCTCTTCTGGGTAATCTCCATCTCCATGTATTGGCTTGGCAAACCATCCAAGTACCTTCTGCATGGAGTGCTGACACTTTGCAATGTCTGAGTTGTCCGTGAAAGAGTTTGGTTCGATCCAGTGGGATCCCAATGTGATTGACAAAAATCCTTTTTGATGTGGCCGGAAATGCTTGTTATAATTATGCCAGACTCGTGCATGAGCCTAATGACAGGGGGAAAAAAATGGAAATAGAGAAGCACTCTTAAGTACTTAAAAACATAATAGGATTACTTGGAAATGTTTACTAACATCAGAGGTACAGATACATTCAAATATAATAATGCAGTTGCTGAGCCATTTAAAAATCTCTGTGGTTGCTAATGGACATAAATAAGATGCTTCTAATGGCAAATGCTTGTGGCTCTTTAAAGGCTAAAACAGTATTTCTCAAACTGTGGGTCAGGACCCACTAGCCAATTTCAAGTGGGTCCCCATTCATTTCAATATTTCATTTCTAATATATTAGACTTGATGCTTCCATGGTATGTGACTGCATTTGAGGAAATGTTACAGCTCTGTACTTTTAACAGAGTACTATGTATATGCTTTTAACAATGATAGTAAATGGAACTTACTCCGGGATAAGTGTGGGTAGGATTGCAGTCTTGGATTGTTAAAAATTTTCCTGCTTGATGATGTCACTTCCGGTGCAGATTCTCATTCTAAAAAAGTGGGTCCCAGTGCTAAACATCTGAGAACCACTGAGCTAAAAGATTTATTTTGCAAAAGCTTTCGTGGCAAGGCCTAAGAGAGGGGAGTAAAGGGGGTAATTTGTACCTGGGCCCAGGGTCAAAAGGGGGGCCCAGAAATTTCCTGGGATCTTACGTTTTCCTATCTACTCAGACTTGTTGCCCACACAGGATGCTGGGGACACTACCATGACTGGGGATGCTTGGGTCACTACTGATGCGCCATGGGTAGACATTGGCTCCAAAGACTTTTCCAGCCGTCTCTACCTTCCCTCCATCCTTTTTCGCCCCTCCCTGTCCCTATTCTGCTCACCTTTCACCCCTCCCCCTTTGCAAAGGGGCCCAAAAGAAACTTTGTACCCCTGATAAAATTCCTCTCAGAGGCCCTGTTTCGTGGACTCAAGTCCAACCATGGGTTTGTCTCCCTGTGGAGAAAAATGTCTACATAGGGCTCCTCTTGCTTTCATTTCAAATTCACACCTATCCATCTGGGATTTATCACTACAGAAAGCTCTTAATGAAAACTGACACCAGTGCCCAGCATTGTTGGGCAGCTGCTGAGAGTTCAGGGTCCTCAGAAGACCCCACTGCTGATGTCTGATATCACCTCTGATGCTACCTCTGTGCCCACAGCCTTCATGTGGGGGTGTCAGAATGACTTTCCTGTGAGCCACCCAGGTAGGAGGGGGGGAGCCTATAGAAAGCAGGTTGACCCCCAGAAATGGCCCCCAGAAACCTGGCCCCAACCCTGCTTTTAATGGTAGTTTTCCAGAGACTTTGTATTCTGTTACTGTATTCTGAACATTTCCTAACATCAGTAGCATTTGCAAAAGTAATCCTGAATACAGTCATATATGTACCTATCTATGTCAGGGTTGCAACCACACTGCTGCTTTTTATCACTACAAACTTCTGCAAATTCACCTCTTTGAGATTCAAGGACTTTGTGCTGATTGCTAATTCAAACAAAGTGTTTACAATCATGAGGAATATTCAACAGTCCAACCATTTATCAGAAGAATGGGCTAAATAGTAATTTAGGTGGATTTGGAGGGGGGATGGGGTGGGGGTGATTAGCCATTAGACAAATGGCCAGCAGAAAAAGGGCTGCACACACTCTCCTGCTACACCTCAGCTCTAAACTACAGTCTCATTTTTCATTTTAATGCTGCCCAACATTGCATATATGCAACAGAAATAAAATGTGTACCCTTGTGGGCCATAGAAATGGGTTAAAACACACACAAAGATTTGAGAACTTTGTTACATGTGTATTCACAAAATCTGTAGTTATCCCTGAAACGCAACTTTCTGAAAATAGAACTGCATGACTTTTAGCAGTCAGTAGCTGCTTTAAAATTTACCATACCCCAATTTTGTCCCATGAAGAGATTACTGTCTGTAGTTTCTGTTTACAAAGTGAGCTGTTAATGCAACACTCCCCCCGCCCTATTAGTGAGATAGCAGTGGTGTGGTAACTCTCCTCATGGCTAGAATTGGCACTTTTCTTCTTGCCAGAGGCTTTGGGCCTTTAACAATTGCATGATGGGCAAAAATTCAATATGAGCAGATAGCCCCATCACAGTCGTGCCTCAGAATCTGCCCTTGGTTAATTCTTGCTTGTGCATTGCTATTAAAGGTAATACAGTGGCATGGTATCTGTTAGAGTATGTGCCCCATACAGCAAGGCAATTTGGTGGCTGGATAAGGCAGGCCTACCAGACTGCTGCTGTGTATAAGCAAATGTAAGCATACCTGTCAGACAATGGGGCAAGGACCAATCAGGGTAAAGTGCTGAGTCATTGCACAGAACAAGGAGAGATGGGAAAAGCTAATGCAATCCCCACCCAGGATGATGCAATGACGTTCCTCAGGGATGAGGTCATGGCCTTTCCCATTGGCTGACAGGAGTATAAATGGCCAACAAGCACACTCCACTGTGTGAGTTGTAGGAGTGAGTTACTGCATGAATCTCTGCTGGACGGATACCTGATTTACTGGCTACTTGGACTGTTTGCTGGACTGCCTCTGCTTGCTGATTTCTGGAACTGCCTTCTACCTGTAAATACTGCCTGTAAATAGACTCTGGTGTTGGTACTTCCCTGGGTCTTGCCTCCTTTTTTTGGCGTTCTTCCCTGTGCTCTGAGCACCACACACTGCAGCTGCTGGTTTGTGCTTCTGCTATCTCTGTGTTTTGCCCAATTATCTCTAACAGTATCTGTGGATTTCAGTATCTGTGGGTACCAAGCCCATGGCTGGAGCATCTCATAGGACCTCCTGGATGTGACCAGAAATGCCTCCAGTGTGACCAGTGTGCCACAGCACATTGCTGTGCCATGAACAATCCACAGGTGTGCCATAAGAGTTTGTTCAAGTCTGCCATCATCAATAACTTAGCAAACCAATTCTGCTTAGAAAGTATTTGAAATTTTTAAATTTTAAGTCTTATCTATAAAGCAGGATGAAGCTGATTGCAGGGTAACCAGAAAGGGAGAAAAAAACACATGAGAGAGGCCCACACAAACTTTGCCCGCATGGGCTAGGGTTGGGGGGATTCAATTGGTTAAAGTTAAGGATTAGTATTAGGGCATTTTTCCTGTGGGCAATTCTTGTGAGGGCTTTTTTCATAGAACTGATTAAAGATTCACCCTGGGGGCTGACCCTGACACTGACCCTGGGGGCTGGGGCTAAGAATAGGCCCTCAGTTTGGCTGTACTTGTCGTAAGAGGCGACTAAACAGCCACCGGGTAGATGGGACTCGTCAGCCTAGGAAGGCAGCTCATCTAAGAGAAGGAAACTCTGACCTCAAACCTCCACTGCCTTGTGGCTACATCCAGTTCTGGAAAAGGCTTCAGGAGTCAACCTCGAGGCAAAATCAGGAGCCGGAGTCCCTTAGGCAGTTCATGGCTGAACACAGTCACGTTCTGGCAACTCCTGCGACGCCGCTGGAACCAACCGTATTGGCTTCTGCCTTTCCATTGGACCATGCCAGCGACGTGGAGAGGGGGGATTTGCTGCATGGGTAACAGCCTATCCTCCATACCTTCTTTACCCAGGCTTCGCGCACTGGAGAGGACACTCCAACTTCGCCATACGGCGTCGGCACAACACGGGAAGCAGCAGTTTACCGGTTATAAGTCTTTGCTCGATTGGCGTAGAGCATGACGCCAGGGGCTGCTTCCGACGGTGGGAGAGATAACTGCATCTCATTGGGCAGCTACCGCCCGCCTTAAGCTGGGCAGTCCCCAGCCAGTAAGGTGTTGCCTCGCCACGGTCCGTTAACCTCATGGGGTGCGTGGGGTTTAGGGTGAAAACCGACAAGCGGATCGACAACTCTGCACCATGCAACAGAAAACAGAAAACTACTGCCCTAAAGCTGGGCACCTGGAACGTTAGGACAATGACACCTGGCTTCTCTGATGACCTGCAAGAAATAGACGACGCACGCAAAACAGCTGTCATCGACATGGAGCTGAGCAGACTGCAGATGGACATCGTCGCCCTTCAAGAGACTAGGCTGCCAGATTCCGGATCTGTCAAGGAGAGAAATTTCTCATTTTTCTGGCAGGGAAAACCACCAAACGAAACCAGGGAACATGGCGTTGGCTTTGCAGTCAGAAATACCCTGCTGAAATCCATCATCCCACCTACTGTGGGAAGTGAAAGAATTTTGTCCCTGCAGCTCCAGTCATCAGCAGGACCTATCACTCTCATCAGTGCTTATGCACCGACTCTGTCGTCTCCAGCAGAAGCCAAAGACAAATTCTATGATGACCTGGCCACCACTGTCAAGAAAATCCCTGTAAAAGAGCCATTGTTCATCCTCGGCGATTTCAATGCTAGAGTTGGTGCTGATAACAGTTCATGGCCCACTTGCTTAGGTCAGTTTGGCACTGGGAGGATGAACGAAAATGGCCAACGCCTGCTAGAGTTTTGCTGTCATCACGGTCTCTGTGTCAGCAACACGTTCTTCAACACAAAGCCCCAACATAGAGTCTCTTGGAGACATCCAAGATCAAAGCACTGGCACCAGCTCGACCTGATCCTCACTAGACGCTCCAGCCTTCCCAGCATCAAGATCACACGCAGTTATCATGGTGCTGCCTGCGACACTGACCACTCCCTGGTGTGCAGCAGAGTGAAACTGCAAACAAAGCGACTGTATCACATGAAAAAGGAAGGAAGACCTCGCATTGATACCAGCAAGACCCGGGATCAGAGAAAAGTGGAGGAATTTGCACAAGCGCTTGAGGAATCTCTTCCAGGCCCGGCCGACGCAAACGCATCCAACAGATGGGAACATTTCAAGAATACCGTTTACAACACCGCCTTGTCCATATTCGGCAAGAAGACCAACAAGGCGGCAGACTGGTTTGAAGCCCACTCTGAGGAGTTGACACCAGTCATTGAGGAAAAGAGGAGAGCTCAAGCAGCATACAAGGCCTGTCCCAGTGAGCGCAACCTGCAGGTCCTCCGAACTGCTCGCAGCAAAGTCCAACAGACTGCCAGGAGATGTGCTAACGACTACTGGCTCCAGCTCTGTTCTGAGATACAGATAGCAGCTGACACGGGCAACATCAAGGGGATGTATGATGGTATCAAGCAGGCCCTAGGTCCAACACAGAAGAAAATTGCCCCTCTGAAGTCTGCCACAGGCGAGGTCATCCAGGATCGGGCGCAGCAGATGGAACGCTGGGTGCAGCACTACTCTGAGCTATATTCCAGAGAAAATGTAGTCACCGAAGAAGCACTGAACAACATTGAGTGCCTGCCTGTGCTGGAAGAGCTTGACAGTGAACCAACCCTAGAAGAACTTCACGTGGCCCTGGACTCCCTTGCCTTTGGCAAGGCACCTGGAAAAGACAGCATCCCTGCTGAAGTCCTAAAATGCTGCAAAGAGATCATCGTCACTGAGCTGCATGAAATCCTCTGTCTCTGCTGGAGAGAAGGTGGAGTACCTCAAGACATGAGGGATGCAAACATCATCACGCTGTACAAGAACAAAGGTGACAGGGGTGACTGCAACAACTACCGCGGCATCTCTCTCCTTAGCATTGTAGGAAAGCTGTTTGCCCGAGTTGTACTAAAGAGGCTCCAGGTACTTGCAGAGAGCGTCTATCCAGAATCGCAGTGTGGATTCCGAGCCAACAGGTCCACCACTGATATGGTATTCTCCCTTAGACAACTGCAGGAGAAATGCAGGGAACAACGACAGCCACTCTTTATAGCCTTCATAGATCTCACAAAGGCTTTCGACCTGGTCAGCAGAGACGGCCTCTTCAAGATTCTCCCCAAGATTGGATGTCCACCCAGGCTCCTCAGCATCATCAGATCTTTCCACAAGGACATGAAGGGCACTGTTGTCTTCGATGGCTCCACATCAGACCCTTTTGACATCCGAAGCGGAGTGAAGCAGGGCTGTGTTCTTGCACCAACCTTGTTTGGGATTTTCTTCGCTGTCCTGCTGAAGCAGGCCTTTGGAACTGCAACAGAAGGCATCTATCTCCGGACCAGATCAGACGGAAAGCTCTTCAACCTCTCCAGACTGAGAGCAAAATCCAAAGTCCAGCTGAAATGTCTGCGTGACTTCCTCTTTGCCGATGATGCAGCTGTCACTACCCACTCTGCCAAAGATCTCCAGCAGCTCATGGATCGTTTTAGCAAGGCCTGCCAAGATTTTGGACTGACAATCAGCCTGAAGAAAACACAGGTCATGGTTCAGGATGTGGACTCACCTCCCTGCATTACAATCTCTGAGCATGAACTGGAGGTTGTCCATGACTTTGTGTACCTTGGCTCAACGATCTCCGACACTCATTCTCTCGATACTGAGCTAAACAAGTGCATCGGTAAAGCAGCTACCACGTTTTCCAGACTCACAAAGAGAGTCTGGTCCAACAAGAAGCTGACGGAACATACCAAGATCCAGGTCTACAGAGCTTGCGTCCTGAGTACACTTCTGTACTGCAGCGAGTCATGGACTCTTCGCTCACAACAGGAGAGGAAACTGAGCGCGTTCCACATGCGCTGCCTCCGACGCATCCTCGGCATCACCTGGCAGGACAAAGTTCCAAACAACACAGTCCTGGAACGTGCTGGAATCCCTAGCATGTATTCACTGCTGAAACAGAGACGCCTGCGTTGGCTTGGTCATGTCGTGAGAATGGATGATGGCCGGATCCCAAAGGATCTCCTCTATGGAGAACTCGTGCAAGGAAAGCGCCCTACAGGTAGACCACAGCTGTGATACAAGGACATCTGCAAGAGGGATCTGAAGGCCTTAGGGATGGACCTCAACAAGTGGGAAACCCTGGCCTCTGAGCGGCCCGCTTGGAGACAGGCTGTGCAGCATGGCCTTTCCCAGTTTGAAGAGACACTTGGCCAACAGTCTGAGGCTAAGAGGCAAAGAAGGAAGGCCCATAGCCAGGGAGACAGACCAGGGACAGACTGCACTTGCTCCCGGTGTGGAAGGGATTGTCACTCCCGGATTGGCCTTTTCAGCCACACTAGACGCTGTGCCAGAACCACCTTTCAGAGCGCGATACCATAGTCTTTCGAGACTGAAGGTTGCCAATACAATGATTAAAGATTCAGAACAGAGTCTATCAGAGGTGGCAACCCCGAGGAATGCTACAGAATGACAACATGGAACTGTCTGGTATCAGCTGTTTTATGGGTTTCAAGATCTCTGTTAGAACTTTTATTCAAGGTCCGTGCATTAATATTGACCTTTGAGATGGAGGAAAAAGGAGGTGTCTGCACCAGCCATGTATGGATGAGTCATGCAACAGGATTTGTGGCCTTGTGTTTGTAACTATCACTCACTCTAACCCAGGGGTGTCCAAAGTTTTTGGCAGAAGGGCCACATCATCTTTCTGACACTGTGTTGGGGGCCCAGAGAAAAAAATTTACATTTAACATTTGAATAAATTTACATAAATTAATATATTAGAGATGGAACTTATATGAATGAATGAAGGTCTTGCAATAGCTCAAGGCCTATAAAAGGCCCTGTACAAAGCAAGGCTGGCCTTTCCTTTGCTGCTGCTACTGCATCACAGATGTGAAACAGCAAGCAGAGGAGGGAGCCCTCGTCCCACAGCTAACTTGAGAGGTCAAACAGTCGCCCTCACGTTGAGAGTGGTTGCGTCAGGCCAGTGTGGGCTCCAGCAAGTTTCCACAGGGCCAGAGGCTCATTGGAGGCTGGGGTTTCCCTGAGGGCTGTATTGGGAGTACTCAAGGGCCGCAAGTGGCCCCAGGGCCAGGGTACCCCTGCTCTAACCTACTCACAAGGTTGTTGGGAAAATCAACTAAAATAACTCTTTGTGTACTGCTCTGAACATTTTGGACAAAGAATGGGATATAAATGCAATATATAAATAATAAAAATCAGGACAAGTGGTTTGGGGGTAATATTTCCTTTCAGAACATCCTATCACTCAATAACACCTGGAAGCAGCAGGGTAGCTAAAGGGGGTGCAAAGTGCTAAGTTTTGCAGGGAGCCTCACCATGCAGTGCAAGCAGCCCCCCTCTCTGCTGTGCAAGCAGCCTCACCCCCTCACCTTCAGCATACACCTCCATTTTGCTCTCACAGCCCAGAATGGCTCTGAAGGGGCAGGGCTGCTTGCACAGCACAGTGAGGCTCCCTGCAAAACTTAGTGCTTTGCACCCCCTCTAGCAATGCTACTGTTCACAAGGAAGAAATGCAAAATCTTCAAAAATCTTTTTCCCACTCCCACTCTAGGACACTGCAGCAGATTAACTGCAAAACAAACAAGTATAAAAGTGAGTATAGTATATGGATTATTTTTAGTACATCTCGATAACAATTTTTCCTCCAGCTGTTTTAATATGTAATCTATTTTATACTTTGAAGATCAAGGCTAAATATGAAGGCTAAGTAGATAGTGGAGCAAAGATCAATACTGAACATTATATTCTAGGCACGCATGGCATTAATTTCTGCACATTCCTCTTACTAATGCAGTCCATGTACAATGCCGAATGAGTTAATATAAAGCCATTAGGAATGCTTAGATTATTTTGCAATGTCCTACTGAGCAGATAATAATCTCTAAATGATTATAAGCAAGGGAGAGATGCTCATATTTGTACTGCCTTCTCAGCAATGGCGAAAGCATCAGTGCTGAAACAAGTTCCAGAAACACAATTCTTCTTAACTAAAAAGTCTGCAAAGCAATACATCTTTTTGTGTCATCTGCTCCAATGTGATTAAGCCATGTTCAAATTTTTTTCTGCAAAAGTTGCCTGAAGGTCACAGGGAGGGAAAACTATAGAAGGGAATATCATTTTGTACCCTACAGCCAAGATAACCACAGTGTACAAAAGGCTCACCTGATTCCTTTTCTAAATATCAGCTGCCCAGTCTGCCTCACAGGGACCCTACCTTCTCCAAAAGGTACTTTGGAATGTTGGGAAAGACCAATTGCAACAGTGTGGCAATGAGGAGTGTCCCCACATATTTTTAAAGTTGTCCGGAGCACAGTGTATGTCACTACAGTGCATCTCAAGTAAATGTATTCACACTTTATAGCAGCAATTTTCAACCTTTTTCATCTCATAGCATACTGACAAGGCACTAAAATTGTCCAGGCACACCATCAAGTTTTTGATAATTGATAAGACACATCAGGCTGCCAATGGGGAGCTCACATCCCCCATTGGCAGCTGTGGCTAGTGGCTGCAGCTGTGCAGTACACCCTTTGCTGAAAGCCCAGGCCTTAACTCTTAAAGGGGCCACTGCAGACACCACATTCTACCTCTTCCTCGCCAGATCTTCTGAGATTCCAATACAGCTGGTTTCCTTTATTTTATTTATTTTGGCATGGGGAAACCTTTCACATATGACTTCTCACCTGCTCTCTGAAATGGAGCAGCTCAGATTATACTACCTTACTCTGCATAATGTCTAGATTGGCTTTTGGTGAAGGTATCTATACAGCTTTTTCCTGGCTCTTGTACCTGCAACCTAACATAGGAAGCATATTTAGCCACTAAGGATGGCTAGTGAGAAAGGAAAAAACCACAGAAAAAAAATCTCTCATGTTATCAGGCACTCACCAAAGTAGTCAATCCTAAGGTAGACCATATGAAAGATGTTAATTGGAACTCTGCTCCAAGTATGACAAGCTATGACACCATGTTTTTTCAGATATGATGAAAGGAAGACATTACTTAATGTAACTTTAGGAAGTTCTAACACAGGGCCATTCCCTGACACTCAAAGCCAGTACTTTTTCTTGGAAGAACACAACATTTAGGTCTTCTCTCTCTCAGCCCAATCCTATCCACACTTTCCTGGGAGTAAGCCCCACTGACTGTAATGGGACTTACTTCTGAGTAGACATGCATAGGATTGGGCTCTCTCTCTCTCTCTCTCTCTCTCGCCTTTTTCAAAACTTTTCTCACATTGAAGGATTTGACAGAAATGCATTACACAGATTTTTTATACATGGATTTTTTATCTGCTAATATTATAATACCGTTGTACAAATCGATGGTAAGGCCACACCTGGAGTATTGTGTCCAGTTCTGGTTCCCGCATCTCAGAAAAGACATAGTGGAAATGGAAAAGGTGCAAAAGAGAGCGACTAAGATGATTACTGGGCTGGGGCACCTTCCTTATGAGGAAAGGCTACGGTGTTTGGGCCTCTTCAGCCTAGAAAAGAGGCGCCTGAGGGGGGACATGATTGAGACATGCAAAATTATGCAGGGGGTGGACAGAGTGGATAGGGAGATGCTTTTTACACTCTCACATAACACCAGAACCAGGAGACATCCACTAAAATTGAGTGTTGGGAGAGTTAGAACAGACAAAAGAAAATATTTCTTTACTCAGCGTGTGGTTGGTCTGTGGAACTCCTCGCCACAGGATGTGGTGATGGCATCTGGCCTGGACGCCTTTAAAAGGGGATTGGACAGGTTTCTGGAGGAAAAATCCATTACGGGTTACAAGCCATGATGTGTATGTGCAACCTCTTGATTTTAGAAATGGGCTATGTCAGAATGCCAGATGCAAGGGAGGGCACCAGAATGAGGTCTCTTGTTATGTGGTGTGCTCCCTGGGGCATTTGGTGGGCCACTGTGAGATACAGGAAGCTGGACTAGATGGGCCTATGGCCTGATCCAGTGGGGCTGTTCTTATGTTCCTATCATTTGACTCAACACAAATGGCCCCTGCAAATGAGAAGGAATGTGCTGATCCCTGGAGCAGGGGAAAAATGCACCCCTTTAAAATCACAGTTTAAAAAACTGCTTTTTACTGTTGCAGAGAGACAGTCATACAAGTGATTACAGGTATAACCTAAGTATCCACAGATTTTTCTATCTCAAAGCTGATGAGAAGGGCCCTTTAAATTAAAGAAAAACCATCATTTAATAATGCCAGAGAGGGCAGCCAGCTGACAATCCATCAACCATTCTCTCTGCAGACTTTACTCCTCCCTTCCCCCTGAGCATGTGAAAGTAGGCTAAATGGCAGCAATTATCACCTTCTGCATTCTTTCCCCCTTGCTGGGGCTCCCGTGAAGGGAGGGATTGCTCCCTCCTAGTGAAGCCTAAGCTCCTGGAGAGAGACTGATTGACTCTGTGTGCATTGCAAAGGTCATCAAGGCTGTTTTTAAATCACCAGAGCAAAGAAACTTTGTTTTTTAAATTGATTTGCTATAGTTCGTTTTTTGCCATCCACATGAGTTCTTGGAACCCTCTGGAACGAGTCTCAACCTGTACATTGAAAATATCCTGTACCTGTATTTAAAATCTGTAAAATTCTTGAAGAAAATGTTCTTAGCAGATATTGTAAACCAGTTAGTATTGACTACAAATAATTACCCAGGTAAAGGATTATCTTAAATCACCTTCCCTATTGTGTCAGTACAGGAGAAACTAGAGGATCAAGTGATGTAGTGCTAGTTAACTAAGGCTTTCATCCTAATTAAGCCAATGACTTATCCTGGACAATACCTTTTAGGGTTTCAAAGCTCTTATGTCTAAGGTTCTATTCTGTGTGAGGGAGACCTCTTCTGCTTGCAGAAAAGCTCTTTTACACCTTGCACCAGTGCATTGCATGAAAAAGTGAAACTAATGCTAACAACGTTCTTCCACTTGTACAAGTTCTTGCACAAGCAGAAGGATGAGAACCAGGGCCTCATGAGGTGTGAGCCAGAGGCCTGTGTTCAATACCTGAGCCCATACCTGCAATCTACTGATGTCACCAGAGCTGTTCCTAAGTGTGTGTGAGGCCAGGACAAAATCTGCCTGGAGGAATTCTCCTTCTGCAGCATACAAAACACGTGGCACAATTTTTTTCAGTCTTTTCAGATTTTCCCACTAACTGCAATCATTAGTTTCCCTACCCTCATTACCTCTGGGTGACTTCTATCCATGTAACGTGGAGGGGGGGCATGTCTATCACAGTTCTGCATGTTGGGGGGGGGCAGCATCCAGCTGGCACACCACCAAGTCACAAGCCTTATTCCACATTTTCTGCTGCTGGGGTCACTCATTGCCACTGCCATTGCATCTGTGGCCTTGGTCAGCCAGCAAGGTGGGAGGGAAGAGCTGGCTGGCCAGTGGATTTTTATTTATTTATTGGATTTATACCTTGCCTTTCTCTTGCCAACACAAATGCCCAAGGAGGTTTTCAAGGTGCTCACAAACCACAGTAACAAAACAATAAAACTCTTGGGCGTGTGTTGAACTCCATGGGGGTCAGCATTATAGTGTCCCTATGGTCTGGGCACCACTTCTTTCTCATGGTTGACAGCCACCACCTCTCCTCTTTGCCTCTTCCTGCCTTGCACTGTGGTACTAATCAGGTGTACAGAGGCTGACTTGACAATTCCCTGAGTGCTTTCATGGTACAAGGTGATCAAAAAGATAATCAAGATAATCTGCATTCTGTGCAGATATGGGTACTACTTTTTGTATTGGCAACCTTCAGTCTCGAAAGACTATGGTATCGCGCTCTGAAAGGTGGTTCTGGCACAGCGTCTAGTGTGGCTGAAAAGGCCAATCCGGGAGTGACAATCCCTTCCGCACCGGGAGCAAGTGCAGTCTGTCCCTGGTCTGTCTCCCTGGCTATGGGCCTTCCTTCTTTGCCTCTTAGCCTCAGACTGTTGGCAAAGTGTCTCTTCAAACTGGGAAAGGCCATGCTGCACAGCCTGCCTCCAAGCGGGCCGCTCAGAGACCAGGGTTTCCCACTTGTTGAGGTCCATCCCTAAGGCCTTCAGATCCCTCTTGCAGATGTCCTTGTATCGCAGCTGTGGTCTACCTGTAGGGCGCTTTCCTTGCACGAGTTCTCCATAGAGGAGATCCTTTGGGATCCGGCCATCATCCATTCTCACGACATGACCAAGCCAACGCAGGCGTCTCTGTTTCAGCAGTGAATACATGCTAGGGATTCCAGCACGTTCCAGGACTGTGTTGTTTGGAACTTTGTCCTGCCAGGTGATGCCGAGGATGCGTCGGAGGCAGCGCATGTGGAAAGCGCTCAGTTTCCTCTCCTGTTGTGAGTGAAGAGTCCATGACTCGCTGCAGTACAGAAGTGTACTCAGGACGCAAGCTCTGTAGACCTGGATCTTGGTATGTTCCGTCAGTTTCTTGTTGGACCAGACTCTCTTTGTGAGTCTGGAAAACGTGGTAGCTGCTTTACCGAAGCGCTTGTTTAGCTCGGCATCGAGAGAAAGAGTGTCAGAGATCGTTGAGCCAAGGTACACAAAGTCATGGACAACCTCCAGTTCATGCTCAGAGATTGTACTACTTATGCATCCCATATGATGAGTAGCATCTGTCTATCTGTAGAATGTAATGAAGTATTCCCATTCTAAGATCTTCTAAATATTCCTTAGCAAGCAGCTGTTCAGCTCTAGGCCACCCTTGCTCCTTTTGACATCTGAGCAGTTAAATTGAAGGCATCCAGAGGGCAGTAATCAGCAGGGACAGAACAGAGGTTAATCTTGCAAGACCTTCCTGCTTTTATGGAATATTGCTTTGTACAGTTCTTATGGAGACAGGAGTCCATGCATTGTAGTAGTGAATGGGTTAACAACCCATACAGCCAGCAATATGTCTGGCTCCTAGCTTATTACTTTGTCACAAGTACATAATTAAGAAGAATGCAGAGAATGGGTGATAGCATTACTACAACAGGCTTGATGATCCTTGCATTTTCGCCATAGCATAGCCTATTCTGCATATCTTATGATAAGGTAAATCATTCATTGGTTTAAGGCCTATACTCAAATCAAGTAGAGAGTCCCTAACTTCAAACAAAGGGAATTATCCCTTATTGTTACTGCAGAGATACTACAAAAATGCTTCTCTACATGGTGACAGTAGTAGTTGGCAACCTTCAGTCTTGGAAGACTATGGTATCGCGCTCTGAATGGTGGTTCTGGAACAGCATCTAGTGTGGCTGAAAAGGCCGATTCGGGAGTGACAATCCCTTCCACACTGGGAGCAAGTGCAGTCTGTCCCTGGTCTGTCTCCCTGGCTATGGGCCTTCCTTCTTTGCCTCTTTGCCTCAGTCTGTTGGCCAAGTTTCTCTTCAAACTGGGAAAGGCCATGCTGCACAGCCTGCCTCCAAGCAGGCCACTCAGAGGCCAAGGTTTCCCACCGGTTGAGGTCCACTCCTAAGTGGTGACAAGCATATTACATGTGTCCCTTTCCTTAGCTGAATGGAATATGTATTTCTCCATGAATTATTAGCAGAATCTGGCTTCCAATAAATTACATGCTGATTATAGAACCCATTATAGTCTACACAGAAATGTCTTGTTGGAACAGCAATCATATTGAATTTGCTCATTTCTGAAGAGGTTAAGCTACTATATGCCAGTTGGATAGACTCATGAGATCTCATCTCAGTTAAGTTGCCATAAGGTTCCTTCTTGTTTTCCTGATAGAGGCCTGTAAAAACAGGGTGACAGGCAGAAATTCCGCATGTTCAGCTTTCCTTGTATTTCCATACCAGGAGAAATAGTATCTTTTTGCCTTTCATGCCAGTTTTAAATGAACAGAATGTCTATCTAGAAAATAAACAATAATTCCAGCAGGTTGTCCATCTGTTTATAGGTAGCATTACCATCCTGCTCTTGTGCTTTTAACAACTTGATGTACAAAGTTGGTAAAGTTTATCACTGGCTAACATCTGCAAAGCAAGTTGGTGTTAAAGGCACAGTTTCAGTGACTGATTGAAAACCTGTCAACCCTTTTTACAGACCCTTTAAGACCTCCATCTTTGCAAGATCTATGGATTCCGTGAGTTAACATATTCTTCCTGATGAGAGCTGGTATGATATCGTCACTAAGAGCATGTGGGCTTGGAAGTGCCAGGTTTGAATGTATTCTCAGGGCCCAACTGGATGTTTTGGTGGCAGTTGTGTGTGTTTAAACATGGAACCTTCAATCATGTAGAAAGGAGAAGGCTGGAGTCCAATGAGGTGTGTAGGTGAGGGGAACTGAAGCTGTTCCACACCCACAGCTCCCTCACCCCAGCTTTGAACCCAACTGAAGTTACTTTTGGTATCAGAATCAGCTGAAAAGTATTTAGGGAGAGAGAGCTACAACAAGTGTCACAGGCAGTGGAAGGGTCCTGTCACTGGTGCACTTTTTTGCTATTGAAATAGTATCCCACCAATGTAAAAGGGCAATTCTATGCTTAAACACATAGAACAGCTGCTATTATGTTTGCTTTGACTGTCAGCCACAAGACCATGACTTTGCCTTTGCCAAGTCACCATTTTCTCAGCCACTAAGGGCCAAACTAGACAATACGCAGGCTGCATGATTGGAGCCTGTGTGTTTATTTTTCAAACACAAATAGTATGTGGGGCTCTGAGCTGGATTAGAATTGCAGTGAAGGGAAGGTATTTTAACCCTTTCCCCCTATAGTCCAGATCTAATTATGCCCCTCCATTGCTATTTGCTTTGAGAGAAAATCTCCTACTGACATCAATGAATACTTCATGAAATGGGAAAATTTTCTTTTTAGACAAGAAATGCTTCAGTTTCACACATCTATGAACTAAAGTTGGAGTCCAACTTCTCCACAAATCACCAAACCAAAGAAAGGACATACAGTACATGAGAGTCACACCTACCCTGATGATCTGAGTGGAGAATGTAGCCAGGACCTAAAGAATTATCCATGTGAGAAAGGGTGTGTATTTGTGTTTTCCAAACATCAACCTTCTATGCTGCATGCAAAACAATTTTTTAAATGACAATTTGCTATTTAAATTATTTCTTAAAAAGTAAAAATGCTTGGACTTGCCTAAATAGTGCTTTGAATCCCAGCCCCTAAAGCGCTCGCTCTCTCTCTGCTGAGAGGGAAAAACAAATTCTCCAACCTCAGACTTACAAAGGTTACTTACAAAGGTTCCAATGTACATTATTGTAATAGAGTTTTTCTTTTGTTAAAGAAAAACTGTGGAGTAAGTGTTAAAATAAATGGAACAACTCTGTCCTGCAAGAAAAAGAAAGACATAAGAAACAAGAGTCCAGCTGACTCCTTCAGCTAATGTTGGCAAAACAATTCTTATCTGTTTTTGGAAACAGTTGGGGAGAACCCCCACCAACTGACTCAAAATGAAGATCAAAACATGAGAGTACTCCACTAATATAAAACATGCATTATTTCTCAATTTCCAACAAATATAAGAACATCTGGGACCTGTTTGATTTTGTTTTGAGACAAACACTGTCAGTATTTGCTATTACAGCATTAGCATTTTTTCTCAACCTGAAAATCTGCCAATAATAAGATGAAAACATACATACACACACCTATATCACCATAATGATCCACTTCCTCCCTCAGTGCTGGTGCCATGTTGTTGGGGCCCCAGGACAAAGTCTGGCACTGGGGCCCCCATGGTGATCCCCCCACACCCAATGGTGCACTGAGGACTACCACTGCCAGCGTTGCTGAGAGTTCAGGGATCAGCCCAGCCAGTTAGGCTCTCAGCTAGTACCTGACCTTGCCAATCCTTGATACCGACCCTGATACATCATTTATTGAACAAAATTTCAAGGTCATAGCTTTCACTGGGTAAGTCAGATATTTAACTCTGGACACTGCCTAAAGATGAAGCACCACATAGTCAAGTGTTGAGTACATCTGCAGCTGTTGACTCTGGCAGTGATGGAGGCCTCTAAAATTTGGCTAATTGACCCCTTTCTCTCCTTGCCATAAGATATGGATCAAACTACCCTTGATGCCAGAAACATTGTTCAAGCATCTGTTTTCATTAAAATAGCAGCTATGGGGGGGGGGGGGAGGAAATGAGTATTGGGACTCTATAAGTGCAGAGGGAAGAGGAATTTAACCCTTTTCCTATGGGTTACACTATGCTCCCAAGTAATCTCCTCTCCTGATGCTTCCATTCTGAGACCAATTACAGCTATGATATTAGTATACTACAGTGGTTCCCAAAACTTTCAACTCCCTTGACCTAGTGGGCCATTGGCCATGGTTCTCCATCAGGGCTACAATTCTATACATTGTGTAGGGCAGTGGTTTTTTTGCACGGATTTTGTGGCTCCCCTTACTGATTTCTGTGGCTCCCCAAAGAGCCAAGGCTCACAGTTTGGGAACCACTACTGTACTATATAGGAGGGAGAGGGCACAATCCTAACCAGGTCTACTCAGAAGTAAGTCCTATTTTGTTCAATGGGGTTTACTCTCAGAAGAGTGTGGTTAGGATTGCAGCCAGAGAAAGATAAAGAGAGAAAATGAATGAGAATATCCAGTATTTAACTTGGTCCCCCAAAAGCTTGGAAGCAAAATTCTGGAATTGGGGCTGGTAGTGAATTGCAGTTATAAGGCAAAGGCGTACAGGATATCTAAAAGACAAAGAGTTCTAGCTGTGTTTAAGATACATGTATTAACTAAAGATAGTTATCTAACATGGTAGAGAAGCTACCATTAGAAAACAAAGAGGCATATTGGTAGCACTTCTGTTAAGATATGTTTCCAATGACACAGTGTGATTATGTTGTATTCCTTTCTAATGAAAAACTGAGAAAACTCAAATTATGCAGGTCTGAGATGCAGTACTGAACAAAGAACTCTGATTTCACTATCCATTAATTGTGTAAATAGAAAGAAGACAAATTATTTTTGGTGTAAAAGTCAACTTTGGAAGGAAAAACTAGGTACGTGAACCTACTGTTAATAAATTTAAACAGATGCAAAAGGAATTGGCCTGACGTCATTCCGAAGTTCTTAAATATTGACATAAAGGATGCCAAACAATTAAAAAAAGAACTTGGTAACCCTGTTAGTTCGGTATAGCGTCCACTATTTGCAATGTAATTTTGCCAGGCTAAGATGCATTATTTAATTATTCTACATTGGTGAATGCGTCATATAACCCTAATTTGTTACAGTTAAGACTACTGAATAAGTGTTGGCTTATGCTAATCAGATCATCTCATCATATGTAGGGTTGCTATTGGGCTAGGCAAACAAGGCATGAAAGGAAGTACAAGTTTTTCCATGGACGCATAACAATTTTTAAGGACACAATCACAATTAAGCAATGTTAAGACATATTACTATTGATTTGAATGGATATGTACAGTATCACCCTAAATACGCTCACTCAGAGGCAAATCCATTGAATTCAATTACAGTAATTCCTCAGGAAGGACTGTAGCTTGAAGCACATGATTAACTCGACTGCTGAAATAAATGGCATTTACAAGTGCTTCTCTTTGGTTGAATCATGCCATAAGTCTGCCGTTTAATTTTATATTTAGCTAAATTATAATCAGCATTTGAAGAGAGACAAAGGAAGGCTTATTTTTTTGTAAAGGTTTCAGACTATATAACAAAGGAAGAGACTATTTATTTACACCCATAGTTACATTAGCATCCTGGTTTCACTGTTATACTGCTTTTCCTTCTGTTATTTGCTGCAGTAATACTTTATCCATTTATATGAAATCTGGCTGTACTGTACCTTGATCAGATTGTGTCCTACTGTGTAGACAGCTCTTTCCAGTCTCTCTCCGGGTGCATGAATACCTGTGCCATACCCATGCCAAGCAACTAAGTAAGGGTTGTGGATCGTAATCCAATACTTAACTCGATTCCCAAAAGTTTTGAAGCAAAAAGTAGCATAGTCATTGAAAACTTCGATGAGAGATTCATTTGTCCATCCCCCATATTTCTCTTGCAGTACCAAAGGCAAATCCCAGTGGTAAAGGGTGACTATAGGCTCAATCTGTCTGTGAGCTAGAGCATCTAGGAGTCGGTTGTAGTACTGGAGCCCTTTATCATTGACAGCTGTTACCATCCCAGTGGGAAAGAGCCTTGGCCATGAAATTGAAAACTGGTAAGAAGAAACTCCCAAAAAATCCAGAGCTGACAAATCTTTTTCCAGAAAAGTGTAGCTGTCACTGGAGTTTTCTGTCCTGGAACCAGCTTGGAAGTGTGAAGGGATGAAATGTTCCCAAATTGATGGTCCCTTTCCATCCTTCTTCTGGCTGCCCTCCACCTGAAATGCACTAGTTCCCACACCCCAGAAGAACTTTGTGGGGAACGTGTCTTGCAGAAATAGCTGGGTTTCATTCACGGGGTTTACACTGTGTTCTTTTTTCCACACAGATCTTCCATCCCTGTAAAGTCCAGTAACTGCTGGTATAAAAAACAACGGCCATATGGCTACAGATCCCGTCAGCTGCTGGGCAAACATTATGTCCCTTTGGAACCTATGTTAAAAGTTACATTTCTTTTACTCAGGCTGCAGAAAATCCATTCACTCCCTGGGTTCCCTGCTGCATAGTCTGTCTTCATTTGCCACTAACTGCTGGAGTGTCTTATCAAAGCTGCAGTAAAAAGCTTGTGACAGTAAAACCCCTGTCAATGATTAGCTTGAACTGCAGGACTTAGGATGGATCACAAAAAGCAACATAATTCCAGGGCGGTGGCCTTGTTATAGCCACTGGAACACCTAAAAGGTGTTTGTTGGTTCAGAATAAAAAGGTTATAATCGTAAATGCTTCTTATGTCAATTTATAGTTGTTCTCAATGTCTGAAACAGAAGTAATAGGAGCTGGCTGTCAGAGATTGCCGGTTGTTGATTTGGTTACATTTCAAGGAAACAGAAAAGAATTGTCTTCTTGATGGAATTTCCTAAATAAAGAACATGATGCCACAGCTTTGCAAAATCTGTAATTGCTTCCTGCAGCTATTGTAGCAAAGAAGTCAAAAAGTCTGATTATGGCAATGAAAAACTATCACATTTATTGCAGCATGAGCTTTCATAGGCAAGGGTTGATTTCATCCAATGCAAGAATTATTTATTTCATTCAATATTTATATCTCATGCTTCTGTCTCAAAAAAGAATTCTCAACGTGGCTAGACAATGCAAGAAATCACAAAAATAAAATACAATAAAAATCCAAGACCAAAACAAAAGAACAGCAATGAAAAAAGCAACAAAGAAACACCAATATGAGAGTAGCCTACTGAAACATGAGTTTAAGTGGCATGGTTTTTATTTGATGCCTTAAAGCATAGCCTACAAAGACAAAATTAACTGGATTTCTCTGGGCAGAGTTTCTATAACTTGGGTGACACCACTGAAGTTTTGTTCCTTGTGCTCACCAACTTGTGGTAGAACATGAAGCACAGTCTCCCCTGAAGACTGAGGTGTATAAGAATATTTATTCTTCTACAGAATGAGAGGATGTTATTCTAGGGTACCCTATGTATAGAAAGACAACCTATACATTATAAAGATAAAGAAAGCTAAAATGATATTATGACTTATTTGCTCTTTATTTGTTAAGCTTTCATTGACTTCAGTTCTTCTGCTGTTGCCATCAAAAGAAGAAAAAAAAAGATCTCAAGAGATGCAAACTCTATTTCTAGGTTTGCTGTACATCTCCCATTTTCTTTATTTAAAATATTTATTCACTAACCTGCCTTTCCCCTCCCATTGGGAGATGCCCAAAGTGGCTTGAAGTATTAATATTATCCCCTACATCACCTATTTTCCACCAATGTGTAGCGGCACATAGGTGTGCCGCAGGAGTATGAGGGAGGGTCATTAGGGGATGTGAGCCCCCTGCTGGCAGAGCAGTGTGCCTTGTCAGTTGTCAAAAACCGGATGGTGTGCCTTGATAATTTTAGTGACTTGGCCATGTGCTGTAAAATGAAAAAGGTTGAAAATCACTGCCCTACATAGTAGTAGTAGTAATAGCAGCAGCAGCAGCCCACAGGGTTCACAATTTCAAGGGAAAAAGTGGTTTGGGGATTAAAATGCAGCAAATAAACTCAAAAATGACATAAAACAATTATTCTCCTCATATTCATGAGCTATTGTTGTTTCTTTGGTCACTGTGAGGGGAGAGGTTCACATTCCATACTTTAAAAAGCATCAGCAACTAGAGGTGGCAATCACAGACCTTCACTCTGCTGCCTTCCTTTTCTCCTAAATGCCTGTGTGCAAACAATCCAATTTCTATGATTTACTTGTGATTTATCTGAATCAAGGTAAATAAATGATTTAATTATTCTCCTTCTTGTGCTTTATTACAATCTCTTCATAGACATCCAAATGTATGGATTCAGGGGGGGGGGGAAACCAAGGGTGAGACGGAAACAGGATAGTCTATATTTCAATAATCCTAACTAATTATTTTGTTGTTCATGGACAAAGATTTACCAATTAAATAAGGATTTACTGATTTAAAAAGGAGAGGCTATATGACTTAAGTGAAAGCACTCATATGTCTTTACCTTGAATTTTTTAAAGAGTCAAGATATGAATAGTTACATATTCAAACAGAATTTTAGAATCCCGGACAGTGCATAGCATGCTGATTTAAACAATGAATGTGATTGTGTCAAGTCAGCAGGGGACGATAGCCCTTGCTTTCCCGATAGCAGAATGGCAAGGGAGCGTAGGGAGATAGCAAAAGAAGCAGGCAATCCCAAACAGAGCCAAAGAAGCAGACACAGGCTTGTTTGTTGCAAAAGCATGTATTGGTAAAGGAGCAGGCAGAAGAGTAGTCAGTCAAATGGTCCAGAAGTCAGGGATACAGCAGGTCAGTCACAGAAGGCAGTCCAAAATCAGTACACAACACAGCATGCAGAAACTCCACTACAACAACCCACACCCAGGAGTCTGTGCTTGCCCCATATATACTGGGGCCAGCCAATCAGAGTAGGGCGACCTCACAGACACAAGACAGTCTTGTGACCCACTCTGATTGGCTGTCCAGGGGTGCATTGCACCATTCCACCATAGCCTACTTGACTCAGCACTCATCTTTCCCCAAGTCATGTGACTCCCACCTGCAGCAGACACAGTTGATTGTATTAGCTGTGCTGCCTTGCTGATTGCTTCACACCAGGCCCAGATATCAGGACCTCCTGCCACATCCTGGCTAATAACAATCTCAAGCCTGGGATGCCAAAAACCTGACAGGATATCATATCCTTTTACACCATTTGGAGTTTGTTACTTTGTGAATGGCACCCACATTGATAGCACCTTAGCAATAAAGAAGCACAAACACTGCCCACTTGAAAAGGTAGCAAATTTCATATTGTTAACTGCCTGTTTTCTTTCCTACTTCCCCAGTTATGCTGCATTGCTGTTCCTCTATCCATCTTTAAAAAACCAATATTTTAATGAACAGTTTTTACCATAAAAATATAAACAGAAAAACAAATACAGATCAATTATATTGAGAAATTAACTTCTGAACCTAAAAAGGTGATTACAAAAAGGAATGAAATAAGGAAAGAAACCTGAGAGAGAAAAGACTTAATGCTGTGGTTCTCCGGGACTTTGAAACCTGCAGTAAGTCTTTGCGGGGGGCGGGGGGGAGGCAGCAGGGGTGGGGGAAGGCAGAAGCGGAGTGCTATCGCCCCACTCTCCCTTTCCCTGACCTGGGGAGCCCTGCAGGCGCTCGCGCAGAGCTCCCCGCACACAGGCACAGCTGCTGCAGGGACTGGAGGGCAAACCTCAGTCCCTGCAGCCCCGTCAGAAGGGAAAGCAGAGCAATCATGCGGTTTTGTGGAGCGGGGCGCAATCGCTCCGCTTTCACTTTTCCTGACTTGGGGAGCCCTGCCGAAGGTTGCGCAGGGCTCCCCGCACCCCCGGGAGGCTGCAGGAGGCTTGGGCAAGTGCATCCAAGCCGTTGCAGCCCCCCTGAGCGGCGACGCTGCCTTTCCCCTGTCTCCTGGCTGCCTCCGCCCCTTAAGGGGGCAGAGGCCAGGACCCACAGGCTGGGGCGTCTCGATGCCCCAGTTTGAATACCACTGACTTAATGGATTTAAAATAACTAATCAATAAGAAAGAAGGGGAAATAGAAGGAAAAAAAAGTACAGGTAATACATTTGGGATTGGTTCAGAAAGTGCCATGGAAAGCTTCTCTTTTGAATATGCCCTTCCTTTGCATATGAGGGGAGGAGACTGAATCTTCCATTAGTGGTTTGGAAAAAACTACATTGTCCTATTATGGCTGAATATGGGAACCTGTGGCTTGTTACAAAACTGCAAACAAAAGCTTCTAGTTGCATGTGAAAGAAGAAAAAGGAGAAAGGAGTAATGAATGTGAGCTCATGACTTGCAGCTGCTGATGCACTTAACAACAAAGCATTGGTATTTATCTCTCCATACAGTACAAGTTAAAGAGGAACTAGATCATCATAGCACTCCTAATTGGCTGGACCTCCTGGGATATTGCTCATACACTAGACGCTGTGCCAGAACCACCTTTCAGAGCGCGATACCATAGTCTTTCGAGACTGAAGGTTGCCAATACAATATAATTAGTTTTTTTCCATCTATTGTTTAGCCATGTATCGGATTGCTTATGAAAGGGGAGGCTTCTAGCACTTAACTATGCAAAGTTTAGCTGCTGTATATGTTCTTTTCCTCTTTATCAGCAAATGCTAAATTGAAGGTACAGTACCAAGGTGCATCCAATTGTGTTGAGATGTCACAACTTCTGATCTAGAAATCTTCATTGGATATTTCAGATGCACAGAACGGACTAAAGTTCAGTAGTTGAGGGAAGGGCAGTTTGCATGCAGTTTTCAGCCTTTTGCTGGCCTGGAAGCCCCTAACTACATATCTTGCTTTCCAGTTTAGTCTTCTGGATACTCTAGAACAGGGGTGTCCAAACATTTTTGCAGGAGGGCCATGTCATCTCTCTGACACTGTGTCAAGGGCAGGAAAAAAAAAAGAATTAATTTACATTTCAAATTTGAATAAATTTACATAAATGAATTTATTAGAGATGGAACTTGTATGAATGAATGAAGGTCTTGCAGTAGCTCAAGGCATATAAAAGGCCTTGCACAAAACAAGACCAGCCTTTCCTTCACTGCCACTGCTGCATCACAGACATGAAACAGCAAGTAGTGGAGGGAGCCCTCATCCCACAGCTCAGGTGAGAGGTTGAACAGTCATCCTCATGCTAAGAGCAGTTGCGTCAGGCCAGCACGGGCTGCAGCAAGTCTCTGGAGGACTAGAGGCTCATTGGAGACTGGGGGCTCTCTGAGGGCCTGTTTAGGAGCCCCTGAGGGCCGCAAGTGGCCCCCAGGCCGGGGTTTGGGCACCTTTGCCCTAGAATGACTGTAAAGGTTTGGGGGGACAGTCCTTGAACTCTATTTCTAGGATGAGTCTAGCAAATGTCTACACAAGGGGGGTGGCAAACATAAAGCCTGCTGGCTGAATGCAGTTCCTGGAAACATTTTATCCATCCTTCCCCTCCCTGTTATAATTGGGCTCTCCAAGTTTGATAATGGGGCTCTTTTATAACTTGAAAATATGAACAAGATTTACACATTTTCTCTTCTGTCATTGGCAGCTAATGAGTTTCAATGTGAGAACGAAGTGCTTATTTTTGGCTACCATCTGCTTAATGATGTCACTTTCTGCTTAATGATGTCACTTTCTGCTTAATGATGTCACTTCCAGCTCTCAGCAGGCACCAAGAATGCTAATTTTGGGGTCAATCCTATCCAGCTTTCCAGTACTGGTGCAGCTGTGCCAATGAGGCATGCACTGCATCCTGTGGTAGGGGGAAGCCACAGAGCCCTCCTCTAGGTAAGGGAATATTTGTTCCCTTTCTGCAGGGCTGCATTGTCGCTGCACCAGTGCTGAAAAGTTGGATAGGACTGGGCCCTTTGGCCCTCTGTATGAAACGAGTTTGCCACCCCCGGTCTACACACCCATACTATTTGTTTTGTTTTTTTAATTTCATTTATTTATATTAATAAAGAAAAAGGAAAGGAAAAACAGTAAAAAGAGAAGAAAAAAGAGAAAATCAGACAACATTAAAGATATGTTAAAAAATAAAAAAAATATAAAGATACCTCTAATAATGTAGCATGGGCGAAGTTGAAAGTACTAATTACTTACAGCTTTATAACATAATAATCTAAATTTCCACCCCTGTATATATTATATCTCCAATAGCCCCTCTTATCTTCTCATTATAAGTATTTCATTTCAAATTATTATTTCTGATTAATGTTCTCTATTCTTTTCAATCTAATCTTCAGATCCACAGCTCATTAACCCATTATTCTTTCTTCATAAAATTTTGTTGATTTCTCTGTAAGTAAAGTTGTAAGTTTGTCCAGACATTCACATACTTTTTGAAAGGTCTCCATAAACCTCGGGAGCACAGGGCTCTAATTATTATTAATTTATAATTAATAAATTAATAATAAATAATATTCTTTCTCTTTTTTGGTCTAGTAGTGGGTCAAAATAAATTGTCATTTCAAAAAGTGGGTCCCAGTGCTAAAAGGTTTGGGAAGGACTGGTCTAGAACAGCGTTTCTCAAGGTTTGTTCTCTGCTGTACCACTACACGTGGTCCACCTATTCAAAGTACTCCTGGTAGTAACTGGCAATGATGTCTTTACCAGTTACTTCTGAGTTGGGAGGCCAGATGTGACACGGCAAACACCAGTAAGAGGCTCAAGGTGGATGGGAGGGCTTTTCTGAGTGTAGAAAAGAACGCTTTGAAGCTCTGTCCACCAAGCCAAGCCTCCTACTGCTGTTTGTTGCATCTTTTTCCTGGTTGTGCAGCTGGGCAGCAGGTGTCTAGCGGTCCCATGAGTATCACCAGACAACACCTCAAGTACCACCAATGGTACCTGTAATAATACCTGTACCACTGTTGAGAAACACTGATGTACTATGGGAGGTGTCCAGGTGTCCCACAAGTACCACCAGGCACCACCACACCAGTGGTACCTGTACCACTGGTTGAGAAACACTGATCTACTATGTGAGGTGTCCAGGGGTCCCATGAGCACCACCAGACACCACCTCAAGTACCACTGATGATATCCATACCACTGGTTGAGAAACACTGCTCTAGAAGCCTCAGGAGACAGGGCTCCAATTATTATAAATCTATAATTATTATTAATAATAAATAATATTCTCTCTCTCCTGAGTGGGTCACTATAAACACATATTTCAAAGAGTGGGTCCCAAGTTCGAGGAGCGCTGGTTTGGGAAGCAATGTGAAGTTGGTAGTTGTTGCTACTGTTGTCCTGTGTGTGTGTGTGTGTTGTTGTCTTGTGTGCTGTTGCTGCTGTTGTCTTGTGTGTGGCTGTCTGCTGATGCTGTTCTTCTGTGTGTTGTTGCTGCTGCTGCTGCCATCGCCTTGTGTGTTGTTGCTGACGGTGTTGTCTCGTGTGTCGCTGCTGCTGCTGCTGCTGCCTTGTGTGTCGCTGTGGCGTGTGTCGCTGCTGCTGGAGGCGGAGTGTCGGGGCAGAGGGTCCCCGCGGGACTCGCAGGCGCAGCCACTGGGAGCGCGGCCCGGCGCGGTGCTCGGAGGGCGCCCCTCCCTCCGCGCTCCTCCCAGTGACGAGATCAGCGCGCGCTCCTCGGCGTCTGTTGTTGGCGCGAAGTCGGTCGGCGGGGGGACGCGGCCCGCGCCCGTCCAGCCGCCGCCAACGGCAGTCACCGTCGCTTGGGAGACGTGGTCGCGCCCAGCATGGTGGGTGAGCGCGCGGGGGGGCGACGCGGAGCTCGCTGCGTCTCCTCAGGGGGAGGGGGAGGGGTGCCAAGCTTAGGGCAGGGAGGGTGTGGGGGCGCCGCCTGACCTACGTCGGCAGGGTGCTGTGGAAGGGTCTCTCTCGCCCCCCTGTGGCCCCCACACTTGAGGGAGCTGCTCTGCCACCTTCCTCATGCCATGCCCCCAGCCAACCAGCCAGTCAGTATGAGGCTGGGGTCCCATCAGTCAGTCAATCAATATGAGGTTGGGGTCCCATCCGTCCATCAATCAGTATGAGAGTGAGGTCCCATCAATCAATCGATATGAGACTGGGGTCCCATCCATCCATCAATCAGTATGAGACTGCGGTCCCCATCTATCCATCAATCAATATGAGACTGGGGTCCAATCAGTATGACACTGGGGTCCCATCATTCAGTCAGTGTGAGACTGGGATCAATCAATCAATCAATCAGTCAATATGAGGGCAGGAGGTCTGGCTCAGTTGGTAGAACTGCCACCTTGTATGCCTGAAGATCTGAGGCTGCCAGTTCGAAACAATCGGAAGTACCCGAGGACTGACTACACGATGATATATTGATGGAGTGTGGGAGGCAAAGGGCCAGAGAGAGGCCATACTGGGAAGGAATCCAGCTGGAACAAGGAGTTCTATGAAAGACTAGAACTATTCAATTGTAAAAATCCCAAGGGGGGTTTAGAACAGCCTGCCTATGTAAACCGCCTTGGATTAAAGTCTAAGGAGAAATCTGACGACCAAAGAAAGGCAGTATATAAATACCTGTATAAATAAATAAATAAAATCAATCTGAAACTGCGGTCCTATCAATCAGTCAATCTGAGATTAGGGTCCCACTGCCAATCCCAACCCCTTCCCAGGACCTGTTCTTTTTCCCCCATCACCACCCCCCACCTGGCCCATTTCCTCTCTGCTTCTTGTGTCTTCATAACAACCCTGTGAGGTAGTATAAGAACATAAGAAGATCCTCTCCCTGCTGGATTAGGCCAGAGCCCCATCTAGTCCAGCTTCCTGTATCTCACAGGGGCCCACCAGAAACCTCAGAAAGCACACAAGACACCTGTATCCTGGTGCCCTTCCTTGCACCTGGCATTCGGAGATAACCTACTTCTAAAACCAGGAGGTTGCACAGACCCATCATGGCATGTAACCTGTGATGGACTTTTCCCTCCAGAAAAATGTCCAATCCCCTTTTAAAGGCATCCAGGCCAGATGCCATCACCACATCCTATGGCAAGACGTTCCACACACTGGGTTATGAAGTATTTTTGTGGACAGTTACTGTCAGTTGCTCTGGGTTGAGACCAACTGGTATAAAGTTCTCACCTCTAGCTGTTTGAAAATGCCCACCATAGTTGTGGGCAAAACATTAGGAAATAAAAATCTTCACAGACCATGACCAATAAGCCCAAACAGTTCTTACTGCAACACTAATAATACCAGCCATGAAAACCCTAGGCTTAGATTATGCTGTTGAAAAATGTTAAAGAGGCCAGCAGACTCCTGTATGGGTAACAGTGTGTCATTTTATTTTTATATTACAATCATTTTATTTATGCAATTATTACAGTCATATTTATGCAGTTATTCTGAAATCCAGAGTAATCAAAAATCCAGACTCCTTCCTGTCCCAAGCAGTTCGGATAAGGGATAATCAACCTGTAACAGATTCAGAGCCCAATCCTATCCAACTTTCCAGCACTGATGCAACCGCAATGCAGCCCTGAGGTAAGGAAACAAATGTTCCATACCTTGAGGAGGCCTCCAAGACTGCCTCCCCACCACAGGATACAGTGCATGTCCCATTGGCACAGCTGCACTGGCACTGGAAAATTGGGCTCTCAGGCTGCAATCCTATACCCACTTTCCTGGAAGTCCCATTGAATGTAATGGGCCTTACTTCTGAGGAGACATGCATAGGATTGCACTGTCAGGTGGTTTCACACAGTAGTAAACATATGTTTGTCACCAAGTGTACACTTAAAATATCTTTGGGGTGTATTTAAAACTGATCTGTCAAGTAGCCCTAAGGGCCAGTCCAGTTACTTATCTTCTCTGTGCAGCATGCCTCCAGATGTCTCTATGGTTACATTTGCAGGCCAGAGGTTTTGAACCAGTGTGGTTGTCCTTGGATACATCCCATCTAGCTCATAGGGAGAAAAACAGGATAAAAATCCAGTAAATAAATAAAATTTGTCTGATGGTAATTTCTGCAGTCATGGCTGCTCATTTTTTTCAGTTGTCATCATCAGAATCATTCAGTTAGCTGTATCTGTGGATGGCACAGGTCACTCATTACATTTGCCATATTAATTCCGTCAGGTGGAGAGGAACTTTGGGCTGCTTCCCACAAAATACTTTTCCTACATGGATATCATTTCCATGTAGAAAAGTGTATGTGCCTCATATATGCAACAACTGCACATGCCTCGCTTAGTTTTTGTAGACATCACAGCAGCCTGTTGTGTACATACAGCAGATGTGTATTGGTCCAGGGAACACCTGATGCTACAGGAATGTGGAAACTAAGCAGGTGATGGGCAACAGTGTGAATGGGAGACTATTGGGAGCCTCTTGTAAACGAAGGATATAAATAGATATTTAAAATACACAAATGATATGTGCATGCTCAGTGCATAACAGGGTATACACAGTGCATACATAGTATCCTATATAGGTATTACTTCAAGTCGAAGATTTGTCTTTGATTAAGTGGCCAATGTGTGTGCTTACCCTGCAATTTTATGTACTCTTAATATAAGAATGCAAGAAGAGCACTACCAAAGGCCCATCTAGTCCAGTGTTCCATTTCCCACAGTGACCCACCATTCCCTCTGGGAAGTCTGCAAGCAAGACATGCTCCTTTTCCTCTGATATTCAGAGGCATATTGCCTCTGAACCTGGAGGTCGCATATCACTGTCATTACCAGGAATCATTGAGAGACTTGTCCTCCATGAATTTGGTAAGTTCTTTTTTAAAGCCACCTAGAATAACAACCATCACCGCATTGTGGTGCAATGAATTCCACCACAATTCATTTTGTGCTAAACAAAGAAGTGCTTATTTTGCCTTTTTTGAATTTCCTACTAATCTGTTTCATTGGAGGACTCCCGATTCTGGTGTTGATAGGGCAAAGACATAAAAATTCAAATTTGTTTCATTCATAAGATTATACTGCATGTCTTTCTTCTTGGTTGTCTAAAAATAATAGACTCTTCCAGTACAGCTTATACTTCAAAAGCTGAGAAACTTAGGGTCCAATCCTATCCAACTTTCCTGCTCCTATGCAACTGCAATGCAGCCCCAAGGTAAGGGAACATATGTCCCCTCTCCACTGCAGGATGTAACACACACCCCATTGGCATGGCTGCATCAGCGCTGGGAAGTTGGATAGGATTGGATCCTTAGTTGCTTGATTGCAGCCTAGTTTTCTTTAGGGCCCAATCCTATCCAACTTTCCAGCACCAGTGCAACCGCAGTGCAGCCCCAAGATAAGGGAACAAATGTTCCCATACCTTGAGGAGGCCTCTGTGAATGCTTCCACACCACAGGATGCAGTGCATGGCCAGTACTGAAAAATTTGGCCCCCATTCTATTATTGAATGGTCTAAAAGAATTTATGGAGCTCAGTCAGGCTAACATTTTTGAAAAAGGCAAATTAATGTTCTGTATAGAAAAGTTCTTTGAACTAGAATCATGTATAAATAAATAGCTAGCTAGTTTACAGCCCAATCCTATCCACACTTTCCTGGGATTAAGCCCCCTTGACTCTAATGGAACTTACTTCTGAATGGACATGCATAGGATTGGGCTGTTAAATGGAGGAATATATTAACTATTGGTGGTTAAGCAGAAGAGCCTAGATCTAAAGAAGTTACTTTCTACTGAAGAAATAAAAGAAAGGACTGTTACAAGGGTAGTTATTGGGCACAAGCCACACCTTCTTTTCTCATAAAGAAGATTTCTTTGCTTGTGCCCTCCCTGAAATGGCTGGGAACAGGGACTGTGAGCAGGTATGAGTTTGTTGGTTTCCTCTGAAACATTTTAAATTAGAAGTGATGTTCTTTTGATGATAGAAGATAATCTTACTAAATACTATACAACTTTGCTATTTTTGAATTAAGTTTTACTCGTTTCCTATGTAGTAGTAGTAGTAGTAGTAGTTCCCAAGACCATGAAAAACCCTATGTTTAAGGTTGGAGAAATCCTAGACACCCATTACCTGAAGTACCAAAAAATTTGGATACTAATATGCAGGCATTTTGAGTAATTTTTTAAATAATACATCTCAGTATAAGACTGATGCTTAAAAATGAATGGTTGTTATTTTTTTTAGTTACGGAACTTAAGAATTGAAAATAGCCATCACTGGTACTTAAGAATTGAAAATAGCCATGATTGGAAAACTGTTGTTAACATGAGTATAAGTGTCATGTGTGCATTTTGAGATGTTAATAAAATGCATTGAGTCTGATTATTGTCTCATTTAATTAGAAGTTTTTTTTAATGGCAGTTTTTAATGTCCTTGATTATTCTTTCTGTAAAGCATTAGTAAATTTACCAACTTTTTGGACTGTACCTTTAATTGTGGCAATGTGGAGCAGATAACTTTTATCTCTGCCTTGAAAAGCATCACCTGCCAATTCTTTAATATCAAATTGCTATTAAAGGCATAGCTGGAGAAGAATGGCTGAAAGTTTGTAATTCTAAATTGGCTATTTTTGGAGTTTCTCAGTATTCCTATCCCTCAATTAAATTAGGGTTTTCTTTGCTGTTGAAGGGCAGAAAGCTCTCTTCTTCAGTGATGTAAGAGGATTGAACTTTACTCACAATACTTTCATGCTGTTATTTTAAAATACATGTTAAGAACTCCCATCTTCCTGTTTATACTCTTTCTAAACTATGGTTGAACAAAATCTTTTGATAAGAGCACTTCCTGTCAATAGCTTCTTAGCTACCTTTTCAGCTGGTTGACTTTTTGAAAAGACACTTCTTTCCCTCTTAAGGATCTTAATTCATTAAATTTGATGAAAATCCTAATTTCTTTGCAGTTAAAAAGAAATAATTACAAGTACTTTTTGAATTTAGAGTGTTCAAGAGGCTTGCTGCTCTGTGAGTGAAATTGACAAATTTAGAAGTGACTGAAATTGACTTGTGTAGGTTCCTGTTTTGGAAGGTGTTAGGCTTCTCCAGAGGCATTTCTGTAATCAGTTGATAATAATTGACTGATACCAACATGGGTTGGGAAGGCCAGGCAAGAACACAACCTGCAGTCAGATTAGGGCTGCATTCTAGGCACGTTTCATCTAAACACTGAACTCAGTGGTGTTTACTTGTGTGTAATCATAGTTGTATTGAGTTGCAAGTCCCACTGAAGTTGATACAAGTTAGTTATGATTTCATTGATTTCAGTGGTGTTTTGTCAGGACTTATTTTCTTTAGATACAACCCAGGTTTTCAGCATCAGTTTGACAATTACATGACAATGACAATCACATACTTTAAAAAATAATAGTAATTTATGACTCTTATTTTTACTAATAATCTTTTAAAATCACAGAGAGCAGTTCATAGTTGTTTTGTGAAGCTTCTAAAAATAACTTTATTTAATTGTTTCCCTTTGTTTAGGATATCCGGAAGTTCTTTGGGGTTGTAAATGTTGGAAAGAAACAATGTGATACTGCCAAAAGGAATGAGAAACCCAAAAATAAGGAGGGGACTTCGGGTGAGAAGTCAAAATCAAAGGAAATCAAGGTTGGGTGAAAATTTTTATATATTCTTTCTGGGGTTTGAATTTGATTTTGCCATCTGCTTGTTTCCTTGCTTTTCTCTTTTGGGGTTCCTCTTTTTAGTTCCCCAGTGGTTTCTATAAGGAGTGTTTGAAACATCCTTCTGTCAATGTTATTGTAGAAGTCAAAGAACCATGTCTTTAATTCTGCATGGTTGTGAAGTTGTGTTACTTAAACAGCTTCACTTGCTTCCTGCAAAATACTTGCTCCCTATCTAATCACTTTTCTTTCCCCCCAAACCACTAGTCCAACTATCCCAGTACAATCTCCTTTGAGTGGCTTTGGTTCTTCAAGGTCTGAGGCAGTTGTCGTTCCTAGCCAAGATCCATATATGATTGGATTGAATCCAGCTCTTTCTGCATGCAAAATATGTGCTTTATAAAGGACCTTGGGTTCACAAGCTAATTGCAGTCTTGTTAGTGTGCCATCTCTCCTGCTGGGAGTGGGCTCTTCAGATTTATTCATTTAGAAATCATGGCTTGTCCTAGATGAGTGGATAATAGCATGGTTGGTTAAAAAAGGTAAATAACCTTTTGTGTTTTTGGAGAAAGTAGACCTAATTCTAAACATGAGCTGCTAAATTGATGTGTTTTGGATTGAGATGTTAGAATGGGAAGAGAGCCAATTTTCAGTTTTATACTTGGATTGCTTCTGATGCAGATGGGTCTTGTCATATCTGGTAGCTTGTCACTCAGTCACAAAATATATTTGGTTCAGACTGTTTTGTATATAGTGCCTTATTTTAAAGGAGTTGCGGGCTGAATTATTGAGCCAAGGCTCATTATTTTATGCTTTTGATAAAGTTTAGGGGATCAAAAATACTTTTGGGGAATAAGAACCAAGATGCCAGTGATTAAATGATAATCAGAGATGCTCTTCATCCATATGTGAAATGCTTTCATTTTCCATAATTACTTGGTGCATTGTATGAAAGAAATATGCTTTTGTATGTTTGAAAGAAGGGTAACCATGGGATTGTGCCTACATTTGAAATCTAGCAGAGATGTACATTGAATTTGTTCAGGGTGGTGGTGTTATGCAGCAGTGGGATGTGATGAAAGTTGATCTACTAGTATTGTATTGGCTTATGCCTCTTGAGTTAGTAATAAGAACAACACTGGAAAAATTATTTTGATGAATAACTAATGAACTGTTGCAATCAGGTGAAGAATTCATCTTATGAAGAGGCTTTTAAGCAAAAGCAAGTGAACAAAAAAAAGAGGATAATCTACGATTCAGGTAACATGTCATTGCTTTTTTGTACTATTTCATAGCTTGGAGTAGAAAGTTTTCTTTTAGATCTGGGGAAAGGCTCATCATTTGTCAGCTGGACCAACAGAGATATAGTCTCTGTGTTGTCCAGCTGGTCCTTAGATTATCCACCAGGGAGACCAAGGCTACAATTCTATTCATGTTTACCTTAGAATGAATTCCACTGAACTCAGTGGAACTTATTTCTGAGGAGACACACATGGCATTGTGGTGCAAGGCTATCTCTGCCCTGAACCCAGATTGAAATGGGTCCAGATAATCCATTTATTTCAGTATACCTTGTAGTTGAAATGCAGCCACCCATTTAATTGCCTTGCCCAGAAATGGGAAATTCAAGACTGTCTGGTAATTATCCAATATGTTGGATCCAGAGAGGACTTCTTCAGGAGGGCTTCTTCATCGGGTGGCTTCTTCTTCACTGCCAGTTTTACCACCACTGGCAACACTCCCTCCATCACAGATGAATTTACCACCTTCACCATCCATTTGACTAGTCCGCCCCCCCCCCGACTGAATAAACCTAAACTGAACAAAGGTCAAATGACTTCCTGTTCCAAATGTACCTGTCCGCATTCTCAGGTTGTGCAATCTAAAAAGAATCTCAGCCAACAGGCATCTTGGGAACATCGACTGGCACTATTAATATGGTGTCAAAGTAATGATGGATGCCGGCATTATTACCTGCTTAGCAAGTTGGTCACAGTAAGCTAATGAGCTGTTCTCTCTTCCCTGAGGAATTACTGTGAAGCAATACAGGCTGAAACTCAGGGGAGGGTATAGACATAACCTTTTTTCCTATGAGTTTTTCAAAGTCTGTATGGAAGAATCAAATGTGTTTAACTTGTGTTTAAATGCAGATTCTGAAGAGGAAGTGCAGTTGGTTAAAAAATCTAAGAAGCCACCTGATAGAAAACAGATTTCAAAATCTGATAACACTCTAAAGAAAGAACCTGTTGTTTATGTTTCAGAAACAGGTAATGTGTTCGCCATTACAGTGCTAGAGCCTGGGTGCATTTATGTGTAGAAATGCTTTTAGTGTTTGCTTAAATTTAGGCTATGTAGTACAAAGGAGATTTTAAAAAATAAACCAACTATTTTTAGTCATAGAGCACAGAAGTTGGTTTTTGATTTGAATATGAGCTTCTCTGTTTCCTTTTTTTATGTGTCCTATTGGCTTCTGTCGGACCAAGACTCTTGAACTTTTAACATCTTTGGTTCTTAATATCTGCTGTATTATATAAAAACAGAAACTGTGATTCCTTAGGTAACAATTACTTTATGGTGTGCAATGAATCGGTGGAATTGCTTGCCACAGGATTTTGTGATAATGCCTGGCCTAGAGATGGTTGAAAGAGGAATGGACAAATTTATGGAGGAAACGTCTACCACGTTGCAAGCCATGATGACTATATGCAACCTCTGGGTTTATAGGTAGCCTAGCTCTGAATGCCAAATTTAAGGTGTGACCACAGGATATAGGTATCTTGTCATGAATGGTGAATGTCATCTGTTGGGCCATTGTAAGATACAGGAAACTGGAGTAGATGGGCCCTTGGCCTGATTCATTAGGGTGGCTTTTATGTTCTTTCATAATATGGAATTCCTGTTGTATGAATAGTTTCCTTTAGGACGTGTTTAGACTGTTTTTTTCTTATCTATTTAAAAAAGAGAGTGTTTGAGAGAGAGGGAGGATGGCTCTACATCATATTTGTACTTTTAGTGCATGGTTGTGTGAGTAGGGATTGTTTAATGGTATAGATGTTGGCATAATAGTTGATCTGATTTAATTATAAAGAAGTGTGTGTATTTACCTGTGACAAGATTACTGAATAGTACTGGAATTAAAATGTAGTTTATGTGGAGGAAAAGTCTCTTTGGGGGAGCAAATCCTAAGTGAGACAGAGACATTTCTGATGTGAAATTTGTTTGTGAGCTTGAGTGGGAATTATGTTTTGAACACATTCAGCAATTTGGGAAAAAATTTGAGTAAACAAGCTGAATAAAGCTGTCTTATGCAGGCTTAAGTACATAGATAAGATAATTGGTAGATGTGAAGGTTTTTTTTCCATGTTGTCTCTTTGTACAGGTTGCAATCCTTCACATGTTTGCTTGGCATAAGACCCCACTTAAATCAGGAACAAATGGAGACATTATGTTTATTTCAACAAGTTGCGCCTATACTTAATAGAGCCTGACATTGTCATGATAAACAAGTGCTGAAATATTCTTGATATGGTTAGCTAGATCTCGTTTTGCTTCCAAAAGTTTCACAGTTCCAGAACTACACATAGCCAGACTGTAATTATGGGCTGAAACATGTAAATAGGTCTTTCAAGGTAGTTTGCAGGTTGAAAAGTAGGGTCTAATCAGCCTACAAAATTGTCTAATCCACAGCAATGTTTTATTAGTTTGTTTGCTCATTATATACTTGTTAATCATTTGTGGACTAAAAGAGAGAGACGATAACTTTTTTGAAAGCTTCCCTGCCTGAAAAGGATTTCTTACTTGTCCCTAGCAGGCAGTGAAGACTGTTGGTAAGACTGGTATAAATTTTGAATTACCTATATGGTCTTACAGTCACCTGTCCCTTTCCACATGCGGTTGTCAGCCACATACAGAAAAAGCAGTGTTAAAATTTCTTAGGTACCATGTTAGGCAGGCTATGGGATGGATAGATAATGTTGTACTGACAGAGTAAGGGAGAATAAAGAAGCTGCAAACTTGGCAGGACAACTTCTAATGCTTGAAAACTGTTCATGTTGAGATTTAGATGGAAGAGTTTTAGTTTCCCAGCACTGATGATGCCCTTGGGGTTGTGCCTGGAGGCAAGGCAACCTGAGTTATTCTGTATTGCATAACTTTAGAAGGTGCAGTCAATGTTTTCTGTATGTGACATGTTAGAAAACATGGATCAAGGTTAATCATGAAATAGTTCAGTTGCATCTCAAACTTACTCTTATTGAATAATCACAGGTCTGCTAAAGGGCAAGGTTGACGTAAACTTTTTTTTCTAAATTTTATTGTATTGCACAAACAAAACAAAACAAAGAGAATATTGCATCGATACGTGCTTATGAATTACTTTTTTAAAAAAGGGAAAAAATATTTATACATATACACAACCAGAGTATCTACATATCAACACTTCATGCGGCTTATTATGTCAAGGAATGGCCTCCAGATATCCTCAAATAAATGGGTTGACATAAAATGTAATTGAAGCAATCTTGGAATTCAAGGCTTAGCAACTTCATTTGATGTGTGTGATGCATAACTGTTTTGTCCACTCAGAGCAGTGTTTTGGTAGCCAAGTGACGTGACTTTCAGCTGTGTATTGAATGAACTCAATAGTTGTTTGTTGGTCTAGAACAGGGGAGGGCAAACCGTGGCCTGGGGGCCAGATCCGGCATCCACACAGATCTGTCTGCCCAGTGAACGGGACCTTTTGGTTCTGTGTGGCTGCCAAGGAATGTCTTCCCTGTTTGGAGGACAGGGATTCTTTGTGCAGTCATGTCTGCTGGAACGTCCTGTTGCGTGGCATTCTTGGATGCCGGACAGACAGCGCAACTACCCAGAGCATCCCTGTCCTCCAAATGGGGAGGACATTGCTTGTCAGCCGCGCCGAATGCTTGGGTGCAGTCCAGATGGGGACCACTTTCTGGGTGCATAGTGCCGGTAAGTTTGAACACCGCTGGTCTAGAAACAGAGGAAAAAGGGTATTTAGTATGCATAGTGGATTCTTGTAATGGCTAATGTTCTGGTTTTCAAACTCATTCAGATTTTCAGAGGTAATGTTTAGGTCTTTCAGACTGCAGGCTTTCTTTCTACATTATAACTAGTGTCATCAGAACTATATAAACTCTTCTGCTATTTTGCTGTCATAGTTAGTTCCCAATTAGGAGAATTTGTTTTGGAGGAAGAGGGAAAACAGTTACCATACAGATAGTACTATGCTTGTGCATACTGAGTTAGGAAGAATTGAGACCAAAATATTTTTGGTCTCTCACTAAATCTGGTCCAGTAATGTGCAGCATTTCACTTTTTGAAGCAGTAGTAAAACTCTTCACTTAGAAACGGTTGCAATTGTCTGTCTGAACCTAGTCCTATAAAAAGGTAAGCTGTGATCCTCATTTGCTTCTGGAGTGGTTTGTGGATTGTAACATTTTAAACACCTTTTAAAATGGAAGCTTTAAGGCTTAATATTTATTTTTTGTTTACCAATGTAAAGAATCTTTAATTTTTTATGGGAAGTTTTTTGGCTTCCTCAAATTCTATAGTATATGGGGGATATAGTTCATGTAAAAAAATTATTTTTAACAGGATGTGTTCTACAGGTCATTAGGTTTATCATTTTAATCCCTATTAAACACATTTCATCATTACACTGTTTGGTTACACCTGCTTTCTTTCCTTTTAGACCATTGATTTGTTAAGGACAGAACATAGTGTAACTCACAAGTAATGGGAAAAGGAAGTGCAATTTTATAAATACTTCCATTGCTAACCAGTCTTGGTTAGATTAATTCAGTATGTTGGGAGACGTCCAAATTATTGTACCTGTTAAGTATCTCTTCCACCGTAGTGTTCTCGTGAAGTATGGGACCTTGAGTGTTGTTTGCAGAAGATGACCTGTTAATTTTGCATTGAACCTTGCCCAGTGTCATAAAGTGCTTTCAGTCGGCAAGAGCATTGACTTTTGTTCTAATAGAGCTTAGTGCTTTTCTGACTATTCTTAGTACACAGTTATTATGTATATGCGTTTTGACTGTATTTGTTCATATCAGAGTACCATTTTGAAGTTTTCTTCTATTCACCCTTTTCACACAGAATTGACTTAAATTGTTATAAATCTTGTTGCATTATCAGAGTCAGCAGAAATTTGAGACTGTCATCCATGTTTCATTGATTATATTCTCTCCTAAATGAAGAATAGGACAATAATGAAAGGGAAACAAAAAAAGGGGTTTGGCATTTAATATATTGCAGGTATTAGGCAAACACATAGCAATTTGGAGTCCATTAGAAGGGATAAGTATGTGAAGAATAGAGTAACTGCCTTGGCTGATGTCTGGAAACCTGTCTGACGCACATACATGCCATCCTAATTCCACAAAAGTTAGCAAAATGGCTTTATAGCAGTACTTTTCACCCAGAAGTACTAGTACTGCTAATGGTGGCAGGTGGTACTTGGCCCTACTGCCAAGGCAACCATGTGGTATTGCCCTGCCTGGCTCAGCCCAAATGTGCTGGAAGTGGAGATGGCTGGGGCATGAGTTGACTGTGCAGCTGCTTGTCCTTCAGAAGAGGAACAGTTTGGGGAAGGAAGGTGCCCCAACTATGGGGCAACCTGTCCTCTTATGTGTACATAGAATGATTCTGCTGGCAGTGCTGTTATGTGCAAAAGTGGTACCCCAAAAGAGTGGAACTTTGAAAAGAGGTACCTGCAAAAAGATTTTTATTTAATAGGCCTACTTTATAGCTTGTTTTGGAGCTGAAAAGGGAAAGATCTTCCAAGAAAGAGGGAGTACTAGTTACTCACATTTATGAAACTTGCAAGTTATATTTTTTGGATCCAAGTGCAAGGATAGCAGGATGACAGTTGCTGCGATGTGAAGGTTCATGTCTGTTTTTAGTTTTTCCAGTGCAGTAATAAAATGGGATTAATACCGGACTAGACTGAGTGAATCAATTTTATGTTTTTATGATAGCAGAGGAGTTTGACATTTTAGATAAGGCAGTTATAATTATATTGGTTTAAAGTGTGTGCTGGTGTTGCATTTGGTATTGAACTGTAATTCCAAAGTCTATATAGGAAGTGTGTACAATTGGGAATAAGACTTCCAGGTGGGGATTGCTGTTTTCACCAGCATTTCAAGATTTTTGGCTAGAGTTCTAGGTTTTATAATGCATGTAGGATATTGGTAACTGTCCCACCTATATTAAAATGCATGTTTGCTTCAAACATTGATGTTACTGTGAATACTTGGGCTCTCTTCCTGTTAGGAATTTTGGATGTGCTTGTACCCCCCTCACTGGTGTTAACTCCAGGTTGTCTGGCATCCTCAGTAATGAGTAGTAATATGGCTATGAGTAATAGGACCCCTATAATCTGGAAGAGGTGAAAAGCAAGGGTACTTTCCTGCTCCTTGGGTGTTCTTTGAAAAGCAAGGGAATGGTAGTGCTGTTGGAACAGCTCTCTACCAGTTTTGTGGCCTTGGCAAATGTCCAGTCTTGCCAACCTTGCCCTGCAGCTTTTCTTTGTAGGGCATTTGGCTGTATCATGTTTGTTTGAATGTGGCACTGTCCACCTGATTTTCACCCACAGTCTCCAGTTCTCTCAGATGATATATTGGGTGGTTAGAGAGACAGTGCATTCAAATAAATGCCAAATTTATTAGTAATATTTTTTTAGGCAGTGAGGGTGAGGACGTGTCTGCAAGAGCCCAAAATTCATGCCAGGTTGAGAGTTCTTCTTGGAATGTAGAACCTGATGACACCCTTCCACTTTTCATCTTGTAGAAAATGTTGTGAAACATTAAGCAGTAAAGAAGAGTTAGAATAAAGGTATTGCTGTTTAGTGTCTTGGCCCTGAAGCGTTGCTGCTTGCTATTCTTTCACTCAGATGAAGACGAAGATTTTGTTAATAAGAAGGCTTCCCAAAAACCCAAGGAGAATGGGACATCTTCAAGCATTTGTCTAGGAACTTCTGGACCACCAAAGACAGATCTAAAACAGAAAATAAAAAGTAAACCCATGTCCCCTATGAAACTGACACCAACTTCTGCAATAGATTTCTTTGGAACTGGGAGCATTCAGCGATCTGAGAAGAAATTGGTATCAAGCAAACGAAAAGAAGTAAGTAATGCAAAATTGTGGCTGCTTTTTTCCATGTAGCTGATGCATACTTACGAGCAAAGAAAACTTTGAGTGTTATGAAAATTACAGTTGTGTGTTTTGATTCAGCTACACCTTATGGTGGAAGGGTAGTGAGTGAGTGCTGTGAGTGAGTGAGTGAGTGCTGTTGAAGAGGAGACCAAAACTGCTTTATTTTAGCACTTTGGTTTTCTTTAGTTTTTGGTGCCTTCCAGTAAAAGGTGGAATTGCTGTTAAAAAATTTGAATTGCAACTTTATGATTGAGAAAACAAAATTAATTTACTTGAACTATTGCACAGTTTGACATTTAACAAGTTTTTTAAAAATTGTAATTATCTAAAATTATCATAAAACAGGAGATGGGTTTAAATTTATATTTAAATTAAAGGCAGGAGGTCTGGTCTAGAGGGTAGAGCCTCCGTCTGCCTGAAGATAACATCCACAAGGTCGCCAGTTCAAGGCCACCGGCACCGTGCGACCTTGAAGCAGCTGACAAGCTGAAGCCGAGCTATTCCATCTGCTCTGAGCATGGGAGGATGGAGGCCAGAATGTGAAGCCTGATCGGAATGAAACACCTTGAATGTAGTGGTTCTTGAAAGAAAGAAACTTCTTTCAAATTGTAAAAATCCCTATTTAATAAGGGATTTAGATAAAGCCTGCCTATGTAAACCGCCTTGAATAAAGTCTTGAATAAAGACCAAGAAAGGCGGTATATAAATACCTGTTGTTGTTGTTGTTGTTGTTGTTGTTATAATAACTCTCAATGGCCTATATCTCAGAAATCTGTTGGGAAAGAGAGACTTTTGTGACCTACAAAGACCAGGGTGAATCTGGCATATTTCTATGGGGAGGAAATGCCACAAATGTGGAGCCATCACTGAAACTTTCTTTTCTTTCTAAACAATGCTGTTACATTTGTGATAAGTCTATTGTCATTGGTGTATACAGGTTGAGTCTCATTATTCCGAAGGGTTCTGTTCCCCAGAACTCACTTGAATGGCAAAAATCCGCACTAAAGCAAATCCATTTTAAAAACAAAGTCCCTTTTCTCTGGTGATTTAAAAACAACCTTGTTGACTTTTGTGATGTTAAGACAGGTCATTAGGCGGACAATCCATCATCAGTCTCTCTCCAGGAGAGCCAGGGACCCCTCCCTTCATCCAGAGCAAGTGATCTTTCTTTCACCTGGTAGGGGTCACTTTGCCTTGGAGAGAGAATCAGCCAGCTGCCATCTCTTGCATTAACAAATGACTGTTTTCCTTTAATTTAAAGGGCCCTTCTCATCAAGCTGAGATAGAAAAATCTGTGGATAATTAGGTTATACCTGCAATCCCTTGCATGACTCTCTCTACAATAGTAAGAAAAGCAGTTTTTAAAACTGTGATGTTAAAGGGGTGCATTTTTCCCCTTCTCCAGGGATCAGCACTTTCCTTCTCACTTGCAGTGGCCACTCGTATTGAGTCAAATCTGTGTATAAAAAAATCAGTGTATAACAAGATTGCACCAATATATAGAGCAAGTAGTTTCTTGCAACTGACTTATGATCCTTTGGTTGGCAAGTAAGGGAAGGGCATCTGGGTACAGAACTTAGCTCATAAGACTATCACTTAAATGAAGTTAGTATTTGGTAAAAGAGATTTTCATGGCCCTGTCCCAAGGTGTTCTGCAAACTGCTAAGTAAAGCACATGCCAAAACTACAGTTTTCTGGCCCAAGTGAAATTTGAAGGAATTGTGAGGAGATAAATTGAAAATCTTCCAGGGAAGAAGAGTCAGCGTTTTTTTTTTTCATTCATTGTTATACTCTCCCTGTCTCTTAACTGCCAGGGCAAATAAGTGCATACATTCCAACAAAAAGCAGTTCAGTAGTAGAATCATTCATTCTTTTTTTTTTTCCCTTCCCAGCAACTCTGAATCATTTAGCATTTGTCTCCTTCTCAAGAAAACAATCATACTATCTGTTATGAGTTGAAATTTCATGTACTTTTCTTCCTCCTGCCACTTATAATAGTGAATTTGGTTCTACGAATTGGGAATGGAAAGGTTAGGACATAGCATGGGATTAACTGGGGCTTGTCCAAACCAAAATGAATGTGGGGAATGTGGATTCCAATCTACCCTCTATGAAGCATCAGTGACTGAACTGGGAAATACGCCAGGGGCCTATTCCTTGAAATGGGGGTCACTTTCAGCTTTTGTGTTACTGCTTTTATGAAAATCTGTCTGAATTTACAAGCATAGGAGCAAAGTACATCTCAGGTCGCAATCCTAACCCCTTATGTCAGTGCTTTCCTGCACTGGCATAGCGGTGCCAATGGAACATGTGCTGCATCCTGCAGTTGGGTGTCACTCAAGGAAGCCTCTACGAGGTAAGGGAATGTTTGTTCCCTTACTTCAGAGCTACATTGCCCTTATGTCAGTGCTGGAAATCGCTGAGATAAGGGGTTAGGATTGCACCCTCAGTCTGGTAAGTTCTTTTATATTTTGATTTATATCTGGCTCTATTAGGTGGACTCAAAGCAGTTTACAGTATTTTTTTTTCTACATGTTTATAATCCTGTCTGCAAGAGACTCACAAGATTAAAGAACAGAATGGTATGGAGGATTAAAAGAGGCCAAATGAATTCAAAATGTCACTGTAAACCTAACATAATGGGTGAGCATAAAGAGATGGGAGAAAAAAAGCTCAGTCCTATATGCAGTTAAGTTTCTGAGGCTCTACCCAGAGTGAAGGTAGATTTTGAATTCCTGTTCCTGGAATGCTTCTCCTGTTTAATATGGTATCTGCATTTGAGAGGGTTTCTTACTATTGTATAGAGTTCAATGTGTATTGGTGCAGATATTTAGGGTCAGTGTGATAAAATGTGGGTAAATGTCCTTATAACTAAGGAAGATTACCCATTTTCATTATTGGGTTGTTGCTGTGTATACATCATATATGTATAGCATCATATGGCAAACTGTCATCTTTTAAGTACACTTTCCATGCTAAGGTATCTGCATATTATAAATTCTGTCATTTTGTCAAGGACTTCTTCATGAGATACTGATTTTTTCCCATTTTTGAGAAATGTGTATGAAAGTATCTTCCATAAACAGCTTTGATACTTTGGGTTGAGGCTTTGCCATGTTTCTTCTCATTCGTCTAACAATATTTCCTGGCATGTGTCTTAATATTGGTCCCAAAGTGAACCCCTCAGTGATGCTTCTTTTTTGTGGTGCAGCCTTCACAAAGCAGGGATTCCACACTAGATGATGAGGCTATTGCGAGGCAACTACAGCTTGAAGAGAATACAGAGGTAAAATTCTTGAACAGTTCTGTTTTTAGCAGTCCTTTTTAAATATTGAATGTGTGGGATCCCATTTTTAATTAGGAAGTTTTTATCTGCAGTGTTCATTAGGAGTACATTATTTCAGTACAGACTTCTTGTTGAAACTTAACTCTTCAGTTTACTTTGCAGTTCGCTATCTCTTTCCATCTGTGTGCTCTACACTTTTATCTGAGTCACACCACTTAAAAACATAGTTTTCAAAGAATGACTTTTGAGTTTTTTGTTCCTTTATCCTAACTTCAGTGTACCAGGTGAATTACCAAATTTTACTTCCTTTGTTAAGCTATGGAGCATTACATACAGGTGGAGCCTATTTATCCGCATTAGTTCCGTTCCGTGACTCGGCGCGATTAACAAAAAACGTGTTGTGCTAAATTCCATAGAGTTATGCAAATACACTGCAGCCTGACATTGCCGGATGGAAGGAAACTAAGGCTACTGTTATCAATCCCCTCCCCTCCGTACTCAACCCTCCCCGTTGCCAGCTGCCCCGCTTCTTTCACAGTTGGGATGCTGATCTTTTGAGTCCAACCCTATGCATTTCTACTCAGAAGTAAGCCCCATTCCAGTCAATACGAGGAAAGTGTGGAGAAGATTGTAGGCTATATCTCATGCTTTGCTTGGTGGGAAGGCTTGCTTGTGTCGGTGATTGCCTGCACCATGGGGGGGGGGGTTGCTTGTGTCGCTGATTGCCTGCACCATCTCAATGGGGGGGGGGAATTTCGCAAACACTCCCTGGGTTTTTTCAAGCAATCCCCTCTGTTGCTACCACACCTGCCTCTGAGTGTGTGTGTGTGTGTGTGTGTGTGTGTGTGTGTGTGTGTGAGAGAGAGAGAGTGCTCCACCTTGCTGCACGTGTTCTGGCTGCAGAGATTTTCGGCTCCCCTTTCCCCTCTTCAGCCTCTTCACTGGCCCAGGGGCTCCAGGAGTGTTATTGTTCCTTTGCAAGGGGAACCTCTTCCAGGGCTCCAGGGCTATTTCCCTGCCTGGGTGAGGCAGAGCCTTTTTGCAGTGTTTTGGGCTGCCTGGAAATGGATCGAGATGCCAGCAGGGCAAAGGAGATATCCGTGGATAAAAAAAATCCGTGGATAAATAGGCTGCACCTGTAGTTGTATTCTTCCCACTTCTCCCTGCTGCCTCTCCCCCTCAGCTTTAGGAGGCTTACTAAGTAGATAAATGCACAGGCATAACCTTCAGTACAGGCATCCCCCAGTATCTGCAAAACTGGTTCCCCATGCCCTCTGCATACCCTTCTGTACCCAATATCTTCATTTATCTTCATTACATTTATGAAAAGCAGTAATGTGTCTTGCTTTAACCAAACCATATGAACAGAAAATTTATAGCAAGACAAGCAGGCAGGCAGCCTGCAGGCTAGAGTGTCGACTTAAGAGCCAACATTAACTTTCTGCTAATTGTCAGTAAAGAATTTTTCAAAGAAATTGATATATTGCAAATATTACTTGATTTTTAATGAAAGCATATGTACCTATTAAAGTTGGGGGGGGGGAGCAAGTGTTGCTGTTTTTCCACTTTGTATCCTGTCTTGCCTAACTTCCATTTTTGCTGCTGAGTCTGTCTGTGTTCACCTTCATACTGAAAACTGGAAAGATTAATCGTATTAATTGGTCTGACTATTCTCCGGTGGCTTATGATCACATAAAAGTAGAGCCTGTGGCATTCTTCTGCTTATGAAATTATCTGTCTGATTCAGGCATCGAGGCTAGTTTTGATCTGATTCTTGCCCAAAGATTAGATTTGTGCAATATGTATGGTACAGCTCCTATCAATAAACCTCTTGGGGAGAACAAATTAGTTTTCCTCTAAAAACCAATATTTGATAATACCAGGATGCAAGTTACCATATACGTTGCATTTATTGTGTTAAGGGCAACATGAAGGAAAACTTCACTCGGTTTGTCCTTATTGTGTTCCATTGAATAATTACAAACGTTTGTACCTGGGCAGAAAGCTAGTTTAAAAGATAGCTATTGAAAATGCAACTTATATTTTACGTAAGTTAGAATGTCCCTTCTGTATGTTTGTCTCTTTTTTTTACCACCAAATTCAACTTCCACAGTCAATATCGGTGTGCGACGTGTGCATGTAGTAACAGTAAGCATGGCAATGGCATGCTCCCTCCATGATGTGGCATCATATTATTGTGGGCAGATCTTGTCAAAAGTGTGTGAGGGTCTGTAGCTGAGGACCAAATAGGTCTGATCCCTCTTGTTTGGAAATGGTGATTGGTTTTGCTTCTTGTAAAATAGCTTATGCTAATTTTTGGCTTAAAGGCATATTGATCTTTTATGCACAAGCAGTGTTTATTATTAGCAATGATGATTTACTTTTTTAATGGTTTATGATGTGTTGTGTACTTCTTGCAGTTGGAAAGACAGCTGCATGAAGATGAAGAATTCGCCAGAACTCTGGCTGTGTTGGATGAAACACCAAAGAAGAAAAAGGTAATATTCTGTAGCAGTGGAGGAGGGGTCATAGGAGGGTTTTACTTCCTACTCATTTTGATAATTGACAAGAGCACATGACTATAGTATTTGGGCTTGGCCCGACAGAGGAGGCACCCTGTCCCAGTTCTGTTGTCTTGGTGTTAATGTGGGTGTGTCCAAGAAGGCCTTTGCGTTGCCTTGCTATATCTTGGGGGGAAAATGTTCACATAACTTTTGTCTCTTATATAGGCCTCTTACTTTCTTATCCATTTAATGCTATTTTTTTTCTTTTCCCTCTGTCCTATAATCATATGGTGGTTTTCTGTTATTAATTGACATTACTGTGGTGCTGAGGCATGGTCCCTGAAGTATCATATCATGGTCGTGTACAGTCTGCATGAGTGAATTATTCATACATCTTGATCTGTGGCTCTGCTTGTTTTGGAAGTTTAGTGCAAACAAAATTCACATCCAGAGCCATCTGCTACTAGAAATTAACGACTACTGAACATTTAGACCTCCACTAAGTAATCTCAGTCATGCATCCAAAATGGCGATGGCCTAGTATCTCTAATTACCTTTGTGAACAAAGACATTTGTGGTGTTGCCTTTTTAAAATTTCAGCACCTCAGGTACCTGAATGTAGAAAATAAGACAAAGAGGAAGGCTATCGGTTTTAAAGCGGTTTGACAGTAGACTATTGATCCAAAAAGCTTTGGAATAGCTGAAATTGAAAAAATTTACTCTGTAATATTTCAAAGTTAGTATGTCATGTTTTGTTTAATAGATTAGTTTGAACTGCAAAAATAGGAAATCTCTCAAACAACTTAAAAAAAAAAACTATAATATTGAGTTTGCAGGTGGGCCCTTTTTATTTGACTCACCAAGGGGTTCCAGACCCATAGTGGAGAGCCCCACCTGACCTGGATGTGAATAGAAGTGCCTTTTGTTTGTGTCTGGAAGGCTTTCTGAGGCCTGGAGAGCCCCCTCCCCCGCCAAGGTGTCAGAAAGGCACTTCTGGTTTTTCTGAAAGAAATTATGTCATTCGGTTATCCACATGTTTCTGCATGCACAGGGGTTCTGGAAACAGAACCTCCACAAATGCTGAGGTCTGACTGTATTTTTGTTCTCTTGAGAATTTTGAAAAATAGTCAGCATTTTTCATAGAAAATATGCTTTCCAAGTTCTTAATTTAAAAAACCCCTCCTAAGTATCTGTGTAGTATTTCTCCAATAGCTCCAAGCCCTGCCAGGGCTGTTAGGAGAGAGGAGACAGGCAAGTATAGCATGGTAATGACTAGTTCCGTTGCTTGGTGTTCCTCTTCCCAGTAACCCCAGAACAAAGGCTGGTGTAGAGATTTAACCTTGGTGGCTCAGTTGCCTGTCCCTATTCTGTAATCTGCTGCAGAATCCTATTCAAGACCAAATTTTGCAACCTACAATAGGCTATTATCAAACAACTATACCTTAATACTTTTTATACTCTTCTACTCTAATACAGACATTTCTTATGTAAATAAGCACAGTCTTGCTTTTGTTGGTTGGGACTGATAACCTGTCTGCAGGTCAAATAATCCTCTCTATTTGAATAAAAGGTTGTGGGCCTATTTTGAATTTATAGCCCTATAATGTCTCTCCAGATCAGGCTGAAAATAGCTTTTTATTTTGGCCTCATTCTTTAGCCTCGAAAAGATCCAGAAGAGAAACTACCAGATTCAACAGTCAAAACTAGTCCAGATGAAACAGAAAAAAATAAACAGATGCACAAAGGTAACTCTTACCCAGAAAATAAATGTTTAGCTTGCTGTTTTGTAGCATTTTGTTTTAAAATCTAAGTTTTTCCTGTTTCCCCAGCGAAACCGGCCACCTCATTATTTGAGTCAAAAACTTATTCTGCAAAGGATCAGACATATTCAGAAAGTTCAAGAATGCTGGGTCAGCGCCCAGAGTCATCTTTTAGTAAGGAAAGGATGGATTTGGAGGATAAAACATTGTCTTCAAAAGCTAGTTCCAAGCTGGCAGCTCTGAAGCAAAAAACAGAAGTTATTAAGCAAGAAAATGGAACTCCAAAAGGAGACAGTAGCAAAAAAGAAAGCGGAATTGCAAAAGGAAAGACTGTTTCACCAAAGGAAGAGAAAACACCTAAAAAGGAGATCTCTCCCCAAAAATCTAAGGTAGGTTTGAGGAACAGCCTTTAGGTATAACATAAAACCTATTGATGTTAAATTAAAAAGTGGGCCCCATGAGGTTTCTCACTCCTCAAATGTCAAGAATAAAAATGTTTCAAACCCTCTAGAAACCATATATAAAAGGGGCGGGGGGGTTCCTCAGATTTACTGGTGGTTAGTTCCAAAGACATGGTGCCACAACAGAAAAGGCCCTGCACCTTGCTGCCATCTCCTTGGCCTCAGGTGGCAGCAGTGTACTAAGCAGAGCCCTTGGGATTGTAGGGGACATGCAGGATGATTTGGTCCTCGAGGTATCCTGATCCTGTGCCAGATAAGTTCATCACCAACATCTTGAATTGTTGCCAGCATCAGCACCTACCTGAGCAGGCTGATTATCCTCAGCCCTTTCCATAGTATGACCCCTCTTCTCTCTTACTCAACAGCATATTGTGAAGAATACAAAACTATTTAAATTAACTGGGCTGATAGGCTGTGGTCAAATAAAGCTGTTCTCATTTAATGTTTCGCCTAGTACTTTGGTAGGCATTCTCAAAAGACAGATGCATTCTCTACATCAAATAGCTCTTCAAACTATCCAATATAACTGATGTAACTGATATTCTGATCTTAAAGTTCCAAATACCTGTTGTTCTATCTCAGTTCTTAAAGTTTTGGATACTTGTATTTTTGAGCGCAGGTAACCAAGAGTCTGCAAGAGGGATCTGAAGGCCTTAGGGATGGACCTCAACAAGTGGGAAACCCTGGCCTCTGAGCAGCCCGCTTGGAGGCAGGCTGTGCAGCATGGCCTTTCCCAGTTTGAAGAGACACTTTGCCAACAGCCTGAGGCTAAGAGGCAAAGAAGGAAGGCCCATAGCCAGGGAGACAGACCAGGGACAGACTGCACTTGCTCCCGGTGTGGAAGGAATTGTCACTCCCGGATTGGCCTTTTCAGCCACACTAGACGCTGTGCCAGAACCACCTTTCAGAGCGCGATACCATAGTCTTTTGAGACTGAAGGTTGCCAATACAAATACAAAAACCAAGAGTCATTTACACTTAGTGTCAAGACTATATTTGCAGATGAGAGTTTCTTTTTGAGACTAGCTGCAAGATAGAATGAAAATCTTGTTAGTTTCATCTTTATCCCTCTGTTCTCTCCTTACATAATTTGGTGCGCTTAAGGAAGATGTTTGTTTTAAATGCTGCTGTTTGGTTTTTTACCATTCGCAAGAGTTTTAAGATTGACATTCATTTTCCCCCAAATTGAAGCATGAGAATAACATCTTGAAGAAATTAAACAAATGAAGGTTTTAAAAGGAAACATATTTTCAGTAAAGATTGTGCAATACAGGCATTAAAGTGACTTGTTCACAAATCTGTCAATACCAAGAACACTGGAACATACTGACTGGCAGTAAAATCAGACCAAAGCAATCAAAGATTGACAGGAAAAGAGGAAGGGACAGAATAATGCAGTCCAGTGAGAATGCAAATGGGCATAAAATCCACTAGGAAGTAAATTGGAGTGAAAATTCTGAATATGATCGAGCCACATCAGAAGGATCTAGAAATATTAATAATGATTAATACTTAGCCTTTGTATTACTTTGTGTAATCCTTATAACAATCCTGTTAAGATAAACAAGTATTATTTTCATATACAGCTAGGGAGCTGAGGCCGAGTGTCTTGCTTAAGATCATCTAGTGGGTTCAGAGAGAAGCAAGAACTGGCAAGGCCTGATTCACAGCTCAGTTTCTTAGCTGCTACTTTACAGCAGCCCTCAAGAGAGAATGATTCGCTTTCTATAGTACAGGTGCATATATATTTTGCTGCTTAGTAGGAAAAATCCAGAAAAAGTTTGCCAAATATGATTAAAGAATAAAACTTTTTTTCCTTTGAACTATTGGATTTCAGCTAGTTGGCTTTTGTTAGTATTTATGAAGAAGTTCTTAAGTCTGTTTTTATTAATGTGTACTAATTCCTCTGTGTAATTTGAACCACATAGGCCCCAATTACATCCATGCTGCATAATATTCTTTTTTTCCTCCTTAAAGTCTATAAGTCCTGAGGACTCTGAAAAGAAGCGAGCCAACTATCAGGCTTATAGGAGCTACCTTAACCGAGAAGGTCCAAAAGCGCTTGGTTCTAAAGAGATACCGCAAGTAAGTTCACATGTGTGTTGCACAAGGGGAAAACGCAGTGGGAAGGGAGTATGTGTTTGCAAACAGACAGCCAGTTTTGTCAGCTGTGGTTTACAAGAATCTTCTGTTCGCAATGGGTCTAAAAATGATTGTCATATATAGCAGGTATGATGCAGAAAAACAATTATTAGCAAAATCATTTTTTCTTCAACACTTGGAACAAAGCCTTGTACATTTTGCATCTGTTGTTGTAAATTTAATACTTATTGTTGTGACATTTTGATTCTTAGGGTGGTGAAAATTGCTTGGAAGGCCTGACATTTGTAATCACAGGTGTCTTGGAATCAATTGAACGAGATGAAGCCAAGTCACTCATTGAACGCTATGGGGGGAAAGTGACTGGTAACATTAGCAAGAAGACCAACTATCTTGTTATGGGCCGTGACTGTGGCGCATCTAAGTGTGATAAGGTAAATTATTCTCAGTATGATGGAACTAAATGTATCGCGGTCATAGAATCCCTAATTTAATCATAGTTGGTTTCTCTTCTGATTTATATGACATCCTTGTCTCCAGTCTTGCCAGTCCTACATTTATGCAGGATTTAGTCATTTGGGACAATCTGCCAGCATTTAATGTTTCTGTGTGTCTGAAATAGGCCCTTTTTTCCTGTCATGTGACAGTCATAATGGTGGTGACCACCATTGTTTGGCACTAGCATATGGCATTCAGAAATCTATTGTTTCTGATTATGGAGAATCCATAGCTTTTAGTCACTGGTAGGCCTGCTCTCCATGGTTGCGTCTAGCCTTCTTTTAGAGGTCAAGTAAGTTAATGGCTGTTCCACGTCACAGAAGTTACTATCATGAAAGTTTATTATGAAATATGTGATGAATTACTTTTTCTGCTTGTCTACTGCAATTTGCTTGTCCCAAACTTAGTCCTAGTCAGTTTAAATGCATTACCTGGTATTAGACTGGTATATGAAAGAGAGGAATCATTTTATGTCATCTGTTAACCGCACTCTCATTATAAGATAATAAACCTCAAACATGTTCTCTTTGTTGCGTTTGGGCATTTACAAAAAAAGATAAATTCTTTAGCCTTTTCTGATAAGATAAATGCTCCATAACCAACTTATTTTTTCAGATAGGATGTGGAGAGCTGTATTTTTCATATGAAGAAAGTTTTGAATGAATCCAAGACAGATGTGCTGTGCACGTAGGTAATCGCTGCCAGAGGAGTAGTCTGTAGCAGCAAAACAACCAAGGGGGTCTGGTAGTATCTTTAGGCAGGCATTTTTGATTGCACATATGCTTTTTTGTATTACAGTCCACTACATACATGGGGTATGAAAAAAATGTAAACGGTGCAAATATAAGAGGTTCTTTGTATATTTATGCTTTACATAGACCTGTCATAGACTAAGCAGTTTGCCTTTTGTGGCCATTTGGTCCACTGTACATTTCTTTTTTCTGCTTCTCTGTACCTGTGTATGGATATGTATGTATACACCCTACCAAGTAAGTAACACTTTCTGCATGTGATGAAGTGGGCTCTTGTCTACCTATGGTCTTAACACAGGGCACTGTATAAACACGAGCTATGGTGAACTTTTATTTCTGACCTAGGCATCAGCTTTAGGAACAAAAATTATTGATGAAGATGGCCTGTTTGATCTGATTCAAACTTTGCCAGGCAAGAGGTCCAAATATGAAGTGGCGGCTGAAACAGAGGTTTGTACAACTCTGAAGAGGATCTGTTAAGTTTACAATCAGTAAATTGCACCATTCCTTTAAATGAAAGTAAAATAGAGCAGGATCCTTATATTCTCAGTTTAGAAGAACTGAAACTTCTACTGTATTTGAATTTAGGGTGATGCTGTCCTCTTTAACTTCAGAGCTGAATGGGAAGTTCTGTAATCTATTTTCTAGTATTGTGGTGGAGGAGGGTTGGGGATATGAATTTGATTGTAGTGGCAGTGGAAAAGAGAATTCCTTTTTCTTTCTACTGATGCCCCTTTTCTCAGTAGCTTTCCCAGAAAGATGGAAAACATACAGCAAGCCTCCTTTTTTTCAAAGCAAAGAAACACAATGCAGTTAGAACAGAGTGACTGCATTGTTTTCCCTTGCAGATGGAAAAACAAGTTGGAAGGAGAGTGATCTTGATGGCTTAGTGGGGAAAAGGGCTAAACACTCCTTCCCTCCTGCCGCTACTGCAATCAGCTTTGCAGACTCACCAGCCTGTTTTTTGTTTAAAGAAAAGAAAATACCTAGAGATGAATTACTAATGTTCTGATGTCACAAATAACTTGCCCCATGAATTTCTAGCTGTTCTCTGGACTGTAATTCCAGGCTGTGTGTACTTTGTGCTAGAATGATCAGAATTCTGCACCATGGCAACCCAAATCATGGGCCGACAAAAACTGCATTCTATACGTTGCGTAAATATTGCAAAGTAACACGTTCTGGGATGCCGGTGGGCTCCGTCAACATGCTTTTAAGCCTGTCCATAAGAGCAGCAAACTAATTTATAAAATGAAACCCTGTGTATCTTTCTTTCTAAGGCAAAGAAAATGAAGTGCAAGTCAGAGAAGACCCCACAGAAAGCTGAAGCAGATAAAAGGAAAATAAGCCCTGCAAAGAAAGAGAGTGAACCTAAAAAGAAATTCACCCCTGAAAAAGGCAAGACCTTCAAATTGATCGGCCAGGCAACTACAGAAGGAAGGCAAGGTCTAGACTTTGGACAGAGAATCCTGGAGAAAAATACTTCAAAGGGTGATGAGAGTCCCATTCAAGAAACAAGTAAAGATGGAGCAGAGGTATTGTTGTGGGTGGACAAATACAAACCCACATCCCTTAAAACAATCATTGGACAGCAAGGTGATCAGAGTTGTGCTAATAAACTCTTACGTTGGCTCCAAAACTGGTGCAAGAATACGTCTGATGACAAACGTGGTAATTATATAATATTCTTCTGATGTTTGATGATTGTGTTTTTCCTCAGTATTTTGATGAAGTTTATTTTGCAGGGTATGTCTTGGTACCAGGTCAGGGATCAATTGTGGTGTAGCACTGAAACTCATCTTAAACCACTGGTGTTTTCTGAACCCAGCTGCTGTAATGCAAATGCTCAAGTGAACCAGGTTTCCATTTCCTAGACAGACGTTCTCACAAGTCTTCTTTCTTTCCCCAGCAGACCACCCACTCTTGGGAAGGGGCCATAGCTCAGTGGCAGAGCACATATTTTGTATGCAGAAGGTCTTAGGTTCAATCCTAGGCAGCTCTAGGTGGGACTGGCCAATACCTCAGTCTTAAAACTTGGAGAGTGGCTGCCAGTTGCTGTTGACAATACTGTACTGAGATACATGGACCAACAATCTGAATCATAATAGAGATTCCTATGTAGCCAAATGTCTTGTTCATAGCTCTGTCTTGCTGCTCCAAACAGCACTCGCACTATTTGAAGATAGAATATTGGGCTTAGTGACTAAGATCAGCTGGTTCACAATTCACAAAAGCTGCTTTGCAAACTGAATTCTTTAAAATTAATTTTGAAGTTGAATATCAGTCTGGAAATTGTTTCTCAGATACAATTTTAAAATTTGCTGAAAGAAAATAAACCAGGTTTCATTATTACCCTGAAGCAGGTCTTTGTCAGGAAACTGTTTATGGTTGAAGCAACTAAAAACCTAGAATTAGATTGAGAGCCCAATCCTTTGAATGTCTACTCAGATGTAAGCCTCCTTATAGTCAGTGGGGCTTACTCCAGGTAAGTGTGGATAGGATTGCAACCTCAATTCTGGTAAGAGTTAAACTAGTGTTTGAACTTTGTTTGAAAAGTTGAAGTATCCTGCAATTTCGAGCAGAGAAAATACGCAACCCACTGTGAAATTGCAATGTGATTTGCTAAGGGACTCATTTTTTATAATTAAGAGCTGGTTGACATATTCAGCATAATCATGTGGTTTTGTTGGGACTGTACCACTTCAGATCTCAAAAGGGAAATGTGTGCTTAAGTATTTTCCCATGTAAAATAACACTCCCTGCATGCAGAAAACGAATACATGCAATTTAACCCTCTAGTATCCTACACTCAGGTTTTTCTTTTCTCTTTCATGTGAGGAAATGTTCAGACATGACAGTCCCCCAGTTTAATTTAAAGTGGTATAGTCCCAACTATACTATATCATATAATTATTCTGAAATTATAGGTTGGCTCCAAAATGCTCGTGTTGAATACCATGGTTATAATGGCAATAACTGAAAAGTAGGGATAGCTCATTCCAGATCTGTGAGTAAATCCTCAAAAATTAGTAACCCAACCTGTCCACACATTCCTATGTTACTCACAAATGGCATTTTAAAGGAGGGGGGAACCCCAAATCTCCAGGCTTTCAAAAGCTGTCCTGCCTGATTCCCTGGAAGCAGTTTTTACTTGGTGAAGATGACCATACTTTTGGTAATTTACTATCCTAATTTGTTTTAAGCAGAGGATTTGAATGTGAGCTGATATGACAGGAAACCTTTTGATTGTTTGGCTGTTGAAGTTGGAAGTATTTTGTTTCTCTGAATGTCATAAAGCAGAGGTTCCCAAACTGAGGCTTTGCGTTGGCCCAGCCAGGGAAGAAGCCCTGTCGCTGCCCCCTTAAGAAGTGGGGTGAAGTTGGCAAAGGGACCTCCATGATTGTGCTGCTGTGGAAAAGGGAGCTTTTTAATACATACAGGGGGCAACACCAGCACTCTGGAGGGTGTGGGGAGCCTGCAGCTCCTTTGTGGGCCTCCTCATGCCTCAGAACTGCTCCAAAATGTGAATGCAACCCACTTTTGGTTTTGTGACAAAAACCAGAAGTGAGTCACAATTGCATTTTGGAGCAGTTCTGAGGCACAGGGAGGCCTGCAGAGGAGACTGCGGTCTCCCTGCACCCTCCAGAGGGCTGGCACCACCCCCAGTAAGTACAGGAAAGCCCCCCCTTTCCCTTGCAGCAGCACGATCATGGAGTTCCCGTTGCCGCTGTCGTCCCCCCTGCAAGAACTTAAAAGTGGCCCAGGCGCTACCGGAGAATTTGGAAACCGTTGATCATAAGAGTTTGCCTGTCTTTTTCTTTATATGATGCAGTATGGCTGGATAAAATTTTCCTCCATGTTTTCTCATGCAGTAAAACCCAGTAAAATTGGAAGCAAAAATGATGGTGCTAGTTTCAAAGCTGCTTTGCTTTCTGGCCCTCCGGGGGTTGGTAAAACAACTACTGCTTCATTAGTTTGTGAGGTAAGTTGTATTTTTGCAGGTGGGTGCTGGAGGCAAAGAATGTGGGGAACCCAATCTGTGCTGTCAGGTTTCCACTGCGGTTTTCCATTGAATGAAATTTTTGATTTTGTTTTATTTAAGTGTATTTTAACCTTCTCTGAAGTTGCTGTTACTCATTTCTCAAAACAAGACTGAAATCACACTATCAGTTTTTAACAAAATAGTTTAAATGAGTGTCCTTTTCTTTATGTTACAACCACATACTTAGCTGACCAAACCTGATTAGATCCCCTTTATAAAGCAGACTACTAATGGCTCAGAAACCAACAGTTGTTTCAGGCAAGCTCCCACTCTCCTGGGAGATCAATAAATTGGTGGCTGTTGATCACACATACTTAGAGATTAAGACTACAGTATGTATTGCTTTCGGGTGGGGGGCAGCAGTTGCAAGTTTAGGAAGTTTCCAGGACCAAGTCCTGTTCTCTGAGGAATAATGGCTGCTTCCCGCAGTGGCTGTTCAGGAGGCATATGGAGAAATGGTAGCTAGTTGGCAGCTTGATGCAAGGTCAGTTGGTAGGACCTTGACTAACCTGCACAGTGGGTAGTTGGCCAGAGGACTAGTTGGAAGAGACTTTTTGTAATGTTGCTGTCTTTGTAGTTTCTATGCAGACACACATATTTTGAGCCAAACCTCAAAATTTCTAGAGCAGTGTTTCTCAGATTGTTGTTTGGGACCCACCAGGTGGGTTGCAAGCCATTTTCAGGTGGCTCCCCATTCATTTCAATATTTTATTTTTAATATATTTGATGCTGCCTTGGAATGTGACTGCCTTTGGGGAAATGGTACAGACCTGTACTTTTAACAAGCTACTCTGTATATGTTTTTAACAATGATAGTAAATGGGACTTACTTCTGTAAGTGTGGGTAGGATTGCAGCCTAGAATTGTTAAAAATTTTGCTGCTTGATGGTGTCACTTCTGGTCATGACATCACTTCTGGCAGGTCCTCATAGATTCTAATTTTAAAAAGTGGGTCCCGGTGCTAAATGTGTGAGAACCACTGTTCTACAGCTTTGTTTGAGCTTTCTGCCTATGGCCTCACGTGGGAGTAAATGCTGTGCATCTGGGCAGGAAGAATATCTAATCTCTCTATTCCTTTTTGACTGCTGAGTGAATAGCATCACAGAAGGATTGATTCTGGCTTGTGTCTGTCTCTTCCGTTGTTCCAAAACAAAGACACTTTGGTTTTTAGTCTGACTTTATTTTCTAGTGTCAATGCTTGTAGCTGTTATCTATAAAGACGCACCTAACCATTCCTTCTGGCTCCAGCTGTTGGATCTCTCTTCAAATGCTACAATTTGAACTTAGGTGTGGTCCTCAGAGGCACTCATAGATTGCGTGTTCTTTCTGTCCTCAAAATGGAATTTTGTTCTCTTGAGAGCAGGTCAGGACAACACTTGGCAGCACTCTAGAAGCTTCCAAACTTGGTGCATGCACAGACTTCCATTACATGGATCTGCACAGATTATCACTTGTCCTTTGTTAATACGTGGTATATATATGTGTGCATGTTTTTTGAAGTTAAACTGTCTTGTTTGTGTGCATTAGGAGCTGGGTTTGAGTTATGTGGAACTAAATGCCAGTGATACTCGCAGTAAGAATAGCCTGAAAGAAGTGGTTGCTGAATCGCTAAATAACACCAGCATCAAAGGATTCTGTTCAGGTATAGTCCTCTTTCTGGATGGATGTTTTCTAGCTACAGAAGAAGAGTCAGGTGGAAGTGGTGTGCCCAAATACACAGCTTTGCCAAATTTGCCCA